>NC_059158.1:85761012-86067088 GCF_019923935.1 Bubalus bubalis
GTGCTTTCTCTGCTGGGGCCCAGGTTTTATCCTTGTTAAGGGAACTAAGATCTCACATGTCTCTCAGAGGAATAACTCACAATGAATGAGTAGGTAGAAGAATAGTACTGAGGCATTCATGTACCATAAAATATCGACATAGATGTCTTAAAAAGGATTAATTAACCTATTTCCAGAATGTTTGGAGAATGGTTTGTTCACTTTATTGTTCATTCTCCTGTGTTTGAAAATCATTCTGATAGTTGTCTATTTCAAATTCTTATGATTTTACACCACTCTGAGTGTAGATGAGTCGTTTTATCTCAATCACTTTTCCCTTAAGCAGCAGAGCCAGTTGCTTGTTTATGGAAAGCATGAGGAGAGAGTAGTGGAGGGCTGTGGAGAAGGACTCTTGCAGACCCTCTTCTAGTGCTGGAGAGCTGCCTTACTGAGTGGGGTGGAGGTGGACTGAAGATGATAATCAAGCAAAGCAGGAAACATTCTCACAAAGAACATCGACATGTGTGCTGAGAACCACGGAGGGAAGAGCGTTCAGCATGAAGCATTTTTCTGTGATTCTCAAAATCTGCTTTTGTTCCCCTGATGTTAAAATTGTTCACTTTGTTTTTTAAATTCTAAAGATGGCTAAAAATATGAGGGGGAAAGCCTTAATAGAGTAAAAAAAAAAGTGTAGTGTAGCCAATTAAAGTGCCAAGTGAAGTCTTGTACAAGAGGGCAAAGCACCCTTTGATCAAAGTACTCAGGTCCTGTTGGGAAGCTTTGAAGAGAAAATGCAGCATCCTAAAAGAAAACAATGAAAAGGGGACAAAGACAGATAGGAAGAGAGGATGAGAAACCTGCGCTCCTTTTGTCTTCTCACTCTTTCCCTTTTCAGATGTACTGCCTATAGTATGTGTTTGTTTGGCTGTTTGTTTGGTCCTTTTCCCCCTCTCCTCTTGAAAGTAATAGCTATTGTAAAGCTGCTTCACAGCAGGAACCCAGGTGCCTGCTGTGTGCTTCTTTTATGGAAACAAAAGCACGGTTACTGTGTGAAGCATTCAGAACTTACTCTGGCTGTCTGGCTTCTAAGTTGAGAGCATATTTTACCCTTTGCAATTTTTGAGTTATATTAACTGCTGAAGAAAAACATGACTTTTGGTCACTAGGAAAGTGTTCTGCTAGAATGTATGGGCACACAATAGCTCCAGAGTTGTTCTTTTAATGAAAAGAATATGAGCAAAATTCCCATTGAAATCTCTCAATGAAAATGAAGGATGTAGGTGGGAGAGGGGCAATGTTTTGTGACTTTTGCTGAGCAATGCAAGTTGCAAAATCCTTTTACAGGTATAACCTTCTTCCTTGTTTCACCCATTTATTCTTTATCAAGGTATTGCTCCCCAGAGACTGTTTTCATAGTACCCCCCTGGCAAAGGCAGAGACTAAGAGATAAATGGGGGCAATAGCAACCTCAGTGAAAGAGTTCTAAAAATACAGTACCTCTCAAAATCTCTGCTGATACAGAAAGCTCAGAAATGATATCTGGATATTGCTTTAGGAAAATATTCAGCCTAGAGGGCATGCGTTGAATGAAATGGGGCAAGAATATCATGTAATCTACATTTCCCCTTAAAAACTTCTGCCCCTTGCCACTTGGTTTCCACATATCATTTCAAAGCCTTTCCTATTATTTTTAGATAAGGATATTTTCAGCTGTGTGAAATTGTATTATAAAAAGTGCAATGGTTGTTTTAAACACCTGATAGGTGAGTTTTTTAATATTGAAGTGACACTGAAGAAGGTCATCGTAGGAATCCAAAGCTTTAAAATGGTGGTTTGCAGGCCGTATCTGGACCACAGATGTGTTCAGCTGGATCTGTAATATTTTAGAAATATTTGAGCAAACTTTTATATTCTTTAAATTTCATTTTTAAAAGTTGAGGTTTGCAGCTTTTCCTGAAAACTTGGATGACCTCTTAGAAGACACTAGGGTTGTATTCTCAAACGACAAAATTGGTTTGAGCTAAGTAACAGCAAGGCTTCCCTGATAGCTCAGTTGGTAAAGAATCCACCTTCAATGTGGGAGACCTGGTTTCGATCCCTGGGTTGGGAAGATCCCCTGGAGAAGGGAAAGGCTACCCACTCCAGTATTCTGGCCTGGAGAATTCCATGGACTACACTCCATGGGGTTGCAAAGAGTCGGACATGACTGAGCGACTTTCACTTTCGAGTAACAGCAAGGTTTCCCAGCTGGCACTAGTGGTAAAGAATCCAACTACCAATGCAACAGTCAAAAGCAACATGAGTTCAATCTCTGGGTCGGGCAATCGCCTGCAGAAGAGCATGGCAACCCACTCCAGTATCCTTGCCTGGAGAAACCCTTGGACAGAGGAGCTTGGTGGGCTAGAGTTCATAGGGTCACAAAAAGTTGGGCACAACTGAAGCAATTAAAGTGACTAAAGAGCAAGTCTGGCCAGTGTTGGCCAGAATCCCTGATACCAATCCAGGTCCTTAGACAGGTCATGTGTTATGAACCTGCCTGCCTCCCACCAGACTCATGCATGTCACCTGCTCTGAGGAATTTAAAATGTGTGATCCATGTTCCAGAAAAGCATTACTATTGGAGTGTGTCTTCTCCCAAATGTTAGTGAACAATAGAGCTAACTAGTTTGTAGTTTGAGTGTGTATAGGTGAACACACTGGTTTATGGTATTAACTTGTGTGATTTTGTTGCTGGTTGCATTCAACTTTCCATAGTGTCAGTACCAAAATACTAACAGTAGGCCTCGGTCAGCAAATCAGAAGGAAACAAAAACAGAAAGGTCTAAACAAGATTCTGGATTAGAATGCTTTTGGTCAAAAGCATCTAGAAATAAACTAATCTAATTTTATCATACATGCATACTTTATATTTTATGGGTTAGCATTGTTTCAAATTACAATGGTGGTCCCCATAGACATTTTAGTGCTTTAGAGTCCACAAGGAATTTATTGGGCTAATTCTGAACAACTGGATTTCAAAGTTCCTTTTGAATCTTGGATGTAATTTTGGATGTTGCATTTATTTTATATAACTATGAACCTGAGCTATTTAACATTTTACCACCTCTGCTCCATGATGGGGAAATCCTTGGTGGTTACTCTGAAACTAGTGTATTCCTACTCATTGTTCTCCCTCTCTCTCTCTTTTTTTTTCTCGTTATCTATCCAGTTAAATAATCATGCATGCACAGAAGGATGAGTTCCCTTCAAAACCCACTCTTAAATGAACACGTTTAGTTCCTTTGACATCCACTGTTTAATGACCAAACTTTATGAATTTGTGGCAGTATATGTTTTTGAGTAACTGTAATGTCCTGGGCCTTCTCCAAGAATATGGATTTTAAGTTACACAAACATTCAGCAGAGAGGGGTATTTCTAACGGTTGAAGACACAGAAGTGCTTAGGAATGGCTTGAGTAGAACATTAGCAGAGGGAATAATGACTAGTAAGCCAGGCAAATGTATTCCAAACACATACAGTGAGAAAACCAAACTCTTAGAGATAGGGAGCTTGAGATGTTGGGAAAAGTATGAACAGATCTGTTGGCTGCAGTAAAGGTTTGGAATTGAAGGGGCCTTTAATTCCAAGCTTAAGAGCTCAACGTTTATACTATATAGATAAGAAATAGCCACAGAAGTCTCAGATCAAAGGATCATGGCATAGCTTCTATGCAGCTAGTGGAGAAATTCATTCCAGTTTGTTCATTAAGTATGTTATATACCACAAACATTGTTCTCTAGGTGATAAAATACAAGCATGAATGAAGAGATCAAAATGTAGAATTAATCACAGGAGAAATAAGCAAACCACAGGAAGACTAGTTGGGGTATTAATAAAGATACAAAACTTATAATAGCACTACATCAAACATACACACACATAACACCATCCATGCTGTCTTGTCTTCAGCCATACTGAAGTGTTCTGACATCCCTAACTGCACTTTCTACATGCGAGTTAAGAACCTTTTCTCTAATGAACCACCATTACAAGTTGTTGCCTGTCTTATCATTCAGTTGTTTTAGGGAATAAAGAAAACACCAATAACCACTGGATGGAGAGGTTTGGTTTTTAGAATTTTGCTCAATCACCACCACCAAGGAACCAGCACCTGGGTCCAAGCATTCTCAACAGTTCACCATTGTGTGTTCTTTCTTTATTTTTTTTTTTAAGTCAACACTTTTATAGTGCTTATTTTAAGCTAGACACTGTTTTAGACACTTTATCTTAAACTTATATTCATTTTTAATAATTTTCATTTATTTGTTTTCTCCAGGATTAGATTGAATTCCATTTAATCATCACAATAAACCTATCACATAAATCGTATAGGTTATATAGCATCAATTTGATAGATGGTAAACTGAGCCATATTTGAACCTTATGGATTGTCGGGGCTATACTACCGACAAGCTTTAGCATATTACTGTCCCCTGCTCTCACTACATTTAACCTTGATTCTTTTGTCTGTGTGATTCTTTAAATAGTAGCAACAACAACATAAGATCATTTATTAGGTACCTACCCTGTGTTTCCATAATATGTACTCAAACCAAAATTAGGTGATTCTAAAAATATACTCCCGTTTTCTATTTCATAGTTGTCCCATCTGGCATTCTGTCAATCTGATCTTCCCTGTCTCCATACCTGGATAACACCCACAGTATTCTTTCTCTGGTCTTTATTCAGGATAATAGGGAACATATAAAAGGTGGCTGATTGACTCTTCTTAGGCATATCATACCCACTACTCTTAAAAGTTGTTCTACTTATCCCTAAGTAGTTCTCTTTTGCACTCTGTTGAACAGCTATTCCAGTCTTTTACCATCCAGCAGTTCCTTGTTCTGGTTTACACTTCTCATTTTTAGTAAATGGCCTAGGAGAAAATGGGCTTCCTTAGCTTTGCTTTTCTAACATTTATAAGTTCTCTTTATCCTCACCTATCTGTCTCACATCCTCTGATCCTGTCTTAAGGGATGAGGTCTTCCCCTAGAGAGGAAGCTAATTGCTCTGCTTATGCCTCTAAATCTATGTCTTTTGTTTTTTTATTTTTTTATGACTTTGATTCTCAATGGTTTCATTTTTCTTAATTTTTTTTCTTTCATCAGTCTGTATCTCATATTCTTTGGCATATGAGTTTAACCTTATCTTAGTTTTAGTAAACCCAGACTTTCTCTATACTCTTATAATATTCAAGCTACTATCCTAAGCCTTTTATTTTTTTGTCCAAATAATCCCTCTAAAACTAGTCAATACTGCATTTATGCAATCAACAAATAACTGATCGGTGCATGAAAGTGAAAGTGTTAGTCACTCCGTCATATACAACTCTTTGCGACCCCACGGATTGTAGCCCGCCAGGCTCCTCTATCCAAGGAATTCTCCAGGAAGAATACTGGAGTGGGTTGCCACTTGCTTCTCCAGGAGATCTTACAGACACAGGGATCAAATCAGGGTCTCTCATATTGCAGTCAGATTCTTTACCATCTGAGCCACCAGGGAAGTTCAGTGCCAACTATATGCTAAAAATGATTCAAAGGTCTGTTTATCATTGATAAGTGAGCAGCAAACAAAATAAATTTTTTTGATCCCTGTGTCACTTAAATGGTAGTGCTAACTAAAAAAAAAAAAATGCACAAAGTGAGTATTGTGAGCTAGTTTTTATTTAGAGCAAAATGAGGACTATAGCCTGAGAGCAACATATCAGATAGTTCTGAGAAACTGCTCCAAAGAGGTAGGGGGGACGGTCAGTATATAGGTGATTTCGGTGAAGGGGTAGTACATGCAATCAAGCACATATTTTTTGCAGGTTTCTGCTAGTCACAAGAACCAATTGTCACCATGAATGACTTTAGTGCTTTTCTATAGGCATGAGGAGATGAAAGAATTGGGATCATGAATTCATCTCTTGAAAATATCTAACTGACTGGAGACCGGTTCTGCCAATTTTTTTTTCCAGAGCACAGAATTCCTCATTTCTAATCTCCATCCTGAACTCTTTTCAGGGGTTGTTGAAGGCCAGCAGCTGCAGCAACTCATGATTTAATCCTTACAGAGGTAGATGGCAGGTGCCCATGACAAGTGACAATTTTTAGTTGAGAGTAGTTGGGAAACAGCAATATATCTTTTAAGAAAGTATTATGCTGTGTTTTAACATTAATAAGAGCTCAGTAGTAAAATAAGTAGGCAAGGGTGATAGGGAGGCTATCATTTAAAATGGGACAGCGAGGGAAGGAGTCACTGAGAAACATCATTGGTGGAACATTTAAATGAAAGTGATACCTTGACAAGGAAGAACGCAAACATTAGATCCTGACGTCAAGATTGAAGTCAAAATCAACATGTCAATCACTCAGTCGTGTCTGACTCTTTGCAACACTATGGACTGTAGCCCATCAGGCTCTTCTGTCCATGGGATTTCTCAGGCAAGAATACTGAAGTAGGCTGCCATTCTCTTCTTCAGGGGATCTTCCCAATCCAGGGATCAAACCCAGATTTCCTGCATTGCAGGCAGATTCTTTACCATCTGAGCCACCAGGGAGTATTGAAGAGTACCTGGTTATTCAACAAAACGATAAGGAGGTTAATCTGCCTGAAGCTGACTGAGGGGGACAGTGGCAGGAAGAGATGATGACAGATGTGTCAGAAGATGGCAGTTAGCTTCTGGTCTGTCCCGCCCTATCTTTTACCTGTTTGGGTTACTTCTTATGCTCTATATCAAAGCTATTTATACTCATGTCCCATCTCCTTTGTGTGAACATAATTTTCTTTACAATACGGTGTAATCTCGTTCATCATTACATCCCTCACAGACCCTTTTTTTTTTTTTTGATACAGTGGATGTGCTTGATCCATTAATGGAATTAAATTGAATTAAATATGACTTTAGAAATAAAGTATTTTGTGTTTCTGTGACAGCTCAGGCATAAAGAATCCACCTGCCGGTGCAGGAGACATGGGTTTGATCTCTGATATGGGAAGATCCCACATGCTGTGAAGCAACTAAGCCATGTACCTCGACTATTGAGTCTGTGCTCTAGAGCCTGGGAGCTGCAACTGCTGAAACCCGTGTGCCCTTGATCCTGTGCTTTGCAACAAGAGAGGCCACTGCAATGAGAAGCCCACACACCACAACTAGAAGCAGTCCCTGATCGCCATGAGTAGAGAAAAAGCCTGTGCAGCAGTGAAGACCCAGTATAGCCAAAGACAATACACAAATAAATTTTAAAAATGAAGCATTTCTTTTTAAACATATATAAAATTATTTCAGCTAATTTTTTTCTAGATGATATTGGATTCTAGCTACACAGTTTATGATAAAATCAGCATAATTCATATACTCCATAGTCTTAAGCAGAATGACATCTAAACTTGGTCATTATCTACTGATGCCAAAGCCTTTTCCTTAAAGGATAATTATCCTAGTGCTTTTTACCTTTTTGAATTTATGAATTCTGTGCTTAATCATTTAAATCAAAGGGAGTATTAAATGAGTTTCCAAATGTAACTTCAAATTTATCGCCAAGATAAAAAAAAAAAAAGCTCAACAGAAATGGAATCAATTAGATATTTTTAATCACATAGATTTGGATCCTCTTCCTTTGATTTTCTAACGCAAGGAGAAGAAATAACATTCCCTAAATGTGAAACCTCTTAGGTGACAAAATATGGACTGTCAAAAGATGTGTCAATAAGTTGTGTCCTTGGGCTTAAGTGGATGCATATTCTAATGTGCTGTGAGGGAACACCAAGAAACGAGTTATTCTGAGGCTTTCAGAAATAGAAAGCTTTCCCACTCCAACTGTGCTCATTAAAAACCTCCGTAACACACACTGTAAAAAAATAGTGTTGTTTTAAATGACCAGACCAACCTCTAACTGCGGTTGTTACATTTTTAGGTATGAGAAGCAATTTAAAGTTGTTTTTATTTCCTATGTGGATAAGCATGTTCCAAGCCTCTTTCCTCCTGCAGTCAGTTGCATTTCAGAGGTGACTTCCCTATGGGTAGAGGCAGTTAGAGGCAAATAGTTTATTAGGAGCTCTGCAAACTTCTGAAATAAAAATATGTTACAGAGCTACCAGATAATATATTTTCTGGGAAGCAATTTGAATACCTTTAATTATGTGAAATGGTATGATGGTCAAAGGTAACAACTTTGTTGAAAGGCCTGTCTGAGCTCCTGAGTGGGCTCAGCCATGTGCTTGCTGTGACTTGTCAGATAACCGAACATTTCTGCTCTTCAGCCTTCTGTTCTATAAAATGGAGGTAACAGGGATACCTACCCTAGAGTTTTTATAAGGATCGAAGTGTGGACATGTAGTATGTAGCAGACGTTCAGGATATGAGAACTGTTCTTGTCATCACCATCATTCATATCATTATCAAGGTCATCTACAAAATGGCTAAAAATATTTTTAGATTACCGTTACCCCTCTGCCTTTTAATTTTCTTGGAAAGGTTCTTGGTTTCTTGTTTCTGTAGATTAAAAGGTAAACTTTAAATATTTGCCGGGGTTACTGGTTTGGTTAAGTCATCTTAATGGCAGCAGAGCACCATGATCTTCAACAAAGCTTCCTGAGCCCTCCTGTCTTTGGGTAATGGAGCGCAAAAGATTTTACATTTAGCAGGACACTCTTCTGTGACTTGAAATTGTACCTCTGTGGGCATGCACAGCAGAAGCTTAGCAGAAATATCAGGAACTTTGAAATGTGAAGTCTGACTTTTAAATCAAGTACATTTGTGTAGAGTGTGTTTTTCTTCCCAACATTCTAATTTTATTGCATTATGAATGCTCCAGCTGGAAGCTCTGACAGTTGGTTTAGAGTCTTTTAATTTAATTTTTAATGCATTTGAAGGATTTTTCCAACTAATTCCCCAAAATTCATTGATAAGGAAAGATTCAATGATGTTATTATTAAATACAACTTTTTGCTGGATGCTCACAGTAAAGTTTAAATGGGCAAAGGCTAATTTAAAATCTTAAATTACTTGAGGTGGGTCTTCCTGGTCCCCTGTAATACAACATAATCCATTTTATCAGCCCAAGAATAACAATGGATATCTTTAATAAGAAAAAATCTCTAAACATCAATGTAGAACATTTTACAATTTACACTATAAATAATTTACACAAGGCGAGGCAAAAAAGAATTATGTCCTGACATGGTTTTTCCCTTTGAGGCTGTTTCAGTGTTCTGAAAAGGCAAATGTTACAGTCTTCCCACAAATGAGGAGGATAGTTCAAGATTTATGAATCTTATCTGTTTGATCAAGACCCTAGCAATAATAAAACTGCCGCTACACTCCAGCTACTCAAAGTTTCTGTTCTTTAAATACTTAAAAAAATATCACCCCATACCTTGTTCCACAAAAATAGATATTATTTCTAGTTCTACATTAAAAAAGAAGCATAGAGCATGTGCTTATGGTTCCGATACAACCCTGTTACTGAATATGTTATGTTATCTGCATATAAATTCTGTAATATATACATGTTTTATTTTTTAGATTATTTTGGAATAAATTTCCTAATTATTATGAAAGGATTTTTTATCAGCTTTTCTCTTGATTCTAGTATAATTTAGTGATTTCTGTATAGCTTTCAGTTTGTGAATAGAATGCATAGTAATATAAATGAATTATGATTTACAAATATAATTTTCAAAAGAAAACAACATAATGAGAAACTATTCAGAAGTGTTAGAAAAATTAACTAATTTATTCTAAGTTTTACTCATCTTAATTTTGCCAAAACACAAATTTTCAAAAATATGAGAATCATTTTTGCTATAAACCTTTTCCCCCCTGAATTTCTTCTTTCGATTCTACTTCAAATTAAGCTTTAATTAAGAGGACAGATAAAAAATATTCTTTACTGAGCGACTTCACTTTCACTTTTCACTTTCATGCATTAGAGAAGGAAATGGCAACCCACTCCAGTGTTCTTGCCTGGAGAATCCCAGGGACGGGGGAGCCTGGTGGGCTGCCATCTATGGGGTCGCACAGAGTCGGACACGACTGAAGCGACTTAGCAGCAGCAGCAGCAGCAGTAGCAGTTACTGTATATGTGTCAATGCCAGTCTCCTGATTTATTTCACCATCACCCGCTTCCCCCATTCATACATACACTATTGATACTATGTATGAAATAGATAAGTAATGAGAACCTAGCTCAGAGATCTCTACTCAATGCACTGTGGTGTTGGGAAGGGAAATTCCAAAAAAAGAAGGGATATATGTATAGGTATAGATGATTCAGTTTGCTTACAGTAGAAACTAATACAACATTGTAAAAGAACTATATATACTGCAATGAATATTGAAAAAAATAAATACAAATAATACAGGAAGAAAAAAAAAACATTTTTTTTTTCCTCCAAAGGCAAATACTCTAGGTTTCTGGTATCTTTGTATTCCACCTGGCCATAAAGTCATTTTGCCTTTAATCACCTAGAGATGCCAAGTGGGAGTTGGGATTTCTGAGACAGCTGGCTAATACCCAGGCTCAAAACAACAGGGAATTTGGAAGAGGGATTGGAAGAAATTGTCTCTTTCATTGCCCAGTAGGGTTCTTTTCCTATTTTACGAAGCTGGAAAGAGAAACTCTGGCTGGATGAAGCTGTGGATTCTTTTTTTTGAATCATGTATTTAAAAATAATAACTCTTGCAAAGCGACAGAAGCTTCTGAAAATTTGACCCCTACTTTCACCCTAAACCAAGAGAAACCAACTTATAAAATACAGGCTATAATTTCTATACAGCCAAATGTTGCATTTTTTTGTTTGTTTTAATCAGTTTAAACTCATGGGAGAAAAAAAAAAAAAAACAATGTCCATCCCATCTTCCCCTGAGATTTCAACAATTTGATTGCTTCCATAAGTGATTTTATTTTTTTTATTGGTCACAGTAAAGTAAGAATAATGCTTTGCCATTATTTTGCACCTTTTTAATTTTAAAATCTATCAACACCTGCCTACCCTGCAAACTGGCACATTTCTCAGGAAAACTAAAGTACAGGAAATATTATATGATTTAGTCAAGGTCAAACATAATTTTAGTGGCTAGGGAGGTATAACAGGACATCTGAATCTATATTTTTACTCTGGAAAATATTATAACAATATTTTTCAAAAGTCTCATTTGCATAGTTATTTGCTAATATAGTTTTAATGATAATCCTTTAAGCTATATTTGAGTAGCAGAAGTAATAGTATTACTATGAACTTATACCTTGTACATTTATATTTTCCATGTGAATAAAAAGCATTCTATTATCTTTTTCTCTGCCCTTTTCTGAGAAACTCACATATGATTTTTGAACAGTTGGCAGGTTGATTACTAGATTAAGTCACCTTCTACTATTTCTGACATTTTCATAAGAGCATATATGATGCCTCAGAAGTGCTAAAAGTTCTAGCTACAAGATAATTGAGTCACCATTTCAAATGACTTCTGTTACCCTTCTAGTACCATCATGACTGTGGAGACAGGTAACGCCTGTCTATAAGTCAGTGTTAGACTTTGGCCAAATTCTAAAGTAGTTAAGTTTTATGCTTCTATATTTGTTTCATCATCTAAAAAATATCTGCTCCTTAAAAAGAGGTTGCTATCATATAGGCATTATATATAAGGTTTAACATTATCTCTATTTAAGTATGGATGTGTCTTTTGAAATTTCGCTGTAAAATATGATGATAAAGACATTATGTATGCATCCAAACTATTTCCTTCTCTGATATTTCATATTTCTCCTAACGTATTCTGTCAAGCACTGATGCTTACACTTTCTATAATGAGGTGTCTCATATATAAGGTGAAGAAAATGTTAGCTACTTCATGGATTAGTGTGAGGATCAAATGAGATATTGCATATTGCATGGTGAACAGTCATATCCACTACTGAATATTATTGTCTGTTATAGTTATTTACCTCCAACTACTATACATAATTGGGAGAAGGCAATGGCACCCCACTCCAGTACTGTTGTCTGGAAAATCCCATGGATGGAGGAGCCTGGTAGGCTGCAGTCTGTGGGGTCACTAAGAGTCAGACACGACTGAGCGACTTCACTTTCACTTTCCACTTTCATGCATTGGAGAAGGAAATGGCAACCCACTCCAGTGTTCTTGCCTGGAGAATCCCATGGACGGATAAGCCTGGTAGGCTGCAGCCCATGGGGTCGCACAGAGTTGGATACGACTAAAGCAACTTAGCAGCAGCAACAGCACTACACATAATTAGATATAAAATGATCCTTTTTAATATATATCATATCCAGCATTTTTAAAGTTTTTAATACCATATTAAAAGTTTTAATATTAATCTGGGTCCTTGATGCCCTCCTGAACTACTGCAATATGTGTGTGTGTGCGCGTGTGTGTAGGATTAGCTAAAAAGTTTGTTTGTATATTTTCTGTAAGTTGACATGGAAAAAAATGAACAAATTTTTGGCCAACCCAATATATATGGTGGGCTTCCTCAGTGGCTCAGCAGTAAAGAATCCGCCTGCAATGCAGGAGATGCAGTTTTGATCCCTTGGTCAGCAAGATCCCCTGAGTAGGTCATGGCAACCCATTCCAGTGTTCTTGCTTGGAAAATCCCATGGAGAGAGGAGCCTGGCCAGCTATAATTTAACTTATAGTTAAATATGGACCTTATAGTCCATAAGGTCACAGAGTCAGACACAACTGAAGCGACTGAGCACAGCACAGCATGTATATTGCAGTAGTTCAGGAGCATTTATTGAGTTCTGATAAAGATCTAGTATTTTAGGAACCTAGATTTCCAAAAATGAATCAAACACACTTCCTCAAGAAATATGAAGGTTAATTGGGAAAAAAAAATTTTGCAGAGATTTACAATTAATATGACTAAAGAGAATTAAAAAATGTCAACTAACCTGGTTAAACTAACAGTTAAGAGAGAGTATTCCAGACAAAGGTATCCACATGTTGTAAGGGACAGAGTGCTAACAGAAAACAGAATCAGAAATGCAGTGCTTTAGATGTATGAATAATAATTTAACTTGGAATATGACTTCTTTTCCTTCAGATATTGGAACACATGTCTTGCGTTCTTTCGTATCACATCTACATAGCATTAACTGTTTGACGGATTATCATGGGGTAATTGTTACAATTATTTTTAGACTATTTTTAAGCAATTCCAGTAAATGATGAGTAATATCATTTGAGGCACAGTATTTCATTGATTGCACTAAAGTGATAACACATTATATTCAAGGTAGGAACCAGATGTCTCCACCTGATGGTGGGTCATTTATTTGACAGAACAAATTGGTATCATATAACTTATTTTACTACTGTGGCTAATCTATGCATAATATAGTGTAATGGCCTCAGAATTCAGTACTCCAGCAGGAAGAAGGGAGATAATGATGGAAGTCTTACTTTGTCTGACTATTGTGAATATTATGCTTATCAAAATCAGTAATAACAATGATGATAATATATTGAATGTTGTCTGCAATTCATCCTGGCTGATGTTTCTCTCTTCCTGTTTGTCTTTAAAAGACTTAACAATTTAAAATAATATTTTATCTCCTTTTAATGTCTTTTAGTAACTGAAATTGTTTGAATTATACAATGCTGATGAGCATCTAGATAGAATCTTCAATTTGATCTTAAATGTTTAAGAGATTAAACTCTAACCCTTAAATTTCTTTTAAAATTGTCTAGGTACTGACTCTTAGAGGTATTCTGAGGGGTTATGAGATTATAATTTTAAAGAAAAGGTTATGTGTGCCCAAAATAGCCATTTCTGACAGAATTTTTGGCTGTCATATCTGGCTTCTTCCATCGATATCATCTTTTTCTGGACATTTTGGTGCTGAAAATAGTAAAGTTACTTAAAAGAGATTAAAATATTATGTAAATTGATTTTAATCAGGGTAAATTTTTAGAAATAGTATATAAGCATTTATTAAGCATTTCTAGCATATAAAGTATATCATTACAAAAAATAGATATATTTATACATTTGCTAAATATAATAATTCTCCAGGTAACTCATCAGTGATAATCTCACTAGCAGCATTTTCATTGTGCATGTTTCATAGAAAAAAATTTTTTCAGACTTTACACTAGATAAAACATAAATAAGATCTAAACCACAAGAATGAATGTGTCCTAGTCATTTATATCTGATAATATTCAAAATGTCTTTCTTTTTTTTTGCTGTTCCCCAGTGAGTCCTTAAAACCATTATATTTTGACAGTGTCCTTAGTAACAATTCATTGACTATACTGTGGTAATTCTGAAAGAGCCAGGAGTGTAATATGCTTGTCATTTCTTATTAACTGAGCATCTGATTATGGAGAAAATTGTTGGTCCACTTAGTTATAAAACCAATGCCCTGACACAGAGGGCAAACACGAAAATAATGCAGTTTCTAAAGAAACCCCAAAACCTTAAAAAGAGCAACCGATATTTAACTATTTAATAAGCCAAAACTCTGATTTTAAAGACACCAAAACAGATTTGTTGTATCGTGTTCATCCAGGAAAAAAAAAATCTAACTGAATGAGCAACAATATTCCAATTTGTTAAAAAGTCTTTGACAGACTCAAAAATGAAACAGATTCTTAAATGTTAAGGAAAAAACTGAGAGCAACAGTTTTGAAACCTCTGACACAATCACTAAGAAACAGATTCTGTTAGCTTCAAAGAAATTGGAAAGGATCTTTATTTTTCAAATATGCTGACAGTCAGAAAGTAATGGATTTTTTTTTAAAAAAGAGGCTTCTTGCAAGCATTTACATTTTTACATGTAGATTTCTGGAGTGGTTGTCTGGTAGAGCAGAGGATGGCAGTTCCACATTTTATTCAGCCTCTTTCCCTTTCCCATGCACACCAAAAGTGTATATTTCACATTGTGATCCTTAAAGAGTAGAAATTTTCTCCCTGAAAAGAAAGCAGAGAAGCTAACCTGTGGAGCTTGCTCTTCAACTTTCTACTTACAAGGTTGGTCGGTTTGCGGCATGAGCAAGGATTCTGAGTAGCATCTCATGACTCCACAGCAAAACTGTAAATGGATGATGTGTTTACTTTTGGTGTTTTCCTAGAGTGATATTTAAGATGTCTTTTCTCATCCTCTTGGCTGAGGCCCTAGGAGATGTTGTACCTCCATACCTGTGTCCCCAAAACTCACCAGTTCCCACTCCACCATCACAGCACTCACTCCAGCTAGGGATATATTTACATATTCATTGGGAATTCTCAAGGTTTTTTTTTTTTTTTTTTTGAAAGAGAAAGTAAATACATGAAGATTTATCAAGTTTAGTTTGTTTTCTACCATCCTTAGTATCATACCATAGAGGTGGATGCCAGCTTAAAAGACTGGTCATAGCTACAAGGTATCACTCTTACCTTTAATGGAAATATATATGTATATATCTTGTCTTGGTTGGAGAAGGAAATGGCAACCCACTCCAGTATTCTTGACTGGAGAATTCCATGGACAGAGGAGTCTGGCGGGCTGCCGTCCATGGGGTCGCAGAGAGTCGAACCGATTGAGCGACTAACACTTCTCTTGCTTTCCTAAGGTCACGTTGTTTTTTTTTCTTTCCTTTACCTATCACTTTCATTCTCCTTAAGAAGAAGGCAGTGGGAAGAGATACACAGTCTTAGAGCTGTAGAATTGAATGGCTGTTTCTGTTTTGTGCAAAGGAAAACCTTTTACTTTATTTTGAAATTTTGTGAGAGAGAAAACCATTCACCAGTAACAGGAGAAAAGGATATTTTTTCTGGTTGTTAGAGGTGATTACTGGGTGTGAGTTAACCCTTACTAAATTAAAAGCAAGTGAAACAGACTATCAAATTTCAAGTAGATCTCAAGTGTCGTAAATTTAAAATATGAATGTTTGAAGAGATACAATCTGAACTAAGAATAGATTTCATCACTTAGTCAGTTATGGATTACTGAATGCATACCTGATGCAGTTCTACTATATCTTTTTAACCAAAAATTTTATTTGAGAATGAGAATAGGAAGAGATATTGGTTTACCTCAACTGCCTCACCTTATATTCCTATGTTTCTACTTTTCTCTAATCTCTGATTTTCTATCTAAGAAAAACAGCTTCATCTTATTTGAGTCAATTTCTGAACATGAAAACTAAGAATGTTAATTTTCCTGTGGTAGATTATTAACAGTTTGAGTGCAAGTTTATAGGTTTCTTAAAATGAATGCCACCCTATTGTTGCTGTTCAGTCACCCAGTCATGTCGATTTTTTGTGAGCCTATGGACTGCAGCATGCCAGGCCTCCCTGTCCCTCACCATCTCCTGGAGTTTGCCCAAGTTCATGTTCATTGCATCAGTGATATAATCCAGCCAGCTCATCCTCTGATGCCCTCTTCTCCTCCTGTCCTCAATCTTTCCCAACATCAGGGACTTTTCCAATGAGTTATCTGTTCGCATCAGATGACCAACAGCTTCAGCATCAGTCCTTCCAGTGACTATTCAGGGTTGTTCTCCCTTAAGATTGACTGGTTTGATCTCTTTACTGTCCAAGGGACTTTAAGTTGTCTTCTCCAGCACCACAGTTTGAAGGCATCAATTCTTTGGCGTTCTTCCTTCTTTATGGTCCAGGTCTCACAACTGTATGTGACCACCGGGAAGACCATAGCCTTGACTATATGGACCTTTGTCAGCAGAGTAATGTCCCTGCTTTTCAACACACTGTCTAGGTTTGTCATCGCTTCCCTGCCAAGAAACAATTGTCTTCTAATTTCATGACTCCAGTCACCGTCCACAGTGATTTTGGAGACTAAGAAGAGGAAATCTGTCACTACTTCCACCTTTTCCCCTTCTATTTTTCATGCAGTAGTGGGGCCGGATGCCATGATCTTAGTTGTTTTTTTTTTTTCATTCTTCCCCTTCACTCTCTTCAAGAGGCTCCTTTAACTATATACAAGGCCACGCTATTACTTTCCTAGTAGTCAGTATCACTTACAAATTAGATTCAAAGCTCAGACACTTGGGGTAAGTAAACTAAAAAATCACAGCCTCTGGCTCATTTTTTCTCTAATTCCCTCTCCTTATTGTTAAGCCTGTTACTCTTCTATTTTTATTTCAGACGCATAAAACATTTAATTCCTAAAGAAGACAGTTTTTCACACATATGAATGGAATACTACAGATATCAATGAAATAAAGAGAGTTTTATCCTGTAAAATTAATTCCTCTTTCTGAAAATGATATGTACTCTAACGCTTAAGATTATGGATAAAAAGCCATGCAACTTGTAAACACTAAATCTCGTTTTTAATTACTCCTCCTGCTTCTGATTCTTTGGATCATTGAAGATAAGATTTCGTCTTATTGGATAATGATAACCTGCCTCTTTTTTATTTTCATTGCATGTAAATTAATCTTTACAAGTCTTATTAATATGCTATTATTTAAAAAAGAAAGGAAATACATGAAGATTTATCAGTCTGGGCTTTTTCCTACTATCCTTAGTATCATACTGCAGAGGGAGATGCCAACCTCAAAGACTGATCATAACTATAAGGTATCACCATCACTTTAGTGGAAATAGATATTTACCTTTTCTTGGTGTCCTAGGTAATGTTGTTTGTTTCTTTCATTTCCCTCTGACTTAGGTACCCCTTCAGAATTAAAGGGAAGTGGAAGGCAATGGAAAAGGGGTATCAGTTTTCAAGATAAAGTGAATTGGCTTCCTATCATTTTCCAAAAGCCAATTTGATTTTTATAGTATTGTGATGAACAGTGAATTTCAATTTGAAATTTGAAAACTATTATGTAATGATGAAACTTCCACCCTTCCAAAATCCAATAACTGTTTATTATTGAATACAGACATAAAATACTCTACCCGATAGCAGAAAAATAGACTTACATAAATTACACAAGTAATGGGGTCACAATTTTCTTCCTTTGGGAAAAAAAAGGAATTTTATTCCCTTATTATCATTAATATCCAAAAACACTGCAAAGTATGGATATCTAGATTTAGTAAAAATTTCCACTAATTGAGAAATAATACTTTAAGAACTGCAGTTTTGTATGTGTGTGTTAATTCTGAGTCAGATGGGAGTTGCACTGGGGCAGTCTCTTGGCTATGAAGAGTGCTTCTACTTCCCCACCTCCTCTTAGAAATTTTGTCATAACCTGTCCTCCATTCCTGGGAAGCAAATTCCTTGAAAGAGCAAGAACCCACCATATAGCCTCTGATGATACATACTCATTCCCAAAGACTATGCACCAGATTCCTAAGTAAGAAGCTTAAAGCATCATGAGAGCTCAGACTTATGTGAGTATCAAGTACACACACACATGCACATACACACGCTCTCCAATGGTTGTGTTCAATACTGCAAGATCTGTGGAAGTTCCCTGCCTCTCTGCCAGAGTGAAATAACCCTATTAAATGTTGAATTGCTAGGGTGGAGAAAGAAATTTGAGTTCTGTGTTATCGTAACAATTACCTGTTCTAGATAGCTTTCTCAATCATATCAGATGCCTTTTTTATATTAGTTGTAGAAGCCCAGCCTCCAAACTATAGTGGAAGTCTGTTCACTATTTCTCAAGTTCTGATGCGTTGATGAGAGTTCCTAATAATATACTATGTAAATTACTGACAAGTATGTGAATTAAAGTGGAGATTGTTAACATAGTTCCTCAAATGTTTTCAGAATGAGAGTTTATATTATTAAAATATGTAGACACTTGTTAATAGCCAGACGTTATGCTTGTATAACACTTTTCTCTAAGGAACTTTGAAAATGCTCTCACATTAATCCTCATAGGCTTTATTATGAAATCACTGCACCATTCAAAATTGGCAGCAATACAATACAGTTCCTTCTATCCATAATGTCTTAACTAACTCCTTATTATCTGTAATCTCCTCTGAGATAACAGCCAGTCTTTCTACTTTCCATATTTGTTAACATGAGAAAGGTTTAATATTCATGTTCAGCATTTATTGCCACATATGTTTCATAAATTTGGAAATTGTCCTTATTCTTTTCACTCGTTAACTCAGAAATGTCATCTTTTTTTAATAAGGTCTTTGTGTTATGTTATGTGGTATGACCCACATGATCAACAGTCTCCTGCCACTCTGTCGACATTGTTCGTAAGAGACATCATATTGCCAATACCTACTCAACCTCCTACCTCTTGCCTTCAGTGTTTTTCTCTTCCTTAACTCTTCTGATTTGCAGTTGGTTGTATGCACCCATGTCATAACACATTACACACTGAAAATGACCTTCCACTGATCTGATGTTGTTTAAACATGGAATAATTCTTTAGTGTTTCCTGACTGATTTGTAATACTTCCTGAATATGTGGCATTCTGATGTGTGATGAGAGCTCATCTGGAAGAAAAACAATCTCATGCTAGAGTTGAAAACCACTGATTTAACCTTACTCACCATATCCCCCTTGAAAATACAGTGACTTCTTTTCCCTTATAACATTTTATCTTTAAGCTGTATCAAGGTATTATATCAAGATATATCCATGCTGCTGCTAAGTCGCTTCAGTCATGTCCGACTCTGTGTGACCCCACAGACGGCAGCCCACCAGGCTCCCCCGTCCCTGGGATTCTCCAGGCAAGAACACTGGAGTGGGTTGCCATGTCCTTCTCCAATGCAGGAAAGTGAAAAGTGAAAGTGAAGTCACTCAGTCGTGTCTGACTGTTCGTGACCCCATGGACTGCAGCCCGCCAGGCTTTTCCGTCCATGGGATTTTCCAGGCAAGAGATATATCCATATCCAGATGCATATGTGCTGAATGTGGCCATTTTCCAGTAGTCAATTCACCCAAGCGCTCCTCTGAGATGAAGAATCAGAGTCAAGCTAAGGGATTTTTACGATGTGTTTCAATGGGCAATTTTAAACAAGTAAAAGACCATTATCAAATGATCTATGTAGGTAAACTATTTAGAGTTCCTTCCTTCAAAAACATCTTTTCCCCACTTTCTCGGCCTACGTGCAAACTATTTGGCATTCTTACCTCAGTTGCATGTGCTCCTGCTCAGTCGTGCCCTCTCTCTGCAACCCCATGGACTATAACCCCCCAGGCTCCTCTGTCCATGGGATTGTCTGGGGATGAATACTGGAGTGGGTTCCTTCCAGGCTTACCTAGATATAATTTAAATCTGACCACTTAACTTTTTTATACATTAAACAAAATAAATGAGCATGCATTTTAATTTCATTTACTTATTTAGTTCATTTCTCTGGATTATTTAAATGTTTTGGTTTGAAACTTTGGCATTTTCTTCCTTATCAGTATCTCTCTGTCACACACATTTTATTTTGCTGGATTATTTGCAGTGTGCTGACGACTTTATAGTGTTCACTTTTATTGGATTACATTTATTTTTGAAGTGGCTTCCAAATTCTCCCATGTGGCCCCTAATTCTGGAACACCAGTATTTGTTTTCTTTTCCAATGATTGACAATAAAACACAAATATGAACTTTTTTCAACTTTTGCCATCTCACTTCAAGTATTGCTTTTGTCCTTAAGAGTGCTGTACCAGCATATAGTCTAAAATATCGATAAAGGGGGAAAAAATCAAATTATCTGGAGACTCCTGTGTACCTATTGGATTTTTCAGTAAAACAGTGAAGAAGCAAAGAGTCTGTTCCCTGATGTCACATAGTCTTTTTCCAAATTTGGTATACTGTATTTTTATTAAAGTAGTCACTTTAACTGACATTTCAGATACAAAAGCATGTGTGTCTTGGGTATATAAGTGAGTATGTGTGTTTATGTTCACTAGGAGATTTTGTTTATAGAAGTCCTACATGAACTCTGAGATCCACGGTTCATTGTAGTCATGATGTAGCTTTGATTACAAAAATCTAATGTTCATGTCGAGATTAATCCTCCTTAGACAACACCAGTGTCATGGTGTTAATAATGAGTAGCTGCAAGCTATCATATTTTCAAAACCAAACACAATGGGTTATTCCATGATTCCAATAGACCAGCAGTCATAAAAATCACTGGAGAAAAAACAGTATGGTTTTTCTTTGAAGCTATTGAGATTATGATCCTGTCCTAACAATCTCAGGAATGTTGGTATTTGATGTCTTCCTCAAAGACCAGATTGTTGCACATGCCTTCAAATAACTGGCATTTTTAAAAATTAATTGGTTGTAAGTCATAGAGTAGTGATATTTGACTTGAAAAAATGTGAGGTTATCTGTTAAAAGGTATTTTTTGAAGGCAGTTTTCAAATTTTATCAGTAATCTTGGTTTGTTATTTAATTGAAGGTGTGTGAAGAAAATGTATAACCAAGGTCCAGTTTTTAGCCTTACTGCAGTGGAATTTAGGATGGACCTCAAACATAGGTGCCAAGTATAACCTTTGTTGGTTTGTTTTTGTGTATAGCTATGACCTAACCAGGCAGAACTTGCTATAGTGGACTTAGTTGAGTTATATAGAGTTATATATAAAATATTTATTATTTTTTGAGGAACATAGTATTTCATAGTTTGCTACTGTAAAAACTTTCATGGGAGAAGAATTGTATTAGTGAGAGCCATGTATATAAAATCTCAACAAAGTGGGGACAGAACTCTGACTTCACCTGATGAATAATGCGTTTTAGCCTGTTTTCAAATTAAGCTTAGAGATAAAAGTTTATTCAAACTAAGGTCTCCACAGATTAGAAAAGGTTAACTACTGGCCTAGAGAGATGTGTGTGCTAAGTCACTCCAGGCTCCTCTGTTGGTGGAATTCTCCAGGAAAGAATACTGGAGTGGATTTCCACACCCTCCTCCAGGAGATCCTCCCAACCCAGGGATTGAACCTGGGTCTCCTGCATTGCAGGCAGATTCTTTACCTCCTGAGCCACCAGGGAAGCCCATATAGATGGCAATTATTCTTAGAGCACCTGCTTATACATGAGATAGCTATGCTTATCCTCTCCATGCTCTTCAGATATTTTTATCTGAAAGGCATGTTGGAATGTTCATATATTTCCTCTATTGTATAGAGGAACACATTTAGTTTTAGATTAAATTATTCATGTCACAATCCTGGAGAAATGCATAATAGATAAGTACCACTGTTTACTTGAGTTAATAAGGCTCTAAAAACACTAAATACATTTTAATTGGAAACAATACAGGCAGATTTAACTGATCCTTGCATACTGTAGTTCTTGAATTGGATTTACTTATACTAGGCATCATCTTTGTCTTTTCAAAGGCAAATTTTCTTTTACGATTTCTCTGCTACTGAATAATAGATAAGCCTGAATAACTGTAATAATTAAATATAATACAGTAACTAAGTATTGTCTTCAGTATTTAGTATCATAGAAGTAGAATAATAGATACTATTTATGTGAAATGACTGTGCCAGATATTGACTTGGGAAGTTGTTGAGTATTATTGCATTATTATTAGGGTTTATGACTCTGTCAAGGTAGCAGGTGATATGCCCATTTTATAGATAAGAAAATCAAGACTCAAAAGTTGCACCACTATTAAGTGGCAGAGAAGGGATTCATTTCAAATCTTTCTGACTCTCTCTGAACGCTTTGCACTATAGCAGTTTATAAAACTCTGGGAGATAAGGCACTTTTACACACCTGGTGAATAACAGGGAAATGCAGCATGTTATTAAGTTGCTGCTAAGTCGCTTCAGTCGTGTCCGACTCTGTGCGACCCCATAGACGGCAGCACATCAGGCTCCTCCATCCCTGGGTTCTCCAGGCAAGAACACTGGAGTGGGTTGCCATTTCCTTCTCCAATGCATGAAAGTGAAAAGTGAAAGTGAATTCGCTCAGTTGTGTCTGACTCTTCGCGACCCCATGGACTGCAGCCTACCAGGCTCCTCCATCCATAGGATTTTCCAGGTAAGAATACTGGAGTGGGGTGCCATCGCTTTCTCCAGGCTATCTCACCTGAAAAATACTTGTACCATGTTCAACATTCATAACAGTAAAAGGGTATATTGCCTTTGATTGCTTGATAAGCATAGCTCCACTGGAAAAAATGTGAATTCACTTTAAACTGAGTGTCCTAAAGAGAGATAGTCCTGTACTCCTACCTAATGCAATGAAATTGCTTGGTAGGAACTATAAACTTAATTGCTTAATGAGTTTTTGTTTCATTTTCAACATTTTAATATTAGTCCTATATAAGGTAAACCATCACTAGTAAATTTGCTATTTAATTGTTCCCCTGTGAAATGAAATGTGCTGTAATTAAAAATTTCTTGAGGAAACCCTTGATTAAAGTAATTCCGATTGCACACAAGTGGTTTTTATTTACTTGAAAGGCTCTTGGGCCATTTTACTTAGAAACCCATCTTCTGAATGTATAGTTCTAAGAGAAAATCAGTCTGGTGATTATCATGCACAAAAAAAGCTGAATTTTAAATTAACATAGTCTTTATTCTGTCTAATGGTTCAGCCCTCAAAATAGTGGGTTCTTAACTAGTGGCATGCTACTAAATGTTTCACAAGTGGTTTTCTGGTGAGGAAGGACGCTCTAACTTGTAGTGTTTGCCAATTTTTGTGGTAAATACATCCAATGTGGCTGATACTGCATCACCAATGTGATATCACTGTACTTGGAGTTGTGAAGAAATACACAGTAATATACCTTATGGAGTATTTCTGCTATACAGATAATGTAATATAAATAACCTCAAGAGTATAAATGATAAAATGTTATAAAATAATTAGGAATTGAGTGTTCTGATATTTGTGCCCTTTGTTTTTCCTATAGTTTATTAAATTCTAAATTTATGTAATCTAATTTTCAGTAACCTGTGCTTGGGCTTCTGTGATGACTTAGTGGTAAAGAATCCGCTTGCCAAGCATGAGACCCGGGTTCAATCCTTGGGTCAGGAAGATCCCCTGGAGCAGGAAATGGCAACCCACCCCAGTATTCTTGCCTGGAGAATCCCATGGACAGAGGAGCCTGGTGGGCTACAGTCCATGGGGTCACAAAGAGTCAGGCGACTTAGTGACTGGACAACAACAATAACTGTGTTTAACTATTGTCTGTCTCATGGTCATCTTGAAAGTTTAGCAATCACTTCTTGAGAGCCATTGTGACCTAGAATGAGGCAGTATAAGCAGCCCCAGCTGGTATTAAGCAGTGGTACCCCCACTGATACTAAGCACATCTTTTTCTCTATAACTGCATAGCAATGCAAAGCATCAAGGATTTGAAAATGAGGAAGTAGAAAATGAAGACAGTACTGTCTGAAAGTGGGCCAAAGTTAATCAGTCAGGGTGAATTTCAAGGCTGAAGTTGTTATCAGCCATGTTCTTCTTCGCAGGCATTTGATTGTTGGGGGAAGATGACTGGACATTACATTTTTGGATTCTCTGTGCTCATATTAACCTTGATAATCTAGTCATGGAATCTTGGGGACAGCAAATGGCTAAACTACTCTGATAAAAATGCTTTCTTCTCAAAAAACAAACAACCTTCCCCATGCTGAAAATGGGCTTTACTGGAAACTTCTCATCTCTAATGAAGCAGAGTTTGAAACTTCATCTGAGATAGCTTGTATAACAGGCAGGTTAATGATCCTCAAGAATTTGTACTGGGCCTACCTAGGGGAGTACTTGCCTGGAGAATCCCATGGAAGAGGAGCTTTGCAGGCTACAGTTTGTGGGGTCGCAAAGAGTCGGACACAACTGAGTGACTAACACTAACACTAAAACACTAGCTAGGCAATCTGTGAAAGTGGTTTGGATCTGTAAGGGACTAGCGCATTTAAGAAGAGGTGAAATGTGGAAGAAAATAAAAAATTGCAGAAGGAACTTAAGGAGGTATTTCAAGGGAGAAGAGTAGAGATCATTCATTTAAGACGTGATGCTTTGCTCTGACTTTTAAATAAATCCCTTCCCAACCTCTCCTATGGAGAAGGAAATAGCAACCCACTCCAGTATTCTTGCCTGGAGAATTCCGTGGACAGAGGAGCCTGGCATGCTGCAGTCCATGAGGTCGCAAAGAGTTGAACACGACAGAGCGACTAACACTCACTTCACTAACCTAAGACTACACTAAGGTGTAAACTGATTTGCATCTCTTATAGAGTGAGATTTGCTGAATGTCATCCATAGTATCTCTCTCTCTCTCTTGATTACTTCCTAAGACCAAACCATGACACTCATTTGTAACATGACTAGCCAAGGCTGGTAATATTGCCTCTGGCACTGAAATAGGGGACAGTTTGCATTCACTAAATCTGGTTAATGGAAATCACTAATTCTGGTTAATGAAAATTATTATTTTGGTAATATTAGCAGAAACTCAGGATTAAAAATTGACTGGTATATTCACTCCCTTGGTTGGCAGAGAAGTTAACCTCTTTGGATTATTTGAGTTTTTAACCCAAGCTAAAGAAGAAAGCCAACATGTATTTAAGTTTGGGTTTTGAAATTGGAAAATTGCTTTTACTATTTTAGTGCTTAACTCCTCTGCTATAAAAGAGGAGTATATGGAATGACAGCAAATCCTCTAAGATGGTTTTTATGCCCATCAGAAGGCAAAGCCATTGCCCTGCTATATGCTAAACTTTTCTTGCTGTCCAGATGAATGCACTTTCCTGTTTTTTGTCTCAGTTTCCTTGACCTGGCTGGTTTCTTCTATTAAAACTAGTTTATAATGTGGACAGTAATGTCAGAGAACAATAGCTAAACGGTTTTTGTTCCACTGTGTTAGATTATCAATCTCAACTGATTAGAAAAAAAGAAAAGGCTAAGATTCAGTGAGCTGAATGATTCTTGTTTTAGCATGGGACATCTGTTTTATTGTTCTGTTCTGCTTTATCTTCCCTGACTGGATGAGTGACAATAAATCATTATTAAGGTTTGAGTAAATCCATCTATTTTTATTTCCTATCTAATTGCCCTTTCTCCTAATTTTTAGTGATGTCCCTTTCTTTCTGCTCTGTGAGTCAGGTCCTGGTACAATCCTCCCCAAATGACCTCATTTGGCCTCTCTCATACGTCACTTAAGTTTCCACTCTGATGTCATTTTACTTGCCCTGATACATCTGAAGTAGCCACTCCCTCCAGGCACTTCTATCACTGCCCATCTACCTTTGCTTCTATTTTCTTGCTAAAGTAATATTTCCACATTGAAAATCTTCCAGTCCCCCTGCACCACTCAGTTCCAGTTTTATCATAAAAGCATTCCCAATAATTCCTTTCTTTCCTTCGGACCATCCATAACAACACATCTTCTTAGTAGACACTGTGTCACTAGAGTATATTCATGTAGCCTTTTGTTGTACCTTATCTTGTATACTACTCATTTTCTAATTGGAGATTTTCTTTCTTAAGTAACATACTAGCTATCCTGAAGGTATGGTCCAAAAAATTTTTTTTATTGATTTTACTAATTAGTTTTGAGGTACCTGGCTAATGCCTAAAAAAAAATTACTTGTTACCAGAAACTACTCTTATTGAATTAGAGAAATATTATGTCTAAATAAATTTAGACATTCAGGAAAGTCCTTTTCTGCTAGAGCATTAGGCCATTTCCTCAGGTGACCTCATGTCTCCTCTTAGAAATGACTTCATTGTGTTTCCCATCTGTGAATTCTGACATACTTACTTGATAGCTTACTTGAAACCTTGAATTGCTTTCAGGAGAGCTAAATGAGGTCATGATAAGGATGACTTTAGATTATGAATAAGCAAAGAAAATCAAAGGGTAAAAAATACTTGTAAAAAATAAGCTGTTGAAATGGTATATTTTAAAAGGTTGTTTGAATGAATAAGAATCATTTTAGACAAGATTAACAGAAAGCTACCAGGAGAAGACTAGCATAAGATTCAGAAGTGGACTCTGTCTTTGACCATTAAGATGACTTTGATTGAATCAATTAATTTCTTTATCATCATTGTCTTTATCTCAAAAATGAGGAAATTTTAATTAATGAATCCAAAGACTATTTTCAGCTCTAATACAATGTAATTTAGAAGTGAGAAGTTTTTATAAATGAGGAATTTTTGAATTGGAGGTCCAAAGATTTTAAATGAATTCTTTCAATATCTGCATTTATCTGAATAAGAAATTGTATGCTTTATTTGTATATTGAGTGATAAATGTACGTTTAAGAAACTT
This sequence comes from Bubalus bubalis, assembly GCF_019923935.1. Classification (NCBI taxonomy): domain Eukaryota; kingdom Metazoa; phylum Chordata; class Mammalia; order Artiodactyla; family Bovidae; genus Bubalus; species Bubalus bubalis. The sequence continues at coordinate 85,788,146 of NC_059158.1, forward strand.
GACATTCTGATTTACTTCATAGAGGACTGTGGATGTCTACAAACTAAAATAATATCTCTCTCAATAAACAAAAACACCATCACTTCTTCGTGCCCTGCTATAGAAAGTTCTGGGTCATTCAGCAGGAAAACCATTTCTGTATTACACGTTCTCCTATCCACAATACTTAAAGTTTTAATTGTGTGCTTCAGCACTTCCTGTTTCAATGTCATCGGTCTTCTGAGCCTGTACTTTGATCCATGTCCTTGAGAAGAGGAATGAAAAATAATCTATACTTTCATTTTTGAGTAAGCCAATTTCAGTGCAAGATACCATATAAGAAAGTTTTTCTGAATCTGAAATGTGTTGATTAACAAATTATTTATTATTTATGTTTATCCTTAATGATCCATCAGGAAATGATGGTTCTCTGTGGTTTTATTTAAATACTGTGAGATTGATCACTGTAAATTCAAGCAGGTCTATTAGTACATTTTAAAACTTAGCTTCAAGATCTACAATTTTTTTAATTTATTTATTTTAATTGGAGGCTAATTACTTTACAATATTATCATGGTTTTTGCCATACATTGACATGAATCAGCCATGGGTGTACATGTGTTCCCCATCCTGAACCCACCTCCCTCCTCATCCCATCCCTCAGGGTTATCCCAGTGCACCAGCCCTGAGCACCCAGTCTCATGCATCAAACCTGGACTGGCGATCTGTTTCACATATGATAATATAAATGTTTCAATGCTATTCTCTAAAATCATCCCATCCTCACCTTCTCACCAGTGTCCAAAAGACTGTTCTTTACATCTGTGTCTCTTTTGCTGTCTCGCATATAGGGTCATTGTTACCATCTTTCTAAATTCCATATTTATGTGTTGCTGCTGCTGCTGCTAAGTCACTTCAGTGGTGTCCGACACTGTGCGACCCCATAGATGGTTTCATCCACCTCATTAGAACTGATTCAAATGCATTCTTTTAATGGCTGAGTAATATTCCATTGTGTATATGTACCACAGCTTTCTTATCCATTCATCTGCCAATGGACATCTAGGTTGCTTCAAGGTCTGCAATTTATCATTTACTGCTTCCCTCTAATTACAAAAACAATTAATGTCTCTTTATTAAGATTGCAAATTACAGAAAGAACAAAGTAAAATCATATATGACCCATCACACATAAATAACCAGGGATAACATTTTGCTGAATATTCATTCAGTATTTTGTAATACCTGTGTCTTTTGGGAAAAAAAAAATGTCACTTTATCAACCCATACCTGTTTGTACAAACTCTGAAATACAGACTGACTAAACTGGGACCATGTTATGTTAGACCTAATATTTTGTTATAAATATACCCAGATTTTTAGCCCTTCTCTCTCTTTCTCAGAACAGCTAGTGTGTGTATGTGTTCAGTAGCTGAGTTATGTCCAACTCTTTGTGATTCATGGAGAGGCTATGACCATGGGATTTTCTTGGCCAGAATACTAGAGTGGGTTGCCATTTCCTCCTCCAGGGTATCTTCCTGACCCAGGGACATGAGCCCATGTATCCTGCATCTCTTGCATTGCAGATAGATTCTTTACTGCCAGTTTAGTTCAGTCGCTTAGTCGTGTCCAACTCTTTGCGACCCCATGCATCTCAGCATGCCAGGCCTCCGTGTCCATCACCAACTCCCGGAGTTCACCCAGACTCACGTCCATGGATTCAGTGATGCCATCCAGCCATCTCATCCTCTGTCACCCCTTTTCCTCCTGCCCCCAATCCCTCCCAGCATTAGAGTCTTTTCCAATGAGTCAACTCTTCGCATGAGGTGGCCAAAGTACTGGAGTTTCAGCTTCAGCATCATTCCTTCCAAAGAAATCCCAGGGCTGATCTCCTTCAGAATGGACTCGTTGGATCTCCTTGCAGTCCAAAGGACTCTCAAGAGTCTTCTCCAACACCACAGTTCAAAAGCATCAATTCTTCTGCACTCAGCCTTCTTCACAGTCCAACTCTCATATTCATACATGACCACAGGAAAAACCATAGCCTTGACTAGACAGACCTTTATTGGCAAAGTGATGGCTCTGCTTTTGAATATGCTATCTAGGATTGGTCATCACTTTTCTTCCAAGGCGTAAGCGCCTTTTAATTTCATGGCTGCGGTCACCATCTGCAGTGATTTTGGAGCCCCCCAAAATAAAGTCTGACACTGTTGCCACTGTTTCCCCATCTATTTCCCATGAAGTGATGGGACCAGATGCCATGATCTTCGTTTTCTGAATGTTGAGCTTTAAGCCAACTTTTTCAGTCTCCTCTTTCACTTTCATCAAGAGGCTCTTTAGTTCCTCTTCACTTTCTGCCATAAAGGTGGTGTCATCTGCATATCTGAAGTTATTGATATTTCTCCGGGCAATCTTGATTTCAGCTTTTGCTTCTTCCAGCCCAGCCTTTCTCATGATGTACTCTGCATAGAAGTTAAATAAGCAGGGTGACAATATACAGCCTTGACGTCCTCCTTTTCCTATTTGGAACCAGTCTGTTGTTCCATGTCCAGTTCTAACTGTTGCTTCCTGACCTGCATATAGGTTTCTCAAGAGGCAGGTCAGGTGGTCTGGTATTCCCATCTCTTTCAGAATTTTCCACAGTTTATTGTGATCCACACAGTCAAAGTCTTTGGCATAGTCAATAAGGCAGAAATAGATGTTTTTCTGGAACTCTCTTGCTTTTTTGATGATCCAGTGTATGCTGGCAATTTGATCTCTGATTCCTCTCCTTTTTCTAGGAGAAAAGGGAGTCACTTTTCTCCTAGTGTCCAGCTTGAACATCTGGAAGTTCATGGTTCATGTATTGCTGAAGCCTGGCTTGGAGAATTTTGAGCATTACTTTACCAGGTGTGAGATGAGTGCCAATGTGCGGTAGTTTGAGCATTCTTTGGCCTTGCCTTTCTTTGGGATTGGAATGAAAACTGACCTTTTCCAGTCCTGTGGCCACTGCTGAGTTTTCCAAATTTGCTGGCATATTGAGTGCAGCACTTTTGCAGCATCATCTTTCAGGACTTGTTACAGCTCAACTGGAATTCCATCACCTCCACTAGCTTTATTCATAGTGATGCTTTCTAAGGCCCACATGACTTCACATTCCAGGATGTCTGACTCTAGGTCAGTGATCACATCATCATAATTATCTTGGTCGTGAAGATCTTTTTTGTACAGTTCTTCTGTGTATTCTTGCCACCTCTTCTTAATATCTTTTGCTTCTTTTAGGTCCATACCATTTCTGTCCTTTATCAAGCCCATCTTTGCATGAAATGTTCCCTTGGTATCTTTAATTTTCTTTGAGAGATCTCTAGTTGTTCCCATTCTATTGTTTTCCTCTATTTCTTTGCAGTGATCACTGAGGAAGGCTTTCTTATCTCTCCTTGCTATTCTTTGGAACTCTGCATTCAGATGCTTATATCTTTCCTTTTCTCCTTTGCTTTTCACTTCTCTTCTTTTTACAGCTATTTGTAAGGCCTCCACAGACAGCCATTTTGCTTTTTTGCATTTCTTTTCCATGGGGATGGTCTTGATCCCTGTCTCCTGTACAATGTCACGAACCTCATTCCATAGTTCATCAGGCACTCTATCTATCAGATCTAGGCCCTTAAATGTATTTCTCACTTCCACTGTATAATCATAAGGGATTTGATTTAGGTCATACCTGATAATCTAGTGATTTTCCCTACTTTCTTCAATTTAAGTCTGAATTTGGCAATAAGGAGTTCATATCTGAGCCACAGTCAGCTCCTGGTCTTGTTTTTGCTGACTGTATAGAGCTTCTCCATCTTTATGTTTCTGAAAATGGTTCTTGACAGGTTTCCACTGTGCTGTATAATATATGAATGTATTACCACTCCTGATTTTCCATTGCTTAGACTAGTACCTGGCGTCTATTTGGCATCAAGTATATATTTATTCTATGAATGGATACATATTGAATTGAAACAATGGAAAGTCTGGCTATTCCACTGAAGCTTCATGGAATCCTGACTTTGGGACTGAACTCTAAAATCTGACACATCACTTAGCATGGTCAAAAGTATAGTTTTCTGACTTTTTCTTTCTGAAAGAATCATGAGGATAAGTTCATTCCAATCAGTCCCTATAAGAAGAAAATTAGTTTTCAAAAAAAAAAGAGAATATAAACAATTTTCAGTAACAGGAAGCAAATGATAAATGCTAAAAAGTTAAGATTTCCAGAACTTTCTTTGCCTCTTGTGTTTTTTTTGTTGTTGTTATTGTTTTTAAACCCATTTTTCTCCAAATACACAAAAGCAAATAAATAAATAAGCACTCCTTTTAAAGTAAAAATAAATCACACTCTTGAGTAGAATTTATGTTATTTAAAGGTGTATAGGCTTAAAGCTATTTGCAAATTCCTGTTACACTTTTAGCTCACCTATAATTATTAAATCTAAATGTATATTAACTCCAAGCAAAATTACAAAACTAAGAACTTTTCAATCAGCAACACTAATAGGGTGACTTTTTTTTTTCTAAACTAAACCACTTTCATAACATGAAGGGCATCAATGTAAGGCTGACCAACAAGCCATCACTTTTGGCTGGGGGGTGGTAGGGGGAGTAGGGAGTGGGGTGGGAACAAAGGCAAAAGTCTACCCCTTCTGTATTTTCACTTTAATTATTTATTGAAATAGACATAAATAAAAGTGCACAACTCATAAATGTTGAATTTTATGAATTATTACAAAATGAACATACCCACACAATAGTCCAGATCAAGAAGTAGAACATTACCATCAACTCAAACACCTCCCTTGTACCTCACCCCAGTCTTTTTTTTTTTTTTCTCATTTTTTTAGCCACTCTATTTGTTTTTTAATTGAAGGATAATTGATTTACAGAATTTTGTGGTTTTCTGTCATACATCAACAAGAATCAGCTGTAGGTACACCCATGTCCCCTCCCTCTCATTCCAGTCTTTAGGTCCCCCTTCCTCCTAAAGACTACCCTGCACCAGTTTGTGTGAAATGTTTCCACTCCTGTACTTTTCAAACCAGTTTCTACTCTCTTCTCTTCCTGAACTATGATGAAACTTTTGTTTTTACAACACTGATATAATTTGCCATTTTATTTTGATACAGATTTATTGTTTTTTTAAGTCCACGTTGTTCCCACTAATAATGGTAGCTAGCATTTATCATGTGCTTACTGCATGCTGGATACTGTTATAAGTGCTTAACATAGAATTAACTCATTTAATCTTCATATAAGACTACAAAGCAGTTATTATTTGTTGGGGGCCGGCATGAGGCACTCCACCCATGGCAAAGGTCATGAGGAAGGAGGCTCAACATACGCAAAGGCGGGATCGAGCCTCAGGAGTCCCCCTGGAAATCCTCGAGCATCTACCCCCATAACCAGAGCCCGCCTACTTTACTACTTTGTGCTCTCACCTACACCTCTGACTTTACGGGGGGCTGTCCCCCACCACCTCTTTTGGAGAAGAAGTTAACTTAGAGCTCCAGTTAATAATAATTCCTGGGCGTGATAGGAGTGTTTCAACCTACAAACTCCTCTGAAGGTTCTCTAGCCTGCCTGACAGGCTTGTCTGGCCACATGTGATTGCTCACAGCCTCCCAATCATGAGAGGCACGAGATGCTTTAAACCTTCTAAAAACAGGTTCTTTAGAGAAGTTAGAAAACTATTAGTATAAGTATAGTGGGCTGATTAGAAGCTGTATTGGTGAAGAGTTTTTAATTTGTTGAGCCAATGTTTACTGCTAAGTCTCCACATCCCCTGCCCTTATACACGTTAATGAATATATAGAAGAAATAAGTATTAACCTTTGATATTAATCACGTTAGACCTTAGGCTAAGTAAATTCTTTCCTTAATTAAAACCCACTATACCCTCACCCTATAGGAATGTAACTTTATCTGGTACCTTCGGAAGGTGGCGTCTGTTTTAACATAGAATTAACTCTTTAACATAGAATTAACTATTCTTAAAACAGAATAATCACCCCTGAAGAAATAAGTGTTGACTGACCGCTGTCACAAGGAGAGGGTCATAAATTGTCAGCAGGCCCCCTTGGCCAGAAGATGATGTAACACCCCTAAGACCTCTGTATACATTTGTATGAAGCACCTGACTTTAATAAAAGTCAGGACTGCTGACCCCGCGTGACTTTTGTATAACATCTCAGTGTATAAAAACAGACTCTGGAAAATAAAGAATTGGAATCAGTTCCTCAAAAGACTGGTCTCCCCATGTCGCGCTCTCTCTCAAATTCTGGCTGAGTCTCCATCTGGAGCGCGGAACTCGCCATGCTTACTAATTATGCCTGGGCTTCTAAGATCCAACCAGGGAGGCCTCAGTGTCTCCTCTCCTTTGGGAGAACAGAAGGACGCCTGCAGCCTACGTAAGTGGTGCAAGCTTCTTGTCTTGAAGTTTTATTGGTTTCCCGTGTAAACCAAGCTACTCAGCCTCTTTTCTCCACTGAATTTTCCTGCTGAGCTATCCTCATTCTATTACTCTTTATATCTTTGATGAATATTTAAATTAATTCACCAACGCCGTCTCCCCTTCGAATTCCCTGGATCAGCTGGGGCTGGACCCTGGCAATTATTATTCTTATTTTACAGACAAGGAAACTGAGGCACAGAGAGGGTAAATAACCTGCCCAATATCATATAGCATGTAAATTGGGGTTCCAAGATTCAAACCCAAATGGCTTGGCTCCAAGTGTCTCTGCCTTTAATTATGTACCCTGCTATGCCATCTTAAAATTTTCAGGGATCAAACCCAGGTCTCCTGCCTTGCAGGCAGACACTTTAACCTCTGAGCCACCAGGGAAGCCCTTTAAAATTTAAATATTCTCAAAAGTACTGTGTGGCACCAACTTCATGTAAAACTCAAACTGTTTATAGCACAGGCACCCTCTGGTAATACCAATTATAAAGTAGTAATTCACATAATCAGATAGATAGCTATTTTAATTTTTTAGATTATCACTGAAATTCAGTCAGTTTTAGAATTTCTCACACAGAAAATCTGAAGCTCTCCCTCCCTTATATATAAACAAAGATATGTGTGACCCCTGTCTGAGAGAAACTGAGTTTAAGTAATGAGAAATCATTTCTTACAAAAGCCAGTTGACCAGAGGATAATTACACAGAATGATCATCTATACCTTGCTCGTTACAGAAGGATTCACCAACTATCAGTAAAAGAATGAGTAACTAAAGACAGATACTGACTGTTATCTTTCAATATTATTTTTAATTGTTAAGGTATATTAGACATCTTGTACCTACTGGACACAAAAATGAATTTCAAGTATTATTGGATATTCTTTTGTCAAACATGATCTATACTTTACAAAGATTGCTGCCATAATATATTACAAGTGAGCAAAGTTTCACGAGTGACTTAGAAAATCACGTATAGAGACATACGAAAGTAGACCCTAATAGGGTATCTTGAGAAGCACAATCTGCTCTTCTTTTTAATGAAAATTACTGACTTATCCAGTGTCTGCCTCTGTCCATATTGCTATCTGCAGTTGGGCACTCACAGCCCCATCTCCCTGAATCATTTGAGTTCTATCTTTTAGCCAAAAGTGATTATCAGGCATGCCTTTAGAGGTGAAATGATGGATGTCTGGGTAGCACCCTAAGCTGATGTGACCGTGTTAGGCATCCCATAATATAGCACTCAAACTTCCTCTTTGTTTTTACCTTTATATTGGTTTAAAGTATGTTTTGTTTTGTTTTTCTTTTTTTCCCTGCCTTTGGTAAACTTATTCCTGCTGCTACTGCTGCTGCTAAGTCACTTCAGTCGTGTCCGACTCTGTGCGACTCCATAGATGGCAGCCCACTAGGCTCCTCTGTCCCTGGGATTCTCCAGGCAGGAGTACTGGAGTGGGTTGCCATTGCCTTCTCCAATGCATGAAAGTGAAAAGTGAAAGTGAAGTTGCTCAGTCGTGCCTGACTCTTAGCGACCCCATGGACTGCAGCCTACCAGGCTCCTCCGTCCATGGGATTTTCCAGGCAAGAGTACTGGAGTGGGTTGCCTTTGCCTTCTCTGAAAGTTATTCCTAGAGTTTGTTAATTTTAAATACATGAAGATATCATAGTTTACTCAAAACTCATTATGTTTAAAAATTTTAAAAAAAGTAATGTCCAGTGTGTTCTTTCATAGGAAAAAAAAAAAACAAAAAACTTAAAGAACCATTGAGGTTATACAAATTTTTATAAACCTGAACCTCTTCTTTGGATAGCACTTATCAGTCAGTACATTCTAATCGATTTAACAGTTATTTACAACCGTCTGTTCTCTTCTTGAAACACTACCTTCTCTAACCTTAACTTGGCCAAGACAACTCTCATGACCTTCCCTCTATCTTCAAGTTTCCTGCATTGTCTGAGCCCCCTTGCTTAGAATCTTTACTTGAATCTTCAGAGATTTTACACTTAGTATCCTCTTTACTTATCTTTCTTTCATCTCTGAATCATTTTTAAATGGATATTGTACTTTATTTTCAGAAACTAAAGCTATTCAGATATGAGTAATACAATAAAAGTTTCCTGTAATCTACACCACAGAGATAACATGTAAAATACTTCGGATGTTTTACTGTCTTTAAATTTTGTAGAAATTGTTTTTAAAGATTATGCATAAGAAATTTTATAAACACAAAAGAATATATGTGATATGTCAGCATGATAGTCATTAGTTATGATTCACTAGCAACCTAGGGAGCATAGCATTACCAACCCAAAGTTCCATGGGCTGTCTACTAATTGCATCTTCCATCTCCACTTCCTCAGAGTGTTGTCGCTTTCAGTTTTACAGAAACTTTGTTAAGTAGCAACTAGTGTAATAGTCGTTTTAAAGTGAGTACATTAAGGCTTAGAATATTTAAAATCTAAGAGTCACATGGCCAGTGAAAAATAGTGTTGGTCACTCAGTCATGTTCAACTCTTTGAGATCGCAAGGACTGTAGCCCACCAGGTTCCTCTGTCCATGGAATTCTCCAGGAAAGAATACTGGAGTGAGTAGCCATTTCCTTCTCCAGGGGATATTCCCAACCCAGGGACCAAACCTGGGTCTTCAGCATTTCAGGCAGATTCTTTACCGCCTGAGCCACCAGGGAAGCCTCACATGGCTATAAGTTAACCAAACTCAGGACTTGAATTCCAGAGCTCAGGCTCTTACCCACTATTCCAGACTATTTTTCCTAGACTCCCATACCCAATTTGAGATCTGTTAAAGTTGTCATGGCATCTAGAACTTCACTTTTATGGAAGAAGCATGATAATAGTTGCATAATTATTTGTAGCCTATTTGCATATCTCCCACTATCTTGTAACGTCCATGAAGGCAGAACACATATGTATCTTATACCTTACTCTATTACTGAAGCTCATTATAGGCATACCTCATTTTATTGTGCTCTGCTTTCTTCACTTTACAGATACTGCATTTTTTTACAAATTGAAGGTTTCTTGCAACCCTATACAGCTGTAAGCACTGTTTTTTTTTTTGTTTGTTTGTTTTGTTTTTTTTCAAGAGCATTTGCTCACTTCATGTCTCCATGTCACCTTTTGGTAATTCTACCAATATTTTAAACTTTTTCATTATTATTATATTTGCTATTGTGATCCATGATCAGTCAACTTTGATGTCAGACTTGTAATTGTTTTGGGGGTGCCATGAACCATGCCTATATAAGTCAGAGAACTTAATAGATATTGTGTGTGCTCTGACTGCTTCACCAACTACATTCCTCATCTCTCTCCCTCTTCTTGGGCCTCCCTATCCCTGTGATATGGTAGTATTGAGATTAGGCCAGTTAGTAACCCTATGATGGTCCCTAAGTGTTCATTGAAAGGAAAATTCACACATCTCTCAGTGTCAATAAAAATAAAATTATAAAATCTAGTTTAATAAAAGGGAGCAACTTGGATAAACATAATCAAACAGTGAGGAAGGCATGCTGACAGCTGAGATAGCCTAAAAGCTAGGCCTCGTGCACCAAATGGGTAGCCAAGTTGTGTTTCCAAAGGAAAAGTTACTGACGGAAGCTAGAGGTGCTACTTCAGTGAACACACAAACGATAAGAAAGCGAAAGAGCCTTATTGCTGATATGGAGAGAGTTTTAGTGGTCTGGATAGAAGATTAAACCAGCCACAACATTCTCTCAGCCAAAACCTTATCCAGAGCAAGGCTAGCTCTCTTCGCTTCTGTGAAGCCTGAAAGACATGAGGATGCCACAAAAGTCAAGTTTGAAGCCAGCAAAGGTTGGTTCATAAGGTTGAAGGGAAAAAGCCACCTCAAAACATAAAAGCACAAAGTGAAACAGCAAGTGCTGATATAGAAGCTATGGCAAATTATTCAGATCTAGATAAAAAAAAGAATGAAGGTGAATATACTGAACAACAGCCTTTCAAGGTAGATGAAACCTCCTTCTATTGAAAGAAAATTCCATCTATGACTTTTACAGATAGAGAGGAGAGATCAGTGTCTGGCTTCAAGGGTTCAAAAGACAGACTGACTCTCTTATTAGGGACTAATGCTGTTGATAACTTGAAATTGAAGCCAGTGCTCATTTACCATTCTGAAAATTCCAGGGCCCTGGAATAGTTTTTATGCCAAAACTATTCTGCCTGTGACCTATGAATGGAACAAAAAAGCCTGAATGACAGCACATCTTTTTATAACATGGTTTACTGATTATTTGAAGCCTATAGTTTGACACCTACTGCTCCGAATAAAAGATTCTTTCAAAATCTTCCAGTTCATTGACAATGCACCTGGTCACCCAAGACCACTGATGGAGATGTTTAAGATTCAGTTTGTTTTCATGCAAGCTAACACAACATCCATTGCAGCCCGTGGATCAAGGGATAGTTTTGACTTGCAAGTCTCATTATTTAGGAAATGTATTTCGTAAGACTCTAGCTACCATAGATGGTGATTCCTCTGATGGGTCTCAGCAAAGTAAATTGAAAACCTTCTGGAAAAGGTTTATCATTCTCAATGCCATTAAGAAAAGTGTTGGGAAGAAATTGATTCCAACTCTTATGGATGACTTGGAGGAGTTCAAGACTTAAGTGGAGGAAGTAACTGCAGATATGGTGGAAACAACAAGAAAACCAGAAGAATAAGTGAAGATGTGACTGCATGGCTGCAATCTCATGATAAAACTTTAATGGTTGGGGAGTTGTTTCTTATGGATGAGTAAAGAAAGTAGTTTCTTAAAATGAATACTGTGGGTGATGATGCTATGAAAATTGTCGAAATGACAACAAAAGATTCAGAATATTACATAAACTTAGTTGATAAAGCAGTGGCGGGTTTTGAGAGGACTGACTGCAATTTTGAAAGTTCCACCGTGGGTAAAATGCTATCAAACAATAATCCACGGTACAGAGAAATCCTTTGTGAAAGGATCTTCACAAAATGAATAAAATAAGCCACTTCCTTGTCTTATTTTGAGAAATTGCTACAGCCACCCTAGCCTTCAGCAATCATCACGTCAGTCAGTCAGGAGCCATTAATGTGGCCACAAGACCCTCCCCCAGCAAAAAAGATTGTAACTCACTGAAGGCTCAGATGATGGGTAGCACATTTTAGCAATACGTTTTTTTGTTTTGTTTTGTTTTGTTTTAAATTAAGAGGTGGGCATAACAGCCCACTCCAGTATTCTGGACTAGAGAATCCCATGAACAGAGGAGCCTGGTGAGTAGGGTTGCAAAGCGTTGAACGTGACTGAAGCGACTTAGCACACATGCATACATTTTTTGGACATAATGCTGTTGGACACTTAATAAGCTACAGTAGAGTGTAGACATAACATATGCACTGGAAACCAAAAAAATTGTGTGACTCACTTTACTGTGACATCCACTATATTGTGGTGGTCTGGAACCTAGCCTCAATACCTCCCAGGTGTGACTGTATATATCTACTAGATAGATGGGTGGATGGGCTGGAGGCTGAATATTTATTTATGTTTACCAGTTTCATAGACATCCAGCTGATGCCATGGAAAAAATAGAAAAGACTTGTTTCTTCTATGTGGTGTATACGCTAAGTCACTTCAGTCGTGTCCGACTCTGTGTGACCCCATAGACTCCGCTGTCCCTGGGATTCTCCAGGCAAGAACACCGGAGTGGGTTGCCATTTCCTTCTCCAATGTGGTGTACATAGACCCTGTATAAAACTAACTCCTTGCATTCCTTCCCAAGTCCTACTGATTCTATCAATAAGACACCTATACAGCAACTGTCTTTTGTTTCAGTATCATCACATTTCTTTGACTGTAGGTTGCTTTTTTAATCATGTCCTCTCTGCCTTCTCTTCTTCCTCAAGACTGCCAGACTGGTTTTACTTGAATGAAATATTACTAGACGGAGGTGACCATGTGATCACCACCCTGCCTTCCCCTCTTCTCTGGGAATAATTTTGGTAAAGTTTTAGGAAAAAATTCTTCTTTTTCAGTTTTGACCCTTAAAAGTGAATCAGCACAAAATACTGAGACTGTACTGTTGAATACCAAAAAGCCATTAAAGTTGCATGATGTCAGTTAGCTACATATGGGTGTTATTTATCTAGAAAGATACCATATTCTTTATGATTTTCTTTCTGCAGTAGGTTTAAATATGGTATATTTTCTCCTTCTGTACAGAAAATTTTAATTTTCAGTGTTCTGAAATTGTGTAAATTCCAAAGATACCACATACTTTAAATGTTACCAAAGAAGTTTTTAAAATGAGTTTTCCAAAGCAAATTAAATGAAATTCAGAAAAGTATCTCAGAAGGTCATTAAAATTGAGAAATATGAGGTGCAGACATAAATAAGGCACAATACATTAATTAACACAAAGCTGAACCCTGCCTTGGTTTTCACCCTGAAAGAAAGATAATTAAAAACAACACTGTGAGGTATTTTTCATATGACTCCTGGGTTAGTGAATGGATGAGGAATGAAGATAATGACATAAAAGGAAAGTTGAATGTGAGACTTCTAACATAATAGCAAGAAAATGCATAGTTTGATGCTGTTGTTCTGTATTTAACACTCTAAATTGCTCCTACATTTTAAACAACTGCTCAGAGTGTTTCAGTAATTAGCACATCAGGGATGCATTAATACAGAATGATAGTCTTAACTTTGGGAGTTTTTTAAGCTTTAGTAATCTGCCTTCCCCAAAGCATAACATACAAATAATTTAAATGAAAATAATATATCTCAATCATCTACCAATACACTCCAATATATTAAATATACACACATTAGCTTATACATGCAAACCTGAAAATATTGCAATATTACTTGTTGAATATTTCTTAATGTTGACTTGAAGGTATGGTTTAAGATGACTTAAAGATATGGGTACATGATAGCGGTTCTTTCTATTCTGAGAACTACACAAGCAAGATGACTGTTCTGGGAAATTGCTATTTACTAATCCTGTTGTATGGGGCTCTTCCCTTCCCTTTGTATCTCAAGGGCTTATTATCAATTTGGCTAAAAATAGCCACTCTTGTTTCAGAATACTTGCTCTCCAGGATGATCTATGTGGTGCTGTTTTTCCAGTTTCATATCTGTGATCTGTTATTTTAGATTTAACCCCAGCATATAGTTATACTTCCTAAAGTCCACATTGGATTGTAAAATTCCCGCAAAGACATCTACTACCTATTGTATTTACTTAAGACCCTTAGGTTAATTTTTCAGTGTTTATGTGTAATCACCTTTTCAATCAGTCTCAAGATTCTAGATTTTTCTTACTCTGTATTTGGATTAATATTCTACATGTCTAATGTTATACCCATCCCCTAAATAAATATGTCCAATATTCTAGAACTTTGAAAGAGTTCCTTGACCGTGATCAGTAGGTTGTTAGGTTACACAACCTAAACATATGTCTCCAAAGTCTGTCAATATTAAGGGTTAAGGAGATTTATTACTCTTCGAGGCTTTAAAGCAAAATCCACATAGACAAAGCCTCCAGAATTTGACATACTGTGTAATGCAGCTGATGAAGGTATAATCCTCAGTCCTTCCTAAAGTATTCTAAAGTTATTGGTAAACTTCACAAATTGTTCTTTTTCCCAGTGTGTGTAGAATTACTTGAAGATATTCTTATTAGAAACAAGTCTTCATTGTTGATGAAAATCTTTACCAACAAGTTTTTCCTTGGTTTGTTTGAATATTGAGGTCAGTTTTATTCAGGGGTATCATCATTCCTTAACAAAGTTCTAAATGCTTCAAACTCAAGGTAGATAATGTAATTAAAATGAAAACAACTATCATTTAGAAAATGTATTGAAGTATAGTTGATTTACAATGTTGTATTAATTTCTGCTGTACAGCTAACTGATATAACATATATAACATTCTTTATATATGTAGGCTTCCTTGGTAGCTCAGCTGGCAAAGAATCTGCCTGCAATGCAGGAGACCCTGATTTGTTTCCTGGGTCAGGAAGATCCCCTAGAGAGGGATATGCTACCCACTACAGTATTGTTGGGCTTCTCTGGTGGTTCAGACAGTAAATAATCTGCCTGCAATATAGGAGACCTGGGTTTGATCCCTGGGTTGGGAAGATCCCTTGGAGGAGGGCATGGCAACCCACTCCAGTATTCTGGCCTAGAGAATCCTTGTGGACAGAGAAGCCTGGCAGGCTGCATTCTCTGGGATTGCAAAGAGTCGGACACAACTGAGTGAGTCACTTCCATGGACAGATGAGTCTGGCAGGCTACAGTCCATGGGGTTGCAAAGAGTTGGACAAGACTGAGCTACTAACATTAACATATGGCAGATATATATATATATATCTTTCCATTATGATTTATCACAGGATATTGAATATAGTTCTTTGTGCTATACAGTAGGACCTTGTTGTTATCCATTCTATTTGTTAAGAGTTTGCCTCTAACCCCAAACTCCCACTCCATCCCTCCCCTTCTCCCTCCTTGGCAACCACAAGACTGTTCTCTATGTTGGTGAGTCCATTTCTATTCCTTAGATAAGTTCATTTATGCAACTCTATTTTTAGGTTTTTAAGGAAGCTCCATACTGTTTTCCGTAATTACTGCACCACCTTAAATTTCCACCAATAATGTATGAGGATGTCCTTTTCTGCACACCGTCTGCAGCATTTGTTACAAATGACTATTTTTTCTAATTTACTTTTTTTATTGAAGGATAATTGCTTTACAGAATTTTGTTGTTTTCCGTCCCCATGTCTGTTTCTCCATTGCTTTCTGACTTACTTCACTCTGTATAATAGGCTCTAGGTTCATCCACCTCTAGAACTGACTCAAATACATTCCTTTTTGTGGAAGGTGAAGAGGCACTAAAATGCCTCTTGATGAAAGTGAAAGAGGAGACTGAAAAAGTTGGCTTAAAGATCAACATTCAGAAAACGAAGATCATGGCATCTGGTCCCATCACTTCATGGGAAATAGATGGGGAAACAGTGGAAACAGTGTCAGACTTTGTTTTTGGGGGCTTCAAAATCACTGCATATGGTGATTGCAGCCATGAAATTAAAAGAGGCTTACTCCTTGGAAGGAAAGTTATGACCAACCTAGATAGCATATTAAAAAGCAGAGACATTACTTTGCCAACAAAGGTCTATCTAGTCAAGGCTATGGTTTTACCAGTGGTCTTGTATGGATGTGAGAGTTGGACTGTGAAGAAAGCTGAGCACCAAAGAATTAATGCTTTTGAACTGTGGTATTGGAGAAGACTCTTGAGAGTCCCTTGGACTGTAAGGAGATCCAACCAGTCCATCCTAAAGGAGATCAGTCCTGGGTATTCATTGGAAGGACTGATGCAAAAGCTGAAACTCCAATACTTTGGCCACCTCATGCAAAGAGTTTGCTCATAGAAAAAGCCCTGATGCTGGGAGAGATTGAGGGCAGGAGGAGAAGGGGATAACAGAGAATGAGATGGCTGGATGGCATCACCGACTTGATGGACATGAGTTTGAGTAAACTTTGGGTGTTGGTGATAGACAGGGAGGCCTGGCATGCTATGACTCATGGGGTTGCAAAGAGTCGGACATGACTGAGCAACTGAACTGAACTGAATATTCCATCGTGTATATGTACCACAACTTCTTTATCCATTCATCTGTCTATGTACATCTACATTGCTTCCATGTTCTAGCTATTGTAAATAGTGCTTCAGTGAACAATGGGATACATATGTCTCTTTCAATTTTTGTTTCCTCAGGGTATATGCCTAGGAGTGGGATTGCTGGGTCATATGGTGGTTTTATTTCTAGTTTTTTAAGGAATCTCCATACTGTCTTCCATAATGGCTGTATCAATTTACATTCCCACCAACAGTGCAATGGTGTTCCCTTTTCTCCACACCCTCTCCAGCATTTATTGTTTGTAGACTTTTTGATGATGGCCATTCTGATCCGTGTGAGGTGATACCTCATCATAGTTTTGATTTTCATTTCTCTAATAATGAGTGATGTTGAGCATCTTTTCAGGTGTATGTTCGCCATCTGGATGTCTTCTTTGGAGAAATGTTTGTTTAGGTTTTTTTCCCACTTTTGATTGGGTTGTTTGTTTTTCTGGCATTGAGTTGTATGAGCCACTTGTATATTTTGGAAATTAATTCTTTGTCAGTTTTTTCATTTGCTATTATTTTCTCCCATTCTGAGGGTTGTCTTTTCACCTTTCTTATAGTTTCCTTTGCTGTGCAAAAGCTTTTAAGTTTAACCAGGTCCCACTTGTTTACTTTTCTTTTTATTTCTGTTACTCTTGGAGGTGCGTCATAGAGGATCTTGCTTTGATTTATGTCATCAAATGTTCTCCCTGTTTTCCTCTAAGAGTTTTATAGTGTCTGGTCTTACATTTAGGTCTTTAATACATTTTTAGTTTATCTTTGTGTAAGGTGTTAGAAAGTGTTCTAATTTCATTCTTTTACATGTAGCTGTCCAGTTTTCCCAGCACCATTTATTGAAGAGCCTGTCTTTGCCCCATTGTATATTGCCTCCTTTGTCAAAAATAAGGTACCCATAGGTGCATGGGTTTATTTCTGTGCTTTCCATCTTGTTTCATTGGTCTATATTTCTGTTTTTGTGCCAGTACCATACTGTCTTGATGACTGTAATTTTGTAGTATAATCTGAAATCAGGAAGGTTAATTCCTGCAGCTCCATTCTTCTGTCTCAAGATTGCTTTGACTGTTCAGGGTCTTTTGTGTTTCCATATGAATTGTGAAATATTTTGTTCTAGTTCTGTGAAAAATGCCATTGGTAATTTTATAGGGATTGCATTAAATCTGTAGATTGCATTTGGGTGGTATAGTCTTTTTCACAGCATTTATTCTTCTTACCCAGGAACATGGAATATCTCTCCATCTGTTTATGTCATCTTTGATTTCTTTCATCAGTGTCTTATAATTTTCTGTGTACAATTATTTTGTCTCCTTAGGTAAGTTTATTCCTAGATATTTTATTCTTTTTGTTGCAATGGTGAATTTGCTCGATTCCTTAATTTCTCTTTCTGATTTTTCATTGTTAGTGTATAGAGATGCAAATGATTTCTGTGTATTGATTTTGTATCCTGTGACGTTCCTAAATTCACTAATTAGCTCTAGTAATTTTCTGATACTATCTCTAGTGTTTTCCATGTACAGTATCATGTCATCTGCAAGATGAGAGCTTTACTTCTTTTCCGATCTGGATTCCTTTTATTTCTTTTTCTTCTCTGATTGCTGGTGCTAGGACTTCCAGAACTATGTTGAATAATAGTGGGGAAAGTGGACACCTTTGTCTTATTCCTGATCTTAACGGGATGCTTTCAGTTTTTCACCATTGAGAATAATGTTTGCTGTAGGCTTATCATATATGGCCTTTCCTATTTTGAGGTAGGTTCCTTCTGTGCCCATTTTCTGAAGAGTTTCGTCATAAATGGGTGCTGAATTTTGTCAAAAACTTTTTCTGCATCTATTGAGAATATCAAATGGTCTTTATCTTTCAATTTGTTAATATGGCATATCACATTGATTGATTTGTATATATTGAAGAATCCTTGCATTGCTGGAATAAACCCAACTTGATCATGGTGTATGAGCTTTTTGATGTGTTGCTGAATTCTATTTGCTAAAATTTTGTTAAGGATTTTTGCATCTATGTTCATCAGTGATTTTGGCCTGTAGTTTTCTTTTTGTGTGTTGTTTTTGTCTGGTTTTGGTATCAGGGTTATTGTGGCCTTGTAGAATGAGTTTGGAAGTGTTCCTTCCTCTGCAGTTTTTTGAAAAGGGTAACCATTAGCTCTTCTCTAAATGTTTGATAGATTTATCCTGTGAGACCATCTGGTCCTGGGCTTTTGTTTTTGGGGAGGTTTTTTTTTTTTTTTTTTTTTTTTTATCACAGTTTCAATTTCAGTGCTTGTAATTGGGTTGTTCATAATTTCTATGTCTTCCTGGTTCAGTCTTGGAAAATTGAACTTTTCTAGGAATCTGTCCATTTCTTCCAGGTTATCCATTATATTGCCATATAGTTGTTCATAGCCCACCAGGCTCCTCTGTCCATGAGATTCTCCAGGCAAGAATACTGGAGTGGGTAGCCATTTCCTGCTCCAAGTTGTTCATAATAGTCTCTTATAATCCTTTGTATTTCTGCATTGTCTGTTGTAACCTCTCCTTTTTCATTTCTGATTTTGTTGATTTGATTGTTCTCTCTTTTTTTTCTGATGAGTCTGGCTAAAGGTTTGTCAATTTTGTTTATATTCTCAAAGAACCAGCTTATAGTTTTATTAATCTTTACTATTGTTTCTTTCATTTCCTTTTCATTTGTTTCTCTTCAGATCTTTTCTTTCTTTCTATTAATTTGGGTATTTTTTTGTTCTTTTTCCAGTTGTTTTAGGTGTAAATTTAGGTTGTCTATTCTTTGTTTTTCTTGTTTATGAGGTAGGATTGTATTGCTATAAACTTCCCTCTTAGTTAGAACTGTTTTTCTGCATCCCATAGGTTTTTTTGTTTTTTCTTTCAGTGTTACAGCTCCATTTAGAAGATAGCAGGAGAATCCAAGACTCGAAGAGAAGGGAGTGGAGAAGTGCGTGGGGAGGGAGAAAGAGAGAGAGAAAGAGAGAGAGAGAGAGCGCGTGCATGCACGCGGGAGAGAGAGTCCTAGAGAAAGCGCTTTGGCTCCTCCTTTTATATGTTTTTTCCTCCCCTGGGCCTGCCCTATGCAAATTGGGCTTAGCCAGGAGTGCTGTTTGTTCTGTTTGTTCTGCCTGAAGTCTTCACTCTGGTCCTTGGACCTTCCTTGTCTTTTAGCCACTGCCATTTTGGACTCCTTTTCCCTATTCTACCTACCTAACATTCCCCCCCTCAAGAGATGGGAGGCCCAATTCTTTGGGAATAGGGGCGTCGAGGTCTTTCTGGTTACTTCCTGCTGAACTGGGTCGGCGAGGGGTATTGGGCCTCCCCCTCTTGCTAGTCTCAATCTTCAGAGTCCTTATAGAAGTGTCCAAGGGTGTGTGATATTTTCCGTGGTCAGCTGTAGTTTTATATCTTTGTTGAACTGGCACTGCATGTTGTAGCTGGTTGACCTGGGCAGAGACAAAACAGGTTAGACAATTGACAGTACATAGAATAATCATAAGCATCATAAATATAGCATAACAAAGACTAGTAGGGACATTGGTCAATTTTAAATTCACATGGCCAGGATGGCTCAAGTCCCTCCTTGTTCAGGGATCAGAAGATCTATCTCCTGTCTGTTTTGGAGTACAGTCTCTGTCATGCTGTGTTGGCTCCTTAGAGCTATCCTGAGAAATCTTACCCCCAGAAACCAGATTTTGGGGGTATTCATTAGAATGACACTCATTGGTAGTTCTGAATAGGTATCTGAGATCTCCCAGGGACTCACAGGTGTATTGAGTGTCCTCTTCTGTTTTCTTCCATGGCTTGACTCGTGAGTAGCGAATCCAGGAGTCATGTCCTGGTACCTTGACTGCTGTGGGGGTAGAAAGTATTACAGGGTAGGGGCCCTTCCATGTGGGCTGGAGTTGAGCCTTTGGGGACCCATCATTCCAGACTTTAATTAGGACTTGAGTTCCTAGAGCATATAGTGGTGACTCTTCAGAATCTTTTGGGTCCTGGTTCATACCCCACAAGCGTATATCCTGTTGGAATTGCCCAATGGCCATGGTATAAGACTGGAGGGTCTGAACCTCTGGATCTAGGAAGAGGTCATTGACGTAAAAAAAAGGTCTCCCATGTAGCATCTCATAAGGACTAAGACCAACCTGTTCCTTAGGGGCAATGTGGGTGCAGAGGAGAGCTATTGGTAAAGCCTCCTTCCAATTGTTGTGTTTTCATTGTCATTTGTTTCTAGAATTTTTTTGATTTCACATTTGATTTCTTCAGTAACCTGGTTACTTAGAAATATGTGGTTTAATCTCCATTTGTTTGTGTTTCTTACAGTTTTTTTTATTGTAATTTATATCTAGCTTCATAGCATGGAGGTCAGAGAAATGCTTGATGCAATTTAAATTTTATTAAATTTAATGAGGTTTGATTTGTGACCCAAATGTGGTCTATCCTGGAGAATGTTCCATGTGCACTTGAGAAGTTTTTAGTTCAGTTCAGTTCAGTCACTCAGTCGTGTCCGACTCTTTGCAACCCCATGCATCTCAGCACGCCAGGCCTCCCTGTCCATCACCAACTCCCGGAGTTCACTCAGACTCACGTCCATCGAGTCAGTGATGCCATCCAGCCATCTCATCCTCTGTCATACTCTTCTCCTCCTGCCCCTAATCCCTCCCAGCATCAGAGTCTTTTCCAGTGAGTCAACTCTTCGCATGAGGTGGCCAAAGTACTGGAGTTTCAGCTTTAGCATCATTCCTTCCAAAGAAATCCCAGGGCTGATCTCTATCAGAATGGACTCGTTGGATCTCCTTGCAGTCCAAGGGACTCTCAAGAGTCTTCTCCAACACCACAGTTCAAAAGCATCAATTCTTTGGCACTCAGCCTTCTTCACAGTCCAACTCTCACATCCATACATGACCACAGGAAAAACCATAGCCTTCACTAGATGGACCTTTGTTAGCAAAATAATGTCTCTGCTTTTGAATATGCTATCTAGGTTGGTCATAACTTTTATTCCAAGGAATAGCATCTTTTAATTTCATGGCTGCAGTCACCATCTGAAATGATTTTGGAGCCCCCCAAAAAATAAAGTCTGACACTGTTTCCACTGTTTCCCCATCTATTTCCCATGAAGTGATGGGACCAGATGCCATGATCTTCGTTTTCTGAGTGTTGAGCTTTAAGCCAACTTTTTCACTCTCCTCTTTCACTTTCATCAAGGGACTCTTTAGTTCCTCTTCACTTTCTGTCATAATGGTGGTGTCATCTGTACATCTGAGGTTATTGATATTTCTCCTGGCAATCTTGATTACAGCTTGTGCTTCTTCCAGCCCAGCCTTTCTCATGATGTACTCTGCATAGAAGTTAAATAAGCAGGGTGACAATATACAGCCTTGACATCCTCCTTTTCCTATTTGGAACCAGTCTGTTGTTCCATGTCCAGTTCTAACTGTTGCTTCCTGAACTGTATATAGGTTTCTCAAGAGGCAGGTCAGGAGGTCTGGTATTCCCACCTCTTTCTGAATTTTCTACAGTTTATTGTGATCCACACAGTCAGAGGCTTTGGCATAATCAATAAAGCAGAAATAGATGTTTTCTGGAACTCTTGCTTTTTCCATGATCAGAGGATGTTGGCAAGTTGATCTCTGGTTCCTCTGCCTTTTCTAAATCCAGCTTGAACATCTGGAAGTTCATGGTTCACGTATTGCTGAAGCCTGGCTTGGAGAATTTTGAGCATGACTTTACTAGCGTGTGAGATGAGTGCAATTGCATGGTAGTTTGAGCATTCTTTGGCATTGCCTTTCTTTGGGATTGGAATGAAAACTGAGCTTTTCTTGCAGGTCTTCATAGCTTTTAATTTAATGCTATTAAATTAAAACTGTGGCCACTGCTGAGTTTTCCAAATTTGCTGGCATATTGAGTGCAGCACTTTCACAGCATCATCTTTCAGGATTTGAAATAGCTCAACTGGAATTCCATCACCTCCACTAGCTTGGTTCATAGTGATGCTTTCTAAGGCCCTCTTGACTTCACATTTGGATGTCTGGCTCTAGGTCAGTGATCACACCATTGTGATTATCTTGGTCGTGAAGATCTTTTTTGTACAGTTCTTCTGTGTATTCCTGCCACTTCTCTTAATATCTTCTGCTTCTGTTAGGTCCATACCATTTCTGCCCTTTATTGAGCCCATCTTTGCATGAAATGTTCCCTTGGTATCTCTAATTTTCTTAAAGAGATCTCTAGTCTTTCCCATTCTGTTGTTTTCCTCTATTTCTTTGCATTGATTGCTGAGGAAGGCTTTCTTATCTGTTCTTGCTATTCTTTGCAACTCTGCATTCAGATGCTTATATCTTTCCTTTTCTCTTTTGCTTTTCACTTCTCTTCTTTTCACAGCTATTTGTAAGGCCTCCACAGACAGCCATTTTGTTTTTTTGCATTTCTTTTCCATGGGGATGGTCTTGATCCCTGTCTCCTGTACAATGTCTCAAACCTCCGTCCATAGTTCATCAGGCACTCTAGCTATCAGATCTAGGCCCTTAAATCTATTTCTCACTTCCACTGTATAATCATAAAGGATTTGATTTAGGTCATACCTGATGATCTAGTGATTTTCCCTACTTTCTTCAATTTAAGTCTGAATTTGGCAATAAGGAGTTCATGATCTGAGCCACAGTCAGCTCCTGGTCTTGTTTTTCCTGACTGTATAGAGTTTCTCCATCTTTGGCTGCAAAGAATATAATCAATCTGATTTAGGTGTTAACCATCTGGTAATGTCCATATGTAGAGTCTTCTCTTGTGTTGTTGGAAGAGGATGTTTGCTATGACCAGTGCATTCTCTTGGCAAAACTCTGTTAGCTTTTGCTGTGTTTCATTCCATATTCCAAGGCCAAATTTGCCTGTTACTCCAGGTGTTTCTTGACTTCCTACTTTTGCATTCCAGTCCCCTATAATGAAAAGGACATCTTTTTTGGGTGTTAGTTCTAAAAGGTCTTGCAGGTCTTCATAGAACCATTCAACTTCAGCTTCTTCAGCGTTACTGGTTGGGACAGAGACTTGGATTACTGTGGTATTGAATGATTTGCCTTGAAAATGAACAGAGATCATTCTGTTGTTTTTGAGATTGCATCCAAGTACTGCATTTCAGACTCTTGTTGACCATGATGCCTACTCTATTTCTTCTAACGGATTCCTGTCCACAATAGTAGATATAATGGTCATCTGAGTTAAATTCACCCATTCCAGTCCATTTTAGTTTGCTGATTCCTAGAATGTCGATGTTCACTCTTGCCATCTCCTGTTGACCACTTCCAATTTGCCTTGATTCATTCCAGGTTCCTATGCAATATTGCATAGGACCTTGCTTCTATCACCAGTCGCATCCACAACTGGATATTGTTTTTTCTTTGGCTCCATCCCTTCATTCTTTCTGGAGTTATTTCTCCACTGATCTCCAGTAGCATATTGGGCACCTACTGACCTGTGGAGTTCCTCTTTCATTATCCTATCATTCTGCCTTTTCATACTGTTCATGGGGTTCTCAAGGCAAGAATACTGTAGTGGTTTGCCATTCCTTTCTCCAGTGGACCACATTCTGTCAGACCTCTCCACCATGACCTGCCCATCTTGGGTGGCCCCACATGGCATGGCTTAGTTTCATTGAGTTAGACAAGGCTGTGGTCCATGTGATTGGATTGACTAGTTTTCTGTGATTATGGTTTCAGTGTGTCTGCCCTCTGATGCCCTCTCGCCACACCTACCATTTTACATGGGTTTCTCTTACCTTGGCCATGGGGTATCTCTTCACATTCATTATATATAAATATGTAAATATCTTTATGTTCAGTTAACTAAGTTTTTGGCACAACTAAAAAGTTACAAGATTAGAATAATGAATTTGTGCTATAGAGTAATGTTTTAGAATTTTCTTTTACATTTAGATAAAAAATATTTTCTATCATTAACCAATGGTGTTAAATAATATTTTTTTTATTTTTTGCTTTTGTTTTTTCATAAATGATAACCTTGCAAATTCTCTAAGCATGGATGATGTTTCTCAGGGAAACATAAGACATATGAAATTAGAGAGTGAGTATACTATCAGAAAATGAAGCTTGTGTGGTAGTACAGAACAAGAAGAGTTTTCTGTGAAGTTACTTTGGAAGACTTCATTTTTATTTCAAATTTAAAACCCATGATAGTAGTAACTACTGGAACTCTCCAAGGTACTTCTGTTTGCACCATTTAGCTCTGGATTTCATTTAAAATTACTTCAAAAGTTCCAGGGAATGTCAGCTGTGGCAGTTGCACATCTCTTAGACATAGAAATAGAAACTGGAACTGACTTGCTTCTAGTGAAAATTTAATTTTGTTCTTTCTGTTTTATCTCTTTTTTGTTAGTTACTGTCTTATGCAACTATGTCAATAGGAACAGAGAAAGTGGAACATTTGGCTCTTCTCCTGGTTGGTTTCCTAAGTCCTATATCCGAGAGGATCAGAAATTTATATTTATGTCATAAATGAATAATAATGTGAAATAAACCCATTTACTTATAAAGATTGCTTTCTATTTAGGTCAAACAAGTTTGGAGGGACCTTCAATGAGATTTCTTGACTGGATGAGTTGATAGGTCCCACCGTTGTTTTCAAAACCTTAAAAGGCAGAATCCATGCCTTCTTTATGTAAATTAAAGGTCATTAGAAGATAATAAATTATTACATTCTATTGGGAGGAAAAGATAAACCCAAAACAAAATACGTAAAAAGGAGAGCTTTGGATACCAATGGGTGCCATAAGGAAAATAATACAGGATGATGTGATAGAGTTACCTGGGGCAAGGAACCTGATTTATCAAGGAGTTAAAACCAGTTACTCTGAGGAAGTGAAATATTAGTTGAGCCCTGAATGATGAGAACTAAATACTCACAGAGTGTTCCAAACGGAAATAATTGCAAAGGTCCTGATATGCAAATTATCCTGGAGTTTGAGGAAAGAAACGTAGCTGTTCTAGCTAAGTCCAGAAGATGAGAAGATAAGTAGAGAGAGATAAAGCCACATGGAACATAATAAAATATGTAGGCCATGATGAGGGATTTGGAGATTTCAGTAAAGTGTAAGATGGAACCATTGGAAAGCTTTTTGCATGAGAGTGAGAGTTTGATTTACACTTCTGAAAGAAAGCCTGAATTGCTCTGTAAAGATGGTACTGGAGGATGCAAGAACAAAGACTAGTAAGAAGGGTTTTGTCATCCACACAAGGTCATAGAAGAACTTGCATTAGGGTTGGAGGAGAGATGGTGGTAGTAAGAAAGCTTGGCTTGAGATACATGGAAGTATAACTAATAAATTAAAGCTGTAAGGAATACAGGCTGACTCCCAGAATGGTATGTACTGAAATACTGAAATTTGATAGAAAATATATTTTTGAAGTATAGCTAATAAATTAAAGGTGTAAGGAATACAAGCTGACTCCCAGAATGGTATGTACTGAAATATGGAAATTTGATAGAAAATATATTTTTGAAGTATAACTAATAAATTAAAGGTGTGAGGAATACAGGCTGACTCCCAGAATGGTATGTACTGAAATATGGAAATTTGATAGAAAATATATTTTTCATACACAGTAGTTATTTCATTAATGTTTTAAGTTTGAGATGTCTATTATATATCCAATTACATATATTAATAAGACAATTGGATAGTCCAAAACTAGAGAAAAGTCTAAAGTAGAGATAAAATTTGAGCATCCTCAAAATTTTGTATTATTTTAAGCCCTTAGAGAATGAGTCCTTGAAAGGAAAGAACTAATGGCAAAGAACAGGAGTAATTCAGTAATTATAGATGTAGTAGAGAAGAACATACCAGCAAATGAAAATGAAGAAGAAAACCAAGTAGAGAGTGTACATTTCAGATAAGTGTCCATAAAATTAAAGTGAGTCCAGTCAATCCAGTTACATAATATCACTGACAACTTTTAGCTGCAGTGGTGTAGAGTAAGTGTATAGTTAGATTAATCTGGGCTGGGATTTGATTAGACAATTTTCATAGCAGTAGAAAGGGATTAGGTAGTTATGATGCTTGCAAAAGAAAAAAAAGTGATTATAGTACTGGATCAAAAAATCTAGTAAAAATAAGAAAGTTCTTGTAGGAAGTAGGATCACAGAATAAAAGATTTGCAATGCTCAGAGAAAGACACAATAAGAATTCTGAAAGGCATTGTGGAATGATTCAAGAAGGTAGTGGTGGGGAGAGGTGAAGGACAGGATTTATTATGATTGTGCAGATCATTTGGAAGATGATCATCAAGAAGAATGAGAGACTCTGAGAAGATTGGGCTTCTGACTCTGTTGGAGATGAAAGGAAGTGTGAGCTATGATA
Source organism: Bubalus bubalis (assembly GCF_019923935.1). Lineage (NCBI taxonomy): Eukaryota > Metazoa > Chordata > Mammalia > Artiodactyla > Bovidae > Bubalus > Bubalus bubalis. The sequence goes on from NC_059158.1 coordinate 85,814,641, forward strand.
GAATTAGTCCTGGAAGTTGGAGCATGCTACTTGGCTTCAGCCTGGTTGTCTGCCAGAGCACAGGCAAAGACAGAGGATTTTTAGGGAGGTAGAAACAGCTCCATTTTTTAGTTTGCAGTGGTTTCAATGAGCATTTTGAATATTTTTCTTTCTTCATTTTTTAAGGATGATTTTAGGAATAAGATTCTTTTTTTAAAAAGAGCAAATTCAGGGTTTCTCATAATTTCACTGTATTTAGAGCCAGTTAAACATCACTTTTTAAATCAAACTACATGAATAATAAAAATAATGAGCTGTTTTTAAAAATTTTTTGTTCTTATTTAAAGTCTAAGAGAGTTTTAAAATTCTTGGTTGTACATACACTCTTTCTAGTTTGTATAAAAAACTAAACACTTAAAAGTAGCTTTGGACTTTTTCATTGTACCTGTAATAAAAATGAGAATTTTTTTTTTAATTTTAACATTCAATAGAGATAAGAAAATGAACACAATTATAATTTGTCATGACATTGGCAAGATTTTTTCTATACTATTTAAAATCAATTATGTTCTTACAGAATTTAAGGAAAGAAATGAGAGATTTAGGAAATTGGAATAGATATCAAAATTGGGAGTAAAATCCAAAAACATTTTTCCATATTAATAATGTTTTTCTAGAAATAGAAGCACACTTTCAAAGTTTATCATAGCTGATGAAAAGTATGAGTTGAATGTGACCTGAAATAAAAGAAGTGGAGTAATTTCAGGTGGAAGAACTGAGCAATTTATTTATGTTCTATTTGTAAGGGATGTTCAAAATATTTTACATCTACAAATCTGAATTGGTCATAGCTTGGCACTGCAATGATAAACCTTAATTCCTGAATTGCTGGGTGTTCTTTGAGAGGGGCTGGGAACTGGATCATCCAGAAGAGCATTTAGGGAACTTAGAGCTGAATATTTTCTTACCAGTAGATATTGTTTTTTATTATTTAACAACCAGTATGCATGTTCTACTTGCTTAGTAGCTACAAAACAGTATGCCGTCACCTCCTAACACCCCTATGGTTCTATCCTCTGTATATGGAATAACTATCCACATTCCATAGTTATATGGATATCATATAAGGATAAGTATATGGATGCTATATACTATATATAGGACAAGGGCACAGGCTCCAATTATTACCTGTAAATCTGTGGTATTTCAATTGTTTTTCTTCTATATCTCATTCTTCTCACCACTTCATGAGGTACAGGGAAAATTATGTATTTAAAATTAGTTTGGATTCACAACCCAATTCCACTATAAACTGATAGTAATTTTGGATAAAAACCTTTACCATTCAACTTCATCTTCTGTGAAATGAGGCTCATTAGGTTTAGAGACAAAGAACAGAAAATAGCATCGAGTGTATGACAGTTACTCAATAAGTGGTAACTACTGCTACTGTTTTGAGAATTGGAAGGGGATTGCTAAGTTCTTCACCTGGAATCCATCCATGGTTGATCCGTAGAATGTCTGATAATTCCCTAAAAGTTCAAGTGCTGCTGCTGCTGCTGCTGCGTCACTTCAGTCGTGTCCAACTCTGTGGGACCCCATAGATGGCAGCCCACGAGGCTCCCCCGTCCCTGGGATTCTCCAGGCAAGAACACTGGAGTGGGTTGCCATTTCCTTCTCCAATGCACGAAAGTGAAAAGTGAAAGTGAAGTCACTCAGTAAAACTGGTTAAATCTGTATACACACTCCTCTTCAGAAAGGGTTTCACAGCATTTGTAAGATTCTTAAAAAGTGTTTTGAATTTAAAATAGCTAAGAAAATGTGATTGAAGAAAAGTTGGCAAAAAAGAGAAGGAATGGCATGGAAATAGAAACAGATGAAGAACCAGGGAATAAGGACAGCAACTAAGCAGAGACTCATGACTTTAAATGGGGGAACTAATGTGGAGAATTCACAGAGAAAAGAGATGATACATTGATATGATATTGAAGAAGAAGGAGGTAGTGTTGGCAGGAATGAGTAGATAAGGTCAGATAGAATTAATACCACCAAGTAAAAAACATCAAAGCTTTGTAATGGGGTCTTCAGAAAGGGCAGCTACTCTTAATGGATTCCTGGGAAGCTTTTATATTTCAAATTGCTTCTGTTTTATCTTTCCTTGTTACACAGAACTATTTACATAGTTCACCTTACTGTACTAAGCATTTTATATTGATATTCTTACCTCATTTTGAGACATTTAAGCTGTCTCATCACCATTACATTATCATTTGTCTGATGTTACTTATTCTCAAAAACTGATATTAGAATTTGATGAAGCTTATTCAGAGAGGACTTTCATACACAGGTTAAATGTTTAAACTTGCATATCAGTTTCTATTCTCTCTGGCAGTTGGTCATTTGATTCTCTTGAACATTTTTTTAAGAGTGGGCAAAAAAAGTTATCTGAAAGAGCAAACTAATCAGCCCTCTATTAAAAAGAATTTAGCGATATTCAAAAGTATGTGTTACTCTTAGAGAAAAGTAAATAAGAGAAATTCTGCTTGAGTTCATTTATGTTAATAAGTTATCAAACATTGTCATCAAACCATATCTTAGGATTAGAATAAATATGGGGAAAAAAGCAGAAACATTGATTAAACCTTAATAAGCAAAATTTCTTCAAATGTTAATTTTTTTCTTAAAAATATAAAATGAAGCTGTATGAGAAATTATAGGATGAGTATTAGACAACATAACTTCTGAAAAGGCATATTCAGCAAACATCTACTTCATGTCTACTCTGTGCCAAGCACAAAGCTTATAGGAATCTTAATTTCACAGTAACTCATTTCCTGATTTTATAAATAGTAAATGGCAGCTTTGAAGGTTATGACTACACAGTTGCAACTTCTATTTGCCAAGTGCCTAACAGGTGTTATTAATTTTTATCTTTTCTCTTAAATCCTTGTAACCACAATCTAAGAGAAGCCTTATTGCTAATATTCATATTTACAAATGACAACTAAGGCCAAGACAAGTTAAATAACTTGCCTATGAGATATATAGATAGATATATAGAAAGATTTCATAGAAGTAAGAACCCATGTCTCTTTGCCTTAAATTCAATGCTGTTTATATGTCATATTTATTCATTTATTTTCAAAAAGAATATTTATTCTGTACCTAATATTTTCCAGATGTGTTAAACACTGTACCTAAATCATGGTGAACAAAACAGTCATGACCCTTATTCTAACAGAGTTTATAAATTATTATGGGAAACAGATTTTAAGTAAGCCAGCAAGCAACAAACTATGAAGGAAAAAAAAGCTACTTATTGAAAGTAAAGAAAGGATGTGATCAGAGAGGACCTTTGTGGGAATCAGCTATAAAAAGGGAAAGTATGTTTCAGCCAGATAGAAGAGCATGTGCAAAGGCTCTGAGATATGAAAGAGGCTAGAATTATTAACTCCAAATGAACACAATGATCAAAGACTTTTTTTACACAAATGATGAAATGTGCCTATCAAATAAAGAGATCACACAAATTGGTAGGCTAGTATATTGAGTATCAGTCACCAATTTACTTTACTTGAAAATGTTTCCTAGAAAAAAATATATGTGTATCAGTTCAGTTTAGTTCAGTTCAGGCACTCAGTCGTGTCTGACTCTTTGCGACCCCATGAGTCACAGCACACCAGGCCTCCCTGTCCATCACTAACTCCCAGAGTCTACCCAAACCCACGTCCATTGAGTTGGTGATGCCATCCAGCCATCTCATTCTCTGTTGTCCCCTTCTCTTCCTGCCCCCAATCCTTCCAAGCATTAGGGTCTTTTCCAAAGAGTCAACTCTTTGCATCAAGTGGCCAAAGTATTGGAGTTTCAGCTTTAGCATCATTCCTTCCAAAGAAATCCCAGGGCTGATCTTCTTTAGGATGGACTGGTTGGTTCTCCTTGCAGTCCAAGGGACTCTCAAGAGTCTTCTCCAATACCACATTTCAAAAGCATCAATTCTTTGGCACTCAGCTTTCTTCACCGTCCAACTCTTGCATCCATACATGACTACTGGAAAAACCATAGCCTTGACTAGATAGATATATATTTATATTCCATAGTGTGTAGGTGTGAGGGTTACAATAAGTATATTTTGCCTAGTTATAAAGTTTATACATGAAAAAAGAGAATTTTAATGCACATTAAATTTTGTTAAAAATTATAAAAGAAAGCATGCAACTATATTATCTTTTTTTTAATTGTTACCTACCTAGAACCAAACCAATTAGCATTCAGACCTGTTTTAATGATATATGCAGACATCAAAGGAAAGCTCATGAAATAACTCATTGGAAACATCTTTAAGTGTTACTGTATAATTCTTGCCTCCTATATCTCTTCTAAATCAGGACTGTCTCCTCAGTGGCACGTATCCTTTATTCCATAAAATTTATGAAATTTTTATTACCTAAAATATCTTATTACAGTGTCATTTTTCTCCATCTATTATAATTCACAGTTCCCTTTACTTACCACAGTAAACAGGCCTCTGTGATATCGACAATTGGAACACATAGCTTACAGAAAAATTCATGATTTGGATGACTTGTTTAAATTCTCAAATAAAAATTATTCTATTATATATAATAAACTTTTATAATCTTGAATTCAGAAAACATACAAAAAAATTAAATATTCCCAACCATATTCATTTCCATTTTGAATTTTGTTAAAGATGCCATATTCAAAGTTTCAGTTTAATATTTAGTTGATCTCTTATGAACTTTCATTTTCTTCAGTGTCTTTCCTTCAACTTGAAATTCTCTACCTTTCCATTTTCCTGTCTCATAGAGCAACTTTTAGCATTTTGGTAAGCTTCTGCAAAAGTGGGGTTAGCAATTGATTTTGTTTTTGCTAATAGATAAAGATCCAGGGTGTTTCCATTAATGGAGCACTTCCTTCATGTGAACTGGTACAGGCACTGAATTCTTGGGACATTGGGATCATAGTATTATCACATTCAATCTTGCTTGTGGAAACTCTCTTTTTTTTTCTCAGAGTGTATTGAGAATAATTTTAATTTGTCATGGTTCTTCAAAAGTTAAAAAATCAAATTATTTTAAAATTCCCCTAAAATAGATCTCTTTGCCAAAGGAAAGTACTATATTATTAAACAGAACTTTTTTATTGAGATTCATCAGCAGTCATTTATATTGAACATAGGACTTGAGTCTCCTGGGATCTTATGGACTAAGTACTTGTCTCAGTCTCATCATTGAATTATTGTTGTTCTGTTGCTTAGTCATATCTGACTCTTTGTGACTGAGCACGCCAGTTTTCCCTGTCCTTCACCTTCTGCCAGAGCCTGCTCAAACTCATGTCAGTTGAGTCGGTGATGCCATCCAACCATCTCGTCCTCTGTCATCCCCTTCTCCTCCTGCCTTCAATCTTTCCCAGCATTAGGGTCTTTTCAAATGAGTCAGTTCTTCACATCAGGTGGCCAAAGTATTGTAGTTTCAGCTTCAGCATCAGTCCTTCTAATGAATATTCAAGGTTGATTTCCTTTAGGATTGACTGGTTTGACTGGTTTGAATAGGTATAGGAAATACATATTTTTCTCTTTTCTTGGTCTTAATATCTATGTACATAATTTGAAAAGTTTTGTTAGATTTAAATTTGAACTGCAACATTTCACAACATGTGTTTTTTGCTTGCCATCACATAAAAATAAGTAAATTAATTTCTAATGTTAAAACTTCGATGTTTTTGGATAGATCTAGAAGTCAGAAAATCAGAAGTCATAGTTCAATTCAACAGCACCATCAAACAATAGAATATAATAGATACTTATAGAATATTTCATCCCAAAACAGCAGAAAAAACATTCTTCTAAAGCTTGAATGGAATATTCACCAAGTTAAACCACCTTCTAGGCCATAGATCACACCTTTAAAAGTTTTAAGTAGGAATTATGTAATGTCTGTTCTTAGATCACCATGGAATTAAAATGAGAAATTAATAGCAGAAAAATATCAAGAAAATCCCCAAATACTTGAAGATTAAATAACTCATAGGTCAAAGAAGATATCCCAAGAAACACAACCCAAAAAAGAAAAAAATGGAAAGACTAAACTAAATGAAAATATAACTTCTAAAAATTTGGAGAATTTAGGAAAACTATGTAGTGAAAAATTTATAACATTGAATGTATATATTAAATAGAGAGAAAAATCTAAAATTAATAATCTAAACTTCTATCTTAGGAAAGTAGAAAAGGAAGAGAAAATCAAATTCCAAAGTAAGCAGAAGAAACATAATAGTAAAAATTTGCACAGATATCAATGAATTTTGTTAAAGGAAATCAATAGAGAATAGTAACAAAACCAGAACCTAGTTCTTTGAAAAGTAATAAAAGTGGTAAGACTTAAGTTAATGGAGAAAAAGAAGGACAAAACATATTACTAATATCAGAAATGAAAGAGGAGACATCACTACAGATCTTATGGACATTAAAAGGGTAATAACATCCCTTTATTATCCTTTTAATGTCCATAAGATCTGTAATTAACAACCCTATGCTTATAAATGTGATAACCTTAGGTAAAATGTACCTATTCTTTAAAAGACACAATCTACCAAAACTCACATAAGAAGAAATGTACCCTAGGCCTATAACTATTAAAGAAATTGAATCAATAATTAATTGGGACTTCCCTGGTGTCCCAGTGGTTAAGACTCCACCTTCCAATGCAGGCAACATGGGTTTGATCCCTGGTACAGGAACTAAGATCTCATATGCCACGCAGTGCAGCCAATTAAAAAATAATAATAATTCAAAAACAGAAAGCAGTAGACCTAGATTGTATTGGGTTCTATTGAATTCTACCAAACATTTAATGGAAAAATTTTACCAATTATCTGTAATCTCTCCCAGAAGATATAAGAAAGGAAATACTTCCTAACATTCTATGAGATCAGCATTACCCTAATAGCAAACCAGACAAAGACATTGCAGGAAAAGCAAACTTTAGACCAATATTTCTCATGAACATAGATTCAAAAATCCTCAACATAATACTATATGTATTTTTTGATATCCACAAAATAACTTGGCAAATTTTATTAGGATTTAGTTGAATCTATAGATTAAGGTTAAAAAGCCTTCCTATCTATAACATTGGAGGAATTCTCCATTTAGTTAGTTGTTCTCTGATTTCTTTCATCAGAGTTATAACACTATAAAGTTTTCCTCATATGTATCTTGAATATATTTTGCTAGATTTATACCTAAGTACTTTTTGAGGGGTACCAATATAAAAGACATTGTCTTTAATTTCAAATTCCTATTGTTCATTTTTGGTATGCAAGAAAATGGTTTACTTTCGTAGATTAATCTTGTATCTCATAACATTGTTATTATAACTAATTAGTTACAGGAAGGTTGTTGTTTTGTTGTTGTTGTTGTTTTTGCTGACTCTTCTGAATTTCTTTACATACGCAGTCATGTTATCTGGAAACAAAGAGAAGTTTTTTTTTTTCCTTCCCAATCCCAGATTTTTGCTTCTTATTCTTGTTTTAATGCATTAGCTAAGACTTCCCATAAGATGTTAAAAGACGTATTGCCAGGGGAATTCCTTCCCATTCTAATATTAGCAGAAAAGCTTCAAGTTTTTCACCAAGTCCGATGTTAGTTGTAGATTTTTTTGTAGATACACTTTATCAATTTGAGCAAGTTATTCTCTAATTCCTAGTTAAATCAGAGTTTTTATGAAGACTCTTGGGTTTTGTCAAATACCAAAATACTAGAAAATTGATCCTGACAATTATAGAGAATTTACACCACCCAACTGGAAGTTATTTCAGAAGTGCAAGGCTAGTTCAAAAGTCAAAAATAAGTTACTGGAATCAATTCACATTAACAAACTAAAGGGGAAAATCACACAGCTGTATTAATAAACATGGAAAAGTATTTAACAAAATCCAACACTCTTCATGATAAATAGATGTCATGATGTCACAACGTTTTTCATATTGGTACCTCTCAAAAATACTTAATAAATCTAGCAAAATATATACAAGATCTATATGAGGAAAACGTCATAGTGTTATAACTCTGATGAAAGAAATCAAAGAACAGCTAACTAAATAGAGAGTTACTCCAATGTTATAGTTCAGTTCAGTTCAGTTCAGTCACTCAGTCGTGTCTGACTCTTTGCGACCCCATGAATCAAAGCACCTGTCCATCACCAACTCCCGGAGTTCACTCAAACTCAGGTCCATCGAGTCAGTGATGCCATCCAGCCATCTCATCCTCTGTCGTCCCCTTCTCCTCCTGCCCCCAATCCCTCCCAGCATCAGGGTCTTTTCCAATGAGTCAACTCTTCGCATGAAGTGGCCAAAGTATTGGAGTTTCAGCTGCAGCATCACTTGTTCCAATGAACACCCAGGACTGATCTCCTTCAGAATGGACTGGTTGGATCTCCTTGCAGTCCAAGGGACTCTCAAGAGTCTTCTCCAACACCACAGTTCAAAAGCATCAATTCTTCAGCGCTCAGCTTTCTTCACAGTCCGACTCTCACATCCATACATGACCACTGGAAAAACCATAGCCTTGACTAGATGGGCCTTTGTTGGCAAAGTAATATCTCTGTTTTTCAATATGCTATGTAGGTTGGTCATAACTTTCCTTCCAAGGAGTAAGTGTCTTTTAATTTCATGGCTGCAGTCACCATCTGCAGTGATTTTTGGAGCCCCGAAAAATAAAGTCTGACACTGTTTCCACTGTTTCCCCATCTATTTCCCATAAAGTGATCGGACCAGATGCCATGATCTTAGTTATCTGAATGTTGAGCTTTAAGTCAACTTTTTCACTCTCCTCTTTCACTTTCATCAAGAAGCTTTTTAGTTCCTTTGTTATAGTTAGGAAGGCTTTTTAACTTCAATCAATAGATTCAACACAATCCCAATGGAATTTGCCAAGTTATTTTGTGGATATCAACAAGTTGACCCTAAAGTGTATATGGAGAGGCAAAAGACCCAGGCTAGCCAACACAATATTGAAGGAAAGAACTGAGTTTCAGAACTGACAACATCAAGACTTACTATAAAGCTACTGTAGTCAAAACGGAGAAGGCAATGTCACCCCACTCCAGTACTCCTGCCTGGAAAATCCCATGGATGGAGGAGCCTGGTAGGCTGCAATCCATGGGGTCGCTGAGGGTTGGACACGACTGAGCGACTTCACTTTCACTTTTCACTTTCATGCATTGGAGAAGGAAATGGCAACCCACTCCAGTGTTCTTGCCTGGAGAATCCCAGAGGCGGGGGAGCCTCGTGGGCTGCCATCTATGGGGTCACACAGAGTCGGACATGACTGAAGTGACTTAGCAGCAGCAGCAGCAGTCAAGAAAGTGTAGTACTATTAAGAGATTAAACAAGTCCATCAATGGAACAGGAATGAGAGCCCAGAAGTAAACTTACACAAATACAGCCAGGTGATTCTTGAAAAAAGAGCAAAAGCAATACATGGAACAAAGACAGCCTTTCCAACAAATAATAATGTCAGTGTAAGTTCATAGATGGTAACAAATGTACTGCTCTTGTGTAAAGTGTTAATAATGAGAGAGGCTGTATGTATATGAGGGCAGAGGATATATGGGAGCTCTGCACTTTCTGATCAATTTTACTGCGAACCTAAAACTGCTTCAAAAATATAGGTATTTTTTTTTAAACTGGAAGTTTTACACAAGTATCCTTTTTTCTAGTAGCCATCTGTTAGAGCTAGAGAGGACACATACTCTTCAAATTGCTATAGCCCCTTCTAGCTTGTTTCTTGTTTCTGCTGTGGGCAAGACTCCCTTAGAAAAAAATGGAGTAGCTATCATAGTCAACAAAAGAGTCTGAAATGCAGTACTTGGATGCAATCTCAAAAACGACAGAATGATCTCTTTCCAAGAAACCATTCAATATCACAGTAATCCAAGTCTATGCCCTGACCAGTAATGAAGTAAGTGAAGAAGCTGAAGTTGAAGGGTTCTATGAAGACCTACAAGACCTTCTAGAACTAACACCCAAAAAAGATGTCCTTTTCATTATAGGGGACTGGAATGCAAAAATAGGAAGCCAAGAAAAACCTGGCATAACAGGCAATTTGGCCTTACAGTACAGAATGAAGCAAGGCAAAGGCTAACAAAGTTTTGCCAAGAGAATACACTGGTCATAGCAAATACCCTCTTCCAACAACACAAGAGAAGACTCTACATATGGACATCACCAGATGGTCAGTATCAAGATCAGATTGATTATATTCTTTGCAGCCAAAGATGGAGAAGCTCTATAGAGTCAGAAAAAACAAGTCCAGGAGCTGTGGCTCAGATCATGAACTCCTTATTGCCAAATTCAGACTTAAATGGAAGAAATTAGGGAAAATGGGAGAAGGCAATGGCACCCCATTCCAGCACTCTTGCCTGGAAAATCCCACGGACGGAGGAGCCTGGTGGGCCACAGTCCATGGGGTCACTAAGAGTCGGACAAGACTCAGCGACTTCACTTTCACTTTTCACTTTCATGCATTGGAGAAGGAAATGGCAACCCACTCTAGTGTTCTTGCCTGGAGAATCCCAGGGATGAGGGAGCCTCACGGGCTGCCGTCTATGGGGTCACACAGTGTTGGACACGACTGAAGCGACTTAGCAACAGCAACAGCAGGGACAACCACTAGACCATTTAGGTAGGACCGAAGGCAAATCCCTATGATTATACAGTGGAAGTGAGAAATAGATTCAAGGGATTAGATCTGATAGACAGAGTGCCTGAAGAACTATGGACAGAGGTTTGTGGCATTGTACAGGAGGCAAGGATCAAGACCATCACCTAGGAAAAGAAATGCAAAAAGGCAAAATGATTGTCTGAGGAGGCCTTACAAATAGCTGAGAAAAGAGACGCAAAAGGCAAAGGAGAAAAGGAAAGATATACCCATTTGAATGCAGGTTCCAAAAAAATAGCAAGGAGAGATAAGAAAGCCCTCCTCAGTGATCAGTGCAAAGAAATAGAGGAAAACGATAGAATGGGAAGGACTAGAGATCTCTTCAAGAAAATGAGATACACCAAGGGAATATTTCATGCAAAGATGGTCACAATAAAGGACATTGTATGGACCTAACAGAAGCAGAAGGTATTAACGAGAGTGACAAGAATACACAGAAGAACTGTACAAAAAAGATCTGCACGACCCAGATAATCATGATGATGTGATCACCTAGACCCAGACATCCTGGAATGCAGAGTCAAGTGGCCCTTAGGAAACATCACTATGAACAAAGCTAGTGGAGGTGATGGAATTCTAGTTGAGCTATTTCAAATCCTAAAAGATGATTCTATGAAAGTGCTGCAGTCAATATGCCAGCAAATTTAGAAAACTCAGCAGTAGCCACAGGACTGGAAAATGTAAATTTTCATTCCAATCCCAAAGAAAGGCAATGCCAAAGAATGTTCAAGCTACCTCACCATTGCCCTCATCTCACACACTTGCAAGATAATGCTCAAAACTCTTCAACCCAGGCTTCAACAGTATATGAACCATGAACTTCCAGATGTTCAAGCTGGATTTAGAAAAGGTAGAGGAACCAGAGATCAAATTGCCAACATCCATTGCATCATCAAAAAAGCAAGATCTGCTGCTGCTGCTGCTGCTAAGATGCTTCAGTCATGTCTGACACTGTGCAACCCCATAGATGGCCTCCCACCAGGCTCCCCCATCCCTGGGATTCTCCAGGCAAGAACACTGGAGTGGATTGCCATTTCCTCCTCCAATGCATGCAAGTGAAAAGTGAAAGCAAAGCCGCTCAATTGTGTCTGAATTGCAGTGACCCCATTGACTGCAACCTACCAGGCTCCTCCATCCATGGGATTTGCCAGGCAAGATTACTGATGTGGGTTGTCATTGCCTTCTCCGAAAAAAGCAAGAGAGTTCCAGATAAACATATACTTCGCTTTATTGACTATGCCAAAGCCTTTGAGTGTGTAGATCACAAGAAACTGGAAAATTCTTAGAGGTGGGAATGCCAGACCACCTAACCTGCTTCCTAAGAAATCTGTATGCAGGTAAAGAAGCAACAGTTAGAACTGGATATGGAACAACAGACTGGTTCCAAATCTGGACAGGAGTACGTCAAGGCTGTATATTTTACCTCCGCTTATTTAAATTATATGCAGAGTACATCATGAGAAATGCTGGACTGGATGAAGCACAAGCTGGAATCAAAATTGCTGGGAGGAATATCAATAATTCAGATATGCAGATGACACCACACTTGTGACAGAAAGTGAAGAACTAAAGAGCCTCTTGATGAAAGTGAAAGAGGAGAGTGAAAAAGTTGGCTTAAAACTTAACATTCAGAGAACTAAGATCATGGCATCTGGTCCCATCACTTCATGGCAAATAGATGGAAAAACAGTGGAAACAGTGTCAGACTTTATTTTTGGGGGCTCCAAAATCACTGCAGATGGTGATTGCAGCCATGAAATTAAAAGAGGCTTACTCCTTGGAATAAAAGTTATGACCAATCTAGATAGCATGTTAAAAAGCAGAGACATTACTTTGTCAACAAAAGTCCATCTAGTCAAGGCTGTGGTTTTTCCAGTAGTCATGTATGCATGTGAGACTAAAAGAAAGCTGAGCACTGAAGAATTGATGCTTTTGAACTGTGGTGTTGGAGAAGATTCTTGAGAGTCCTTTGGTCAGCAAGGAGATCCAACCAGTGGGGCCTAAAGGAAATTAGTCCTGAATAGTCATTGGAAAGACTGATGTTGAAACTGAAACTCCAATACTTTGGCCACCTGATGTGAAGAACTGACTCATTTGAAAAGACTCTCATGCTGTTCCCAGCATGAGATTGAAGGTGAGAGAAGAAGGGGACCACAAAGGATGGAATGGTTGGATGGCATTGGTTGGATGTCCTTACTCAATGGACATAAGTAAACTCTGGGAGTTGGTGATGGACTGGGAGGCCTGGTGTGCTGCAGTCCATGGGATGGCAAAGAGTCAGATGCCACTGAGTGACTGAACTGAACTGAATCCATCTACACAATTTTTTCAGATTCCAAGAAGGAAGATTTACAATACATTTTAAAGTGATTATAGATACGTATGGTCATATCCTTTTCCATGCATTGTATTATTGGTATTTATGCCAACTGCTTGACCAGGAAATTATTCATGTTAAGATGTATGCTACAGTTGCTATTATTATTATCATTATGAAAAACATGTATTGAGAACCACCGTATGTCAGGCACTGTGTGAGAATTTATGGCCTCTGTCTCTATAAATAAAATAACCCTGTTTTTCATATTCATAAAAATAAGAATTACATGAATTTATTCCATTTTAAAGATGAAGATAATCCAGAGTTTCATAGCAAATTGATGGCAGAGTTGGGAATATACCCGAATATACTGGTCCCTTAAGACTTCGAATCCTGGTGCTTTAAAAATATTAAAATCCCATCAGTAACTTCTGTTAGGTTAAACAGAGTACCTGTGTCAATGTACAAAAAAATAAGCACTTGCTTGTTTCATATCTTTAATAATGCCATCATGCTGCATCCTAAAGGCAGAGCTTTAGGCATTGTCTAAAACCTACTATAACAAGGTTAAAGTCTGTGATGTTCAAGTCAGACTTGTCCTTTAAGAATCTTAGTTTCTTCCAAGTGAAACAGAATTACAACTCTGGAGTTTTGTGGGTATTAAATGACATAAAGTAAAGCCCTGCATGCAGGAATCATTCTGCAGTATCTGTAGCTATGTTAATTCCAAAGATAAAATGAAAGGTGCTACCTGGATCTAATTCCTTGATGTCTGAAAGTTAAAAGTGTCAGTCACTAAGTTGTATCTTGTGTCTGACTCTTTGTGACACTAAGGACTCTACAACCCCTCCTCTGTCCATGGGATTCCCCAGGCAAGAATACTGGAGTGGGTAGGCATTCCCTTCTGCAGGCCATCTTCCCAACCCAGGGATTGAACCCAGGTCTCCTGCATTGCAGGCAGATTCTTTACCATCTGAGCCACCAGGGAAGCCCTCCTTGACACCTACCATTCTTCAGATAGTCTATGTATTTTCAGGGTCTTAAAGTATTTGCTGTATAGAGAAAAACAACTGTTGATAAATGTTATAAAAGTATTGAAATTGGAACTAGTTTTTATAAAATATGTGCAGAACAAGGTGAGTGTATGCTAAGTTGCTTCAGTCATGTCTGATTCTTTGCAACTCCATGCACTGTGGCCTGCCAAGTTCCTCTGTCCATGGGGTCTTCCTGGCAAGAATACTGGAATGGATTGCCATACTGTCCTCCAGGGGCTCTTTCCCACCTAAGGCTCTATCCTGCATCTCTTTATGTCTCTGTCATTGGTAAGTGGGTTCTTGACCACTAGTGCTATCTGGGAAGCCCACAGAATGAAGTATTTTAGTCAGAATATCTTATTAATTCTCATTAACACTCCTGCTAATTTGGTATTACTATTTCCATCCTAAAAATGAAAAGTTCTATTTCCAGTTTTTTAAGGAATCTCCACACTGTTCTCTATAGTTTGCATTCCCACCAACAGTGTAAGAGGGTTCCCTTTTCTCCACACCCTCTCCAGCATTTATTGCTTGTAGACTTTTGGATCGCAGCCATTCTGACTGGCGTGAAATGGTACCTCATAGTGGTTTTTATTTGCATTTCTCTGATAATGAGTGATGTTGAGCATCTTTTCATGTGTTTGTTAGCCATCTGTATGTCTTCTTTGGAGAAATGTCTATTTAGTTCTTTGGCCCATTTTTTGATTGGGTCGTTTATTTTTCTGGAATTGAGCTGTAGGAGTTGCTTGTATATTTTTGAGATTAGTCCTTTGTCAGTTGCTTCATTTGCTATTATCTTCTCCCATTCTGAAGGCTGTCTTTTCACCTTGCTTAGAGTTTCCTTTGTTGTGCAGAAGCTTTTAAGTTTAATTAGGTCCCATTTGTTTATTTTTGCTTTTATTTCCAATATTCTGGGAGGTGGGTCATAGAGGATCCTGCTGTGATGTATGTCAGAGAGTGTTTTGCCTATGTTCTCCTCTAGGAGTTTTATAGTCCCACTGCTGGGCATACACACTGAGGAAACCAGAAGGGAAAGAGACACATGTACCCCAATGTTCATCACAGTGCTGTTTATAATAGCCAGGGCATGGAAGCAACCTAGATGTCCATCAGCAGATGAATGGATAAGAAAGCTGTGGTACATATACACAATGGAGTATTATTCAGCCATTAAAAGAATACATTTGAATCAGCTCTAATGAGGTGGATGAATCTGGAGCCTATTATACAGAGTGAAGTTAGCCAGAAAGAAAAACACCAATACAGTATACTAATGCATATATATGGAATATAGAAAGATGGTAACAATAACCCTGTATACAAGACAGCAAAAGAGACACTGATATATAGAACAGTCTTTTGGACTCTGTGGGAGAGGGCAAGGGTGGGATGATTTGGGAGAATGGCATTGAAACATGTATAATATTATGTATGAAACAAGTTGCCAGTCCAGGTTCGATGCACGATACTGGATGCTTGGGGCTGGTGCACTGGGACGACCCAGAGGGATGGTACGGGGAGGGAGGAGGGAGGAGGGTTCAGAATGGGGAACACGTGTATACCTGTGGTGGATTCATGTTGATGTATGGCAAAACCAATGCAATATTGTAAAGTTAAAAAATAAAAAAAAATGAAAAGTTAAAGGTTTAAAAACTTAGATTTTCTCATGAATACACAGCAAGTGTATGGTTTTCAATCCATCCAGATAGACTGTAAAGTCTATGCTCTTTTCACCACTTTCAAACTTAAAGTGTACTGCCTTTGAATTTTCTTGATTAAAACTGGAGATAACTATGAAATGCTTAGGAACAAAACATTTTCTTTTGTTTAATATTCTGTAAACAAAATCATGCTCTAAGCTGTCTCCCACATTGTGTGTATTCATATTTCAGAGTTTATCTTGAACATACAGGGAAAAGAATGCCTCAGTTTATTTTTCAATAAATAAAATATAGTCAGTATGTATTTGGGCAATGTTATTCCTCCAGAAGTTTCCAAAACTTAGCAGTCTTTCTTCGATATGAATTTGCACATTTTTTCAACATAATAAACAATTATTTATATTTTTAATATGCTATCTTTGAATACTACTTATGGTGTGGTTCTTTTCAGAATGTTTTTGGGGGGGGTATGGCTTTAGTTACACATGCCTACTCTTAAGTCTTCCCTGGTGGCTCAGTGGTAAAGAATCTGCCTGCAATGCAGGAGACCTGGGTTCAGTTTCTGGGTTGAAAAGATCCCTTGGAGAAGAAAATGGCAACACACTCCAGTATTCTTGCTTGGAAATGCCATGGACAAAGGAGCCTGGAGGCTATAGCCCGTGGGGTTGCAAGAGTCGGACACGACTTAGCCGCCAAACTACCAATCACCAGCACCACTACTGCTAAGGAAGAGTCTTAGCTGAATCTTCATAGGCTCTTCTATTGATTCACTCATTCGGTGAATGTTGATGAAAGCCCTCCTACATACCAGGTATTGGCGAAGAGAATGATACAAAAGCATACAAGTCCCCTAGTTTGGTGTGGCTGAAAGCCTAGTGGGGGACACACGAATGATATAAATAATCACACTATAAAGATTAAAACTGGCAGCAGAGACAAGTTCCACAAAGAAGACAGAAATGGTACTGTGTGTGAAAGTACTTGACAAGAAAATTTAACCAGAAGGTTTGGAGACTTTGGTGAAGAGGTAATGTTTAAACCTGCATCTCAGGAATGAATGGGCATTGAACAAGTGAAGAGAGAAGAAAAAGTTCCTCTCACAGTAGCAGTGTATGCCAAGGCTTCTTGTTAGCATTTTTCTATATTTGTCTTCTTCTTTCATTGATATCATATATTTAAAACATAGTCGTCAAAGAGTATAACTGAACATGTGAGTTCTAAATTATGAAAAAGACCCACTAAAGACTTGTAAATGAACTGTTTAAGTTACAAAAAAAGTCTTCATTTCATATGTATCTTTACATATACAAAAGGATTTTTTATTATCCTATCCTAGAAACACTTATGAAGCATCTCTATTGACATGTGAGGTAACTATACTTTTAATATATGTCCTATAGAAATATAAACAATCTTTAGCTGTGTGAATTCATCAAAGACCTCCCAAATTGTTGAAACAGTGTGCCAAGAATTCTGCCAAATGTTAGAGATTCAAAGAAATGTAAGATAAAGCTCCTGTGCTCTGAGAGACTATAAAATCCAACTAAAGATGAGCAATGAGTGAAATACTAATTATGCCAGGGGTCAAACTCTTCAGCTTATTTAAGTGCTATGAAAACACAAAGGTGAGAGCATTACTTTTTTCCTTTACTCTTCTGTAAAGAGTACTCTTAGTGCATTATTTGGCTTTACCTAAGGGCTCAGTATATTAGAAATGCATTAATTGTCTTATATGAGTAGATATGTCATTAAATAATTCTGTAATTAACATAAGTATTTATTATCATTTCTGTATAGATGAATGTAAATGCAGTGATGTTTAATTATGCTCTGTTACTGACCCAACAAAGAGAGATAACAGAATCCCTTTTTAACTTGCAGTAAATATTCCTAGGGCTACCCTGCTGGTTCAGCTGGTAAAGAATGTGTGCTTCCAATGCAGGAGACCCCTGTTCGATTCTTGTGTCAGGAAAATCCCCTGGAGAAGGAAATGGCAACCCACTCCAGTATTCTTGTGTGGAAAATCCCATGGACAGAGGAGCCTAGTGGGCTATAGTCCATGGGGTCACAAAGTTGTTCATGACTGAGCTTCTAAGCATGAAATATTCTGAGTTGCAAATAACCTCTGAAAATCCCACCATCTGGGTTTTTGTTGTTGTTCTTGTTGTTGTTGTTTGGGTTTTCTTCCTTTCTTTTTTTTTTTTTTTTTTTTGGTACGAGTGTTCCACACCAATACATCATCAAAGAAGTCTTTCAATGCAGAAAGAGAAAATTAAGACCCAGGGTTTGTTCTCAGGCTCTACCATTGTCTCAATGAATTCTCATAAGGCATCTCCTCTTGTACCAGTGCCCAGAACAAGAAGACACATGCCGTACTACTCTGCACAGTCAGTGTGACTTCTCAAGAGATAGGATATTCAACTGACTTCAAAATAATAAGTGAATATTTAACAATTCATTGAATGTGAAATAGTACCATACGGTTGTTATAAAGCTAAAAGTAAAAATCACTTTCAGATTTTTTTGGCATACTTTTTATTCTCTAACAATTTACCATTTGTGTAGATTTGAGCTTTTCTTTAAACAAAAAGCCTGTGACATAATTATTCAGATATAACCTCTAAGAAATCTTTAGCATTCAAAAAAAGGCTTTGGTGCCTTTTATTTCAAAATATGCTCATGCATAACAATGAACATGCTCTTTCTCTGAGAAGGTTTTGTCATGAATACATTAGGAGAAGAAAACACTCAGGTGAATTTATTTAATAATTAATAGTGGAAATAGAATCTTAAGGAAATTTCCATCTTCCTGAAACATGAGTTCTGTATTTATTACTTTTTATTATCATCTAATACTGATGTGTGCAGTTCCCTGGCATAGGTGAGCTGCAACTCTTATTAGCAATATAAAGTATCTGCATTGGAATTTTTTTCAAACACTAATCTCTCTCCATTAATCTCAAATAATATTAATACCAGTCAAGCAGTGCTGAAGAGACCATTCTCATGATAGAATTGTGTGTTCTTGCTTGACACATTATAAATTAAATGAGTATTTGTTTTTCAAAGACTGGACATTATTAGCGGTAATATTTCATTAAAACAGTTTAGTTTTGCAGGTGTTCTGAGGAGTCATTTAAATTCAAAACTGCCACTTTGAAAGTGGATTAATTTACACTTTCATTAAATAAAGTTATAAAATAATCATTAATAGAATCATAATATTTAGAAAGAATCCTCAAATATTAGGGCCACTCCTACTCTGACAGTTTTTATTTTACAATTCTGAAGCTCCTCAAGCCCAGAAAGAAATGAATTTCAGTTACCTAATATTCTAGGATCACCAAATCAGACACAATAAAGGAGTGTCGTTAGTATCTAATCCCAAGGAAGTAACAACTTAATACGACAGACTAGTGATCTGGTATCTACTGGAATTCCAGAGGACAGGGAGCCCCAAACTGCTCCTAAATTATGCATTTCATTTTTGAGCTATGGTGTTTGTAACTTTTATTTATGGTCCCAGGTCGTCCATCTGGAATTACAGTAATTCATTTGTTCTCTTCCACAGTTGTCTTTCATCTCTGATTGCAGCTCTCATGGCCCTTTGGGGAGCTTTTCTCTTGTCCCTTCTTAACACTTTCACCCATTCCTCATATGGTCTTTCTTTCCAAATCAAAATCTTTTGTTGCCTCTTTCCCTTAGGATTTTATTCTATCAATTATCCCTCTAAAATGTGATCTCAAGTGTAGAAGACTATAATAATTTGATTTTGATCTCATTGGACACTTTAAAGTTCAGAGAGGCTATTTCTGGTGTGGCTATTAAAATTTATATTATTACAAGTATATTATATAATTAACATTATATTATTTTAGTTGTATGGTGTTTGTAACAGTTGTATGGTGTTTGTAGAGTAATCTTAATTACTCTAGAGTATCATTTTAATGATAATATCCACAGTATGAGCATGTTTTATAAAACTTTCATTTACTATATTTTCTTCTGGGGATTTGAGACATTTATATTGAGCTAACAGGGATAAATTTAGGAACTGTAACCAGTTAACTACTTTGAGGATTGTAGTACTTTGATATAATTGAAATCATTCTATAGCAATGTATAAAGTAGCAATTATGCAATTTCCTCCATCCAGGAAAACAGAGCCTTTGTAAAGGCCAGATTATTGGAGCTTCCTTCCTAATAAATAGGTCAGACATTAGCTGGAGGCATCTTGAAGGCTGTTAAGCATTATTTAACATTATTGCTGCTATAAGGAAACTATACATTTCTAAAGAAGATGCCAATATTTATTAGCAGATTATTTAGGAATCACTACTCTGTCCTCCTCAGGGAATTTTTTAATGCTAGTGAATAAAAATAATTGAATGATTAATTTATGCCAGGTACCATGAAAAGTCCTCTATATGTATTATTTCTTCTATGTATTACATTATTTTGACCTATATATTATTGAGCCCATTTTACAGATGAGTAAAAATAGGATTTCTAGAGACTAAATTGCCAAGATCATAATTCTAGTTAGTAAAAAAAAAACAGGACTTGATCAACTGTGTCTGACATCCAAAGTCTTAACTAGTTTGAATCATCCACCCACTACTTTACTTACTTACTTACTTACTTACTTATTTATAAAATAAACTTGTCTCTAGTATTGATAAGGGGTTTCCTTGGTGGCTCAGATGGTAAATAATTTGCCTGCAATGTGGGAGAAAGATCCCCTAGAGAAGGTAATGCCAATCCACTCCAGTATTCTTGCCTGGGGAACTCCATGGACAGAAGAGCCTGTTGAGCTGCAGTCCATGGGGTCACAAAGAGTCAGCCACGACTGAGTGACTAACACACAGTGTTAATAAGTCTCAGAAACATTAACTAGTAAATGCTGGATCTTAACTAACCTTCGGGGACTGAACTTCTGGTCTCAACACCAATAGCCAAGAGTTCTAATATACATATCACACTTAGCTTCCATTTGGGCTTCGTATTTTGGAATTCAGAGAAACAAAATATTGTTTGCTTTGTCTCTATTTCTCTTCTCCCTCATAATTTAAGTTAAGGCACTTCAAACTTTCTCACCAAAATGTCCCTAGTAGCAGAACTTAATAAAAATGTGTCATTGAATGCAATTGGGGAAAAAAAAATCCCTTTTACAAGCTATACATTCCATCAAATTTTTGTTTTTTAGCTTAAAAATTAATGTAAATTTTATACTGTATGGAGTAATACATAGTTATTCTATATCCATGTGATTTTATCCAAATATTTTTTAACAAAATTGAAGCTTTGGAAAGAAGTGCCATGGAACTCTCAGTTTGAGAATTATTTTATGCAAAGATGATACAGATAGGATATGGATATAAATAATACATACTGTCTGTCCAAGATAAACTCAAAATCTACCTGAGAGACAGCCTAGCAAATAATTCTAATACTTACTAGCCCTCTACTAATAGAAGTTATTGGGTTAATCTTAATAGGTATTAATAAGATATTAAAAATCTGTTTATCTAACTTTGTATTTTAAACTCACATGGGCCATTTGCAGGCAGTGAAGGACTATTGATGCTGCAAATGTAGATGGCACTTCTCAATTGCTTTCTAATTTAAGTTCTTTTTGAGGTTTTGCCATGAATGTATCTCCTGTAAGGATCTTTATATAGGAGAGTAGATTTCTGAGACAGGAAGCCAAATCAAAAGTGTTATTATAGCATTTCATATATTGATTTGATGTGTTCAGCTCTAAGCCCAAACATCTCTTAGCTCTAGCATTGTTTTCCATATTACAGCCTTTCATGCTGACCACAACTTGTTGATTATTGATATCTGATGCTTTGATTTGGCCAATATTAAAGAGTTTCACTGTTATTGCTCATATGCAACTAGCTTATTTTTTTCAGTGTTCTCATCCATCTTCGCCATCATATCATGGGACCTCAAGTCTTTGAGACTTGGGTTTTGATTCCTTCTAATACATTGTTAGCATTTCTTATGTGATTTCTGAAAATTGTTGTACATGGATCAGCTATTTTTGTTCTTTTAAAAGTTTTAAATTAAAATGTATGTATTATAAAAAGTACAAAAATCATTGAATAGGCACTCATGTATTTTTTACAATTTTATACACTACTACATGCAAAATATGCAAAACACATTAATAGTATGTATTGAAATTCCAGGCCTATTTTTAGCAATCTGAATAAATGTCAGATATGAATAGAGATTTTATAAATATTCAATTAGACATTATGCTGTTCAAGTAGTTTCTGTATGTCTTAATTGTTCATTCACTGACAAGAATGATATATAACAGTCAAAACCTAGAAAAACATGCTTGAGTATTTCATTATGTAGTAAAAAGTAAAGCAATGTGATATAACTGCTTAATAAAGTTAAAAACAGTCTACTAAAAGACTTAAAAGGCTTTTTTCCCACTTGGAAGAACTTAGATAAGCTTCATGAAGAAGGTGGCATTTAAAGCAATATTGTAAAGTAATTAGCCTCCAATTAAAATAAATAAATTTATATTAAAAAAAGAAAAAAATAAAATAAAATCAGGGAGTGTGGCTTAAAAAAAAAAAGAAAGAAAGAAAGAAAGAAAAAGAGCTGAGCAAACTTCTTTAAAAGACCAAAGGCCAGATAGTAAAAAGTTAAGGTTCTGCGGCCAAGAAGCGATAGTGAGGATGTTATGTAGGTATTAATACGTATATGACCATTGAAAATGCAACTTTTTGAAAATGTAGAAAATGTGGACTAGACAAAAAACAGGTGAAGGGCAGCATTTGGCTGCAGGACATTGTTTGTTAACCTTTGACTTAAAGAATGACTAAGATTCTCTGGGCTGAGAGAAAGCAAAAGCACAGAATTCTGTGTTCTTTGAATGTGAAAAGGCATGGGAGGAAGTAGAGAGAGATGAAGCTGAAAATATATTAGAAGCCAGATCATGGAGAGTTTAATGTGCTGTGTTAAACTTCAATTAATGAGAAGCACTGCAGGTTTATAATAGGTCATTTATTAGTGCCATTTATTGAATGCTTAAAGGCTTCCCTGGTGGCTCAGTGGTAAAGAATCCACCTGCCAATGCAGGAGATGGCAGGTTCGATCCCCTGGTCAGAAAGATCCTCCAGAGAAGGAAATGAGAACCAGCTCCAGTATTCTTGCCAGGGAAATCCCATAGACAGAGGGACCTGGCAGGCTACAGTCTATGGGGTTGCAAAGAGTCAGACAAGACTTAGCGACTAAACAACAAGAATAGCAATCAAACACTCAGTATGGGCCGATAATATGCTGTCTGGAGTTCGACTGCAAATCTTGCATTCCAGCTTCTATGATTTATTGCTTCTTGTGACCCTCATTGATTCAGGAACCGTTTGTTCAGTGCTCACTACAGGCTTACTAAAAATATGAAAACACATAGTTCTTATTCCTTATGGATTTACAGTCTTAGGTATCATAAACAATGATAAAGGATATCAATATGAAGAATTTGTAAATTGCAGCCACACAAACAGGAATGAACCCTTACAGGCTTTAAAAATCATCAAACATTCTGCAAAAGCCTTATCTGTAATAAGAATAGCTACTGTATGCATCACCTGTAACTATCCCTCCAAGTCACACCCAGATACACACATGTGCAAACACACACACACACACATTTATCAGAGACCTGATTGAGAGAAGAGTTTAGCAGTCAAGGAGCAGTAACTCTCTCAGCACCTTGAACCTGGAACAACTTAACTAATCCATGTATGGCCCCAGATGCTATGAAGTAGACACATACTCTGAGGCTCTACATCTCTTTTTTGCTTAGAACGCCAGCCTCCTGATTCTGAGAAGCCACTGTTGAAGACCTGCTGTATTTATAATGCTACTGACAGGCTTCAGATGAAGGCCATATGTATTCGGTTTCTGTTGCTAAGTAACAAATTACCACTAACTTAGCAGGTTGCAGCAATTCATTTATTATTTCATAGTTCTGTTGGTTACAAATCTGCATGAACTCTGTTGGGTTCTCTCCTGAAGGTCTCACAAAGCAAAAATCAAGGTGTAACTCAGGCTGGGCTTTTTTCTGGAGGATGTGAGGGAAAATCTTCTTCCAAGCTCATCATGTTGCTGGTAAAATTGAGCCCCCTGTGGTTGATAGTCTTAGGTTCCTCTTTCCCTGGGATTGTCAGTTGAGGGCTTCTCTTTGCTCCTAGAGGTCATTCCTGTTCCTTCTTTCAGAACCTCCTGCATCACCAAACCACCAAGCCCTCACACTTTGCATCTCTTGGCTTTGCCCTTCTGCCAACAGTTAGAGGAAGCACTCCATTTTTAAGGGCTCCTATGATTGGACCAACCTGCCGCTTGGATAAACTCCTTATCTTAAGATTAATTGAACTGTTTAATGTAACATGATCACTGCAGTGATATATCATCAAATTCCAGGTTTTGAGGACAACATGACTCTTTTGTGGGAAGGGACTGTTTTGGAAATTCCACCTACTGTGCTAGAGTGGGGACAAATAGAGACTAGCAGAAACAAAGCAGTGAAAGAATACTCAAAACGGAGGAAGAGCGAGTAGTATAGTTTACACACTGAGGCTCCATGAAGTAAATACTATATCAGGTAACTGTCCTTTGTTATAGTGTCATGGATTCATGACAGATCTAAAAGAAGCAGATGTGATCATGTTGAATTTTAGAAAAAACCTTTTACACTTCCACAGAAATTCTCATTCACTTTCTGTGAGGCTAAAACATAGATATGTAGATTTGCAAACAGAGCTTATGGGACTCTTGTGTTTAATGGCTTGAACATCACAACGTGGCATGTTTTGCTACATGCATTGGGTCAACAAAACCAGTCCTTCCAGTACTCTTGACTGTAAAATTCCGTGGAGAGAGGAGCTGGTGGGCTACAGTCCATGAGGCAGCAGAGTTGGATGCAACTGAACACACACACACATAGTTCATTTACAAATGTTGTGTTCAGCTGTATGACATACCATTTTATCAAACCTCTAGAGATTTCCTGGTGTTTAGAAGCCATCATTTATGTCTTTCTAGAATTATATGGGGAAATAACTGTCATTGGCTTATCAACCTCAGAAAAAGAGATGATTCATATGAGTTGAAAGATGTGTCATACAGGAATTCAAATTCTCAATATATCAATGTAAAAAGCTTTCTCAGGAAGATATACATTCTGTACGTGTTACCAGAACTCTCAGTGTGACCTCATTTGAGAGAGAAAACAGAAAACTTGAAGCAATGAAACACTGTTATCCACTCCACTCATACTCAATGTATAAGGAAAACTTACAAATTGACTTAGCCTCTTTTTCAAGGGAAGTCCCCAGGAAAGTAGATGAAAACTGTGCATGGCTATAGCCTCAGAAAATCTAGATACAGTTTTTCTAAGATTTCAGATACCCAAAAAGAGCAATATCCTCTTTAAGTTTCACAGTCACAGAGGTGGTAGAGTGCAGCATATGCTTATGAAAATTGTAGACGACCTCAGCTAGAGGCTTGTTTCCCTGTTATATGTGAAATGACAAAATAAATACGGATTATAAAAATGCTTCAGTAAATACAAACTCAATCAAACGCAATACATACCAATGCCATACTTTTTTTTTTAATCTTTTGAAGCAGACTGGTCTTACTAAAACTGAACAGAAAAGTTTTACTAATTGTAGAGGCAACAGGTTATATACAACAGGGATAAACAAAGTGGTATTTTATAAAAATTAAATATACATATACCAGTTAAGTTGAATTTATACGATTATTAATTTCTACATCAAGAAACCCCCATCAAATAGACATTCTCTATATTTAGTAGTGTGTGTGTGTGTGTGTGTGTGTGTGTGTTAATCACCCAGTCCTGTCCTACTCTATGTGACCCCATGGACAGTAACCCACCAGGCTTCTCTGTCCATGGGATTCTCCAGGCAGGAATACTGAAGTAGGTTGCCATGGCCTCCTCCAGGGGATCTTCCCAACCCAGGGATTGAACCCAGGTCTCCTGCATTGCAGGCAGACTCTTTACCATATTTAGCAATATCTGAGCTTTAATAAAGCAATGCATTGAGTGTAGTATTTGTCATAAGGGTGTTTAAATTTTTTCAGAGAAGAAAAGATAATTACAATAATTAAGGAAGAAATAGGATAGTTGAAGAAAGAAGTTGGTGACCGTTTATTTAAAACAGCAAAAACAAAGAAGTCCCTTCTTCTTAGATACATGACACATTCAGTTCAGTTCAGTTGCTCAGTCGTGTCCGACTCTTTGAGACCCCATGAATCACAGCACACCAGGCCTCCCTGTCCATCACCAACTCCCGGAGTTTACCCAAACTCATGTCCATCGAGTCAGTGATGCCATCCAGCCATCACATCCTCTGTCGTCCCCTTCTCCTCCTGCCCCCAATCCTTCCCAGCATCAGATACCCCTATAAAACCCACAAGTTATTCTGAATAGTCACTTTGCCTAACTATAAGTAATAGTAAAAATGAATGTCTATTATTTTTCATTATAGAAATACTGATAAATAATATCCTATATTTCTGATTTGGAAAAACTCTGAATGTTTTAGAGTTTTTGATGTTGTTCAGATGTTGTTCATTAACAGCGTTAATATTGTTCTGACTTCAAAACGTTGAACTGCGTTTTTGCTTATACTCAGGGCAGGATGGCTTAGCTCACTGTTTTGTTGAAAAAGAATTTTAGATATATTTTCATAGAAATAAAGGGAACTTTCTGGCTGATTAAAACAGATAGATCCAATATATAAGACTACTGGATATCATTCTAGAATCATTAGTCACTGTTAATCTTTGACATATACACTACTAATCTTTGATATATAAACTGCTATGCATAAAAAAACAGATAACTAATCAGAACCTACTATATAGCATAGGGAGCTCTACTCGGTGCTCTCTGGTGACCTGAATGGGAAGGAAATCCAAAAAAAGGGAGGGAATACATGTATACATATAGCTGATCCACTTTGCTGTACAGCAGAAACTAACAGAACATGGTAAAGCAACCATACTCCAATAATTTTTTTTTTAATAATGTTTTAGGACACTAAAAGATATACCACCACCAATTTCCTCTCATATAAATGACTTTTACTTGCTAAGGGTTCCTTTTGGGGCAAAAGATCATTGATACTGAGTTAGTCATTGTACGGAGAAGGCAATGGCACCCCACTCCAGTACTCCTGCCTGGAAAATCCCATGGACGTAGGAGCCTGGTAGGCTGCAGTCCATGAGGTCGCTAAGAGTCGGACACGACTGAGCGACTTCACTTTCACTTTTCATTTTCATGCATTGGAGAAGGAAATGGCAACCCACTCCAGTGTTCTTGCCTGGAGAATCCCAGGGATGGGGGAGCCTGGTGGGCTGCCATCTATAGGGTCATTGTAAATAGCAAGAATAACGTACATTTATTACTATCTGAGGGAGCCTTACAAATAGCTGTGAAAAGAAGTGAAGCGAAAACCAAAGAGAGAAGGAAAGATATACCCATTTGAATGCAGAGTTGCAAAGAATAGCAAGGAGAGATAAGAAAGCCTTCCTCAGTGATCAGTGCTAAGAAATAGAGGAAAACAATAGAATGGGAAAGACTAGAGATCTCCTCAAGATAATCAGAGATACCAGGGAGCATTTCATACAAAGATGGGCTCAATAAAGGATAGAAATTGTATGGACCTAAAAAAAGCAGAAAATATTAAGAAGTGGCAGGAATACACAGAAGAACTGTACAAACAAGATTTTCATGACCCAGATAACCGTGAAGGTGTGATCACTCACCTAGAGCCAGACATCCTGGAATGTGAAGTCAAGTGGACCTTAGGAAACATCACTACAAATAAAGCTAGTGGAGGTGATGGAATTCCAGTTGAGCTATTTCAAATCCTGAAAGATGATGCTGTGAAAGTGCTGCACTCAATATGCCAGCAAATTTGGAAAACTCAGCAGTGGCCACAGGACTGGAAAAGCTCAGATTTCATTCCAATCCCAAAGAAAGGCAATGCCAAAGAATGCTCAAACTACTGCACAATTGCACTCATCTCACACGCTAGTAAAGTAATGCTCAAAATTCTCCAAGCCAGGCTTCAGCAATATGTGGACCATGAACTTCCCAGATGTTCAAGCTGGTTTTAGAAAAGGCAGAGGAACCAGAGATCAAATTGCCAACATCCGCTGGATCATGGAAAAAGCAAGAGAATTCCAGAAAAACATCTATTTCTGCTTTATTGACTATGCCAAAGCCTTTGACTGTGTGGATCACAAGAAACTGTGGAAAATTCTGAAAGACATGGGAATACCAGACCACCTGACCTGCCTCTTGAGAAACCTATATGCAGGTCAGGAAGCAACAGTTAGAACTGGACATGGAACAACAGATTGGTTCCAAATTGGGAAAGGAGTACATCAAGGCTGTATTTTGTCACCTTGATTATTTAACTTCTATGCAGAGTACATCATGAAAAAGGCTGGGCTGGAGGAAGCACAAGCTGGAATCAAGATTGCCAGGAGAAATATCAATAACCTCAGATATGCAGATGATACCACTCCTATGGCAGAAAGTGAAGAAGAACTAAAGAGCCTCTTGATGAAAGTGAAAGAGGAAGGTGAAAAAGTTGGCTTAAAGCTCAACAGTCAGAAAACCAAGATCATGGCATCCAGTCCCATCACTTCATAGCAAATAGGTGGGGAAACAGTGGAAACAGTAGCTGACTTTATTTTTCTGCACTCCAAAATCACTGCACATGGTGATTGCAGCCATGAAATTAAAAGACACTTACTCCTTGGAAGGAAAGTTATGACCAACCTAGACAGCATGTTGAAAAGCAGAGACGTTACTTTGTCAACAAGGTCCATCTAGTCAAGGCTATGGTTTTTCCAGTGGTCATGTATGGATTTGACAGTTGGACTATAAAGAAAGCTGAGCACCAAAGAATTGATGCTTTTGAACTGTGGTGTTGGAGAAGACTCTTGAGAGTCCCTTGGACTGCAAGGAGACCCAACCAGTCCATCCTTAAGGAGATCAGTCCTTGGTGTTCCTTTGTAGGACTGATGTTGAAGCTGAAACTCCAATACTTTGGCCACCTGATGTGAAGAGCTGACTCATTTGAAAAGACCTTGATGCTGGGAAAGATTGAGGGCAGGAGCAGAAGGGGATGACAGAGGATGAGATGGTTGGATGGCATCAGCAACTCAACGGACATGGGTTTGGGTGGACTCCAGGAGTTGGTGATGGACGGGGGAGCTGGCGTGCTGCGGTTCATGGGGTCACAAACAGTCAGACACGACTGAGTGACTGAACTAACTGAACTAAATGTTCAACTGAACAAACTGAACTGAATTTTCTCAAACCTATTTTTCCTGAAGTTACCCACAAGGATTTTATATATATATTTTATATATAAATACTGGACAGATGATGTGGGATTTAGAGATACAGACAAGAAAAAAAAAGCATGTAGTAAAAAAATATGTAGTAAGTAGAAAAAAAGCAGTATAGTGATAACTTCAAGGGTCACAAACTGTGGAACCACACTACCTGCCCACTGGTTACAGCTTTCCATTTTGTCTCCCTAATCCTCTGAGAATCAGAGCTACTGTTTTTAAAGGTCAAGACAAACCTTTATATAAACCTTTATTATCAAATAGTATATCAATCTACTCTGTTAAGCATTCTTCTTTAAATAATTAAATCCATGTCATTGTTTTCCATGTTATAAGTGCAATTTTATTTTGACTATAAAATTTCACTTGTACTTTTCCTAAAATTTATACCTACATTTACTGTATAATTTGGATGAAAGAATATATTCTGTTGACATTTTTTGCAAATAGGTTCTGATAAATTGTTGAACGTGGTGTCTAAAGTAAAATCAATAGTCTGAATGATTATCAATTAGAGATGCTTGGAGCCAGCCAGCTGTCCACATTGGTACAATAAATTTTGAAGTTAAACTGGCTTATCATTATTTGATAAAAATCACCATTAAAAACACTAGGAGGGCAGTTCTTGGCGTCATTAAAATATTTCAATGGAAGAAATTCTATTAACTCAGGGGTGTCTCCCAGTAACAGCTTGAGTTGTGTACAGTTTCAAATTTTAATTGCACAAATATTTCTATTTTCTCTTCATTGCACTCCACAAAGTATTTTTAAAATTCTCAAACCATAAGTGTTCTTTCCTCTTACACTTCCCTAAATGCCCATAATATGACCACTATGCTTTGCCTTGTTAAATTTTTTCAGCATAAGAGCAAACATATTAAAATCTGTTGCATTTTACACGGTGCTTTTCTGGTTATTTAGTGCGACTCCAGCTTCCTGGTTATCTACTCTCCCTGCCACAAGAACAGCAAGAAAACAACTGCATGCTGATAAGGATTTTAAGTTAAGCAAATGTCTCTGCATCCCTGAAGCACATCTGTGGCTTCCCACAGACATGTGCAGGTATTTCTGTTGCCAGGTGCTCTCTTGTTCTGAGGAGTCAACAGAGTGATGTAAATGAAAAAGAAAAAAAAATCTAGCAGCAGAAATGAGCCTGCCTGAATGATTCAAATATTAACAATACTATACCCTTTCAAGAGTGAAAGTACTATACAGAGATAGTTGGAACTCTTTCAGTTAATCACATAATTCAAAAAATATTTGCTGTATGCCTACTGCATGTAAGACATCACAGCAGAGTCATGACAGATACACAGACAAGATTAACCTTACAAGTTTATTTAAAAAAAAATGATGTGCAAATGAAAATTAAATAGCACAAAGATCAAGTGACAAGATAATAATCCAAAAGGTACTTAGTGTGTTCTAGCTCAAGGCCTTACAGTATAGGAGATAGACAGTATATATTGCCATGATTAATGTACACCTGAGGGCTTTATGGGCTTCCCTGGTAGTTCAGTCAGTAAAGAATCTACCTGCAGTGTGCAAGACCCAGGTTTGATCCCTGGGGTGGGAAGATGCCCTGGAGAAGGGAATGGCAAATGAGTCCAGACATGAGCCATCACTCTGTAAACTTCAGGAAACTAGAACTGGATTGTTGTGTTAAGGATGAGTAGGGCTTGAGACAGTGAATTTAATCAGGGCAAAACCTCCCGTACCTTAAACATACCTACTGGAAATTATTGGTTAAGGAGTCTTTAGTTCCACTTGAAAGAGGTACTCTGCATAGCTACATCATTGTCCTTCTTTTCTTGTTGTTGTTCAGTTGCTAAGTTGTGCCCAACTCTTTGCGACCCCAAGGACTGCAGAATGCTAGGCTTCCCTGTCCATCACATCCCAGAGTTAGCTCAAATTCATGTCCATTGAGTTGGTGATGCCATTCAACCATCTCATCCTCTGTCATCCCCTTCTCCTACCTTCAATATTTCCCAGTATCAGGGTCTTTTCTAATGAATCAGCTCTTCACATCAGGTGGCCAAAGTGTTCGAGCTTCAGCTTCAGCATCAGTCCTTCAAATGAATATTAGGGTTGATTTCCTTTAGGATTGACTGGTTTGATCTCCTTGTTATCCAAGGGACTCTCAAGAGTTTTCTCAAACACCACAATTTGAAAGCATCAGTTCTTTGGCACCCAGCCTTCTTTATGGTCCACCTCTCACATCCATACATGACTACTGAAAAACCATAGCTTTGACTAGATGGACCTTTGTTGGCAAAGTGATGTCTGTGCTTTTTTATATGCTGTCCAGGTTTGTCATAGCTTTTCTTCTAAGGAGCAAGTGTCTTTTAATTTCATGTCTGTAGTCACCATCCGCAGTGATTTTGGAGCCCAAGAAAATAAAGTCTGCCACTGTTTCCATTGTTCCCCCATCTATTTGCCATAAAGTGATGGGACTGGATACCATGGTCTTAGTTTTTTGAATGTTGTGTTTTAAGCCAGCTTTTTCACTTTCCTCTTTCACATTTATCAAGAGGCTCTGTAGTTCCTCTTAGCTTTCTGCCCTAAGGGTGGTATCATCTGCATATCTAAAGTTGTTGATATTTCTCCTGGCAATCTTGATTTCAGCTTGTGCTTCATCCAGCCTGGCATTTCTTATGATGTATTCTGCATATAAGTTAAAAAATCAGGGTGAGGGTATATAGCTTTGACATACTCCTTTCTCAATTTTGAACCTGTCTGTTGTTCCATGTTCAGTTCTAAGTGTTGCTTCTTGACCTGCACACAGGTTTCTCAGGAGTGGTAAGATAGCCTGGTATCCTTCTTCTTTATGAACACAAAAAAGAAATTGACTTGGGCGCCATTGAAATGAATGAATTAAAAAAATATATGTTTAGGCTGTTCCAATTGTTAAACTTATCTAAATGTCTCAGACCCTCGATTTTTTTCTATGTAATACCTTTTAGTTATGCTTTTTTACCCTGAGATAATTGTAAGAAATAAAGGCATGGCAGGTGGCACAGTGGTTAAAAAAAGAAAAAAGTCCTCCTGCCAATGCAGGAGACATAGGAGACATGGGTTTGATCCCTGGGTTGGTAAGCTCTCCTGGAGGAGGAAATGACAAACCACTCCAATATTCTTGCCTGGAGAATTCCATAGACAGAGGGGTCTGGCAGAATACAGTCCATGGGTTTGCAAAGAGTTGGACTTTGAACATGCTTGTCACATTTTGGTATTTCTCATAATATTTCAAACTTTGTCACTATTATATTTATTAGGATTTTTGTGATCATAGATCTTTGATGTTATTATTGCAAAAAGATTATGACTTGCTGAAGGCTCAAGGATGGTTAGCATGTTTTTAATAATGCAGTATTTTTAAATTGAATTATATACATTGATCTTTAGAAATAATGCAGGTAATAGACTACAGTACAGTGTAAACATAAGTTTTATATGTACTTAGAAACCAAAAATTCATATGACTCACTTTATTGCAATATTTGCTTTATTGTAGTAGTCTGGAACCATACCTGCAATGTGTCTGAGATATGCCTATAATTCTGTCACTTTAAGAATGTTCTATAAATAGAAGAATAATATAGTATGGAACTTTTAGCTTTTTTACACAGCATAGCTTCCTGAATATTTATCCATGTTTTTGCATGTATCAATAGTTCTTTTTTGTTTTTTTAAGTTTCATTAATATATAGTTGATTTATGATATTGTGTTTGTTTCTACTGTACAGCATAAAAATGCAATTATGCATCTTTATATACTTTTCATATTCTTTTCTATTATGTCTTATCTCATGATTTTGAATATAGGTTCCTCTGCTATACAGTAGAACTTTATTGCTTATCCATTCTATATATCATAGTTTGCATCTGTTAATCCCAAACTCCCAATCCTTACCCCTCATCTCCAATAAAAAAAAGATAATTCATTTGATCGCTAAATAGTATCCCATCGTTTGTATGTGCCACAGTGTGTTTGGCCATTCATTTTTTGAAAGACACCTATGTTATCTCTGGGTTTTGGTTCTTAGGAATTAAGCTGCTAAAAACTTTCATGTGGGGTTCCCAGTAGCTCAGTGGTAAAGAATCTACCTGCCAATGCAGAAGATGCAGGTTCGGTCCCTGAGTCTGGAAGATCCTCTGGAGAAGGAAATGGTAACCCACTCCAACATTCTTGCCTGGGAAATCCTATGGACAGAGGAACCTGGTGGGCTATAGTCCATGGGGTAGCAAAGAGTCAGACACAACTTAGTGACTAAGCAACAACAAACTCATGTAAAGGTTTTGTGTGAACATAGTCTACACTTCTCAGGGTGAATTTCCAAGAACACAATTGCTTGACCACGTGGTAGTTACATGTTTAGTTTCTAAGAAATTGCAAACTGTTTTACAGAGTGGCTGTACCATTTTACATTCTCACTAGCAATGTGTAAGTGATCCAGTTTTTCTAAATCCTCACTAGTTTTTGGTGCTGTTAATTTTTTTTTTCATTTTAGTTATTTTGACGTATGTGTAGTGATATCTCATTGTGGTTTTAATTTGCCTTTACCTAATATCCAGTAAGACTGAACATCTTTTCATACAGTTATTTGCTGTTGTGTATAACCTCTCAGTGAATCATCTCTTTGTGTGTTTTGTTCAGTTTCTAATTAGGTTGTTTGTTTCTTTTACTATCGAGCTTTTTGAGTTCTTTATATATAGTAGATACTAGTCTTTTGTTGAATATGTAGTTTATACATATTTGTTCTTGTTCTGTGCTTTGCCTGCTTTGTCTGTTTTTTAGTTTCGATGAAGTCCAAATTATCAGTTTTTCCTTTTTTGAATCATGCATTTGATGTCAATTCTAAGAACTCTTTGCCTTATCCAGAGCCTAAAGATTTTCTCCTACCCTTTTTCTAAAATTTTTGTACATTTTGCATTTGAGTCTGTAATATTATAAGATAGCTTTTTGTATAAGGTGTGATACTTAGGCTGAGGTTCATTTTCATCTTTGCCTATGGATGAAGTGTCTAATTATCCATCTCCATTTATTTAAAATGTTATCTTTCTTCATGGAATTACTTTTCATCTTTGTAAAAAATTAGGAGAGCATATTTGTGTGGGTATTTTTTGGGTTCCCTGTTCTGTTCCTTTGATGTTTGAATTTGTGCTTCCACTAATATAACAGTCTTCAAAAGTATAGCTATGCAATAAGCTTTGAAATCATATAAAGTTCTCCTTTCCACTTCATTTTCCTTTTTCAAAATTGTTTTTACTGTTCTACTTCTTTTGTCCTTTCACATATTGAAAAATCATGTCTATATTTACTTAAAAAATTTTTGCTGGTATTTTGTTAGGAGTACTGTTTAATCTTTATACCAGTTTGGGGAAATTGAAATATTTACTATTGAGTGTTTCAATCCATGAACAAATAGATCACTCAATTTGTGTATAAATATTTTTATTTTTATAATTTTTATAAATATTTACAAATGTATATGTATATTTATAAATCATTGATTTTTTTCATCAGCATTATATAGTTTCTGGTACAGAAGTTCTGTATGTGTTCATTAGATTTACCCATAGATATTTTGTTTTGTGGACATTTGGGAAAGGCATTCTATTTCTAATTCTGATTCATTGCTAACATATACAAATAAAATTGATTTTTGTATGCTTATCTCATGTCCTGTAATCTTCTGTACTCTCTTATTAGTTTGTCAGTTTTTTGGCAGATTCCTTGAAATTTTCTAAGTGGATAATCATGTCACCTACAAATACAGGCAGTTTTATTTCTTCCATTCCATGTGGTTTCCTTGATTTTCTTTTCTTGCCTTATTTCATTGGCTAGAATTTCTAGCACTGTGTTGAAACAGTTGTGTGAGTGAGCATCTTTGCCTTGTTTCTGATGTTGGAGGGAAGGCACTCAGTCTTTCAGATCATCTGCTATTTAAATCTTAGCATTATGATTACATATTTTGTCAGTTTTTCATGTTTTTTGTTTGTTTGTTTGCTTTCATAACAGGTAAAGTAAAGACTGTACTGAAAGATTTTGTTATGTACTGCTTACATGTGCTCGCTTTGGATTTAGTCAGAGGCAGATGTAATTCCATGCTCTATCTCTTCCTAGCAGTATTACCTCTGGCTAGGGCTTCCCTGGTGGCTTAGAGGGTAACGTCTGCCTGCAATGCAGGAGACCTGGGTTTGATCCCTGGGTCAGGAAGATCCCCTGGAGAAGGAAATGGCAACCCACTCCAGTACACTTGCCTGGGAAATCCCATGGACAGAGAAGCCTGGTAGACTACAGTCCATGGAATCGCAAAGAGTCAGACACGACTGAACGACATCACTTTCACTTTTCATTTTCAGTACCGGACTACCTGACCTGCCTCTTGAGAAACCTATATGCAGGTCAGGAAGCAATAGTTAGAACTGGACATGGAACAACAGACTGGTTCCAAATAGGAAAAGGAGTACGTCAAGGCTGTATAATGTCACCCCACTTATTTAACTGATATGCAGAGTACATCATGAGAAATGCTGGGCTGGAAGAAGCACAAGCTGGAATCAAGATTGCCGGGAGAAATATCAATAACCTCAGATATGCAGATGCTGCTGCTGCTGCTGCTGCTGCTATGTTGCTTCAATCATGTCCGACTCTGTGCTACCCCAAGGACTGCAGCCTACCAGGCTTCTCCGTCCATGGGAGTCTCCAGGCAACAGTACTGGAGTGGGGTGCCATTGCCTTCTCCAATATGCAGATGATACCACCCTTATGGCAGAAAGTTAAGCACTAAACAGCCTCATGATGAAAGTGAAAGAGGAGAGTGAAAAGTTGAATTAAAGCTCAACATTCAGAAAACTAAGATCATGGCATCTGGTCCCATCACTTTATGGCAAATCGATGGGGAAACAGTGGAAACAGTGGCTGACTTTATTTTTTTGGGCTCCAGAATCACTGCAGATGGTGATTGCAGCCATGAAATTAAAAGATGCTTACTCCTTGGAAGGAAAGTTATGACCAACCTAGACAGCATATTAAAAAGCAGAGACATTACTTTATCAACAAAGGTCCGTCTAGTCAAGGCTATGGTTTTTCCAGTAGTCATGTATCAACGTAAGAGTTGGACTATAAAGAAAGCTTAGCACAGAAGAATTGATGCTTTTGAACTGTGGTGTTGGAGAAGACTCTTGAGACCCCTTGGACTGCAAGGAGGTCCAACCTGTCCACCCTAAAGGAGATCGGTCCTGGGTGTTCATTGGAAGGACTGATGTTGAAGCTAAAGCTCCAGTACATTGGCCACCTGATGCAAAAAGCTGACTCATTTGAAAAAACCTTGATGCTGGGAAGAATGAGGGCGGGAGGAGAAAGGGACAACAGAGGATGAGATGGTTCGATGGCATCACTGACTCAATGAACATGAGTTTGGGTAAACTCTGGCAGTTGGAGATGGACAGGGAGGCCTGGCATGCTGCAGTTCATGGGGTCTCAAAGAGTTGGACATGACTGACTGAACTGAACTGATTGTCACTAATATTATTATATCATGAGTGTCAAATGAAATATTTACCTATAACAATGTAATCAGTGGTTCTCATTGGGGCAAGAGGATAGATCTTATCCCCAATGCAAGGGACATTAGAAACGTCTAGAGACATTTTTGGCTGCTACAACCAGGGAACGGAGGTGCTAGTAGTGTCTGGTTGATAGAAGCCGAGGGTGTTGCATAGGAGAGCCCTCCCTAATGAAGGGAGCCCAAAATACCAACGGAACTAACATTAAGAAAACCTGATTTAGATAGATGACAGAAATTATTTATAGTTTACCTGTAGCTCAGTTAGTAAAGAATCTGCCTGCAGTGCGGTAGACCCAGGTTTGATCCTAGGTTGGGAAGATCCCTGGAGAAGGAAATGGCAACCCATTCCAGTATGCTTACCTGGAAAATCTCATGGAGAGAAGAGCCTGGTGGGCTGCAGTCCATGGGGTCACAAAGAGTCAGGCACGATTGAGAAACTAACACTTACTCACTTACTTACTTACTTATTTAATCCCTGTGTTCCCCTTAAACCCTTGACCTAAACTCATTCTCCAGAATCCCTTCTTTGATTGGCCACCTAAAGTTCAGAATTGCCCTTAGTCCATCATTCTTTCAATAATATATTTATTTATACTCCTGCATCTGAATTGCTTCATGAGCCAGAGAGTGAATGTGTGCATGCAGGAACTGTGTATTTCTTGGTAGTAATTCCTCTTTGCTACTACACATTGCTCATAGTCATCAATAATGTTTAATAACTCTTCCTTTGACTTTCCTTTTTTGGTTTTTAACACTGGTTTCTTTAAAAATTTATGTTTTTCTTTATGCCTATTTTAGCAACTCCTCAGAATTAATAATGTGACACCTTGTCTACCAGTAAAATTCAGTAGTGGTGCTAGAAAATTACTCTTCTGATTTCAAAATGCTTTTAGTATATACTCAATTCATTAATAATTTCTGTTAGAGAAAGAGACTCACAGACTTAGAAAGTGAACTTACGATTGCCATGGGAAACTTGAGGGGAAAGGGATAGTTAGGGAGTTGGGGATGGACATGTACATACTGATATATTTAAAATGGATAATCAACAAGGACCTACTGTATAGCACATAGAACTCTGCTCAATGTTATTTGGCAGCCTGGATGGGAGGGGAGTTTGGGGGGAAATGGATACACGTATATGTATGGTTGAATCCTTTTGCTACTCACCTAAAACTATCACAACATTGTTAATCAGCTATACCCCAATACAAAATAAAAAGTTCAAAGAAAAAAAAAATAACAATTTCTGTTAGAAGCACCCTAAACAGCAATGTATATCATATGAATCTGCCTGCAGTGCGGGAGACCCATATGAATTTATATCAATATTCAAATCAACATTTGAAAAATTCATTCAAAATAAGTAGAAAAATTCATGTTGATTACGTACAAATTCTTTCCCAAGGAAGCCAATCTGAAGCAGAATCTGAATTCATGTACCTTTAGTAATTGTTTTCGCCTGCTGTGAGATTTTTTTACTGACCACAAGCACTTATACAGCATAATCCCTGATCTTTGAAGGTTGAAACAATTAAGGATTACCTCTAGATCATGTTGAAACTACCACCTCAGTATCAAAAATAAGCTAGTTAAGAACTTTATTCTCAATCATTAGTTTACTTTCAGTTGCTCAGTAATGTCCTACTTTGCAACCCCATGGATCCAGGACACCAGGCTCCCTGTCCATCACCAACACCGAGCTGGCTCAAACTCATGTCCATCAAGTCAGTGATGCCATCCAACCATCTTATCTTCTGTCATCCCCTTCTCCTCCCGCCTTCAGTCTGCCTCAGCATCAGGGTCTTTTCCAGGGAGTCACTTCTGCACATAAGATGACTAAAGTATTGGAGTTGCAGCTTCAGGATGAGTCCTTCCAATGAATATTTAGGACTGATTTCCTTTAGATTTGACTGATTTGATCTTCTTGTTGCCCAAGGGACTGTCAAGAGTTTTCTCCAACACCACAGTTCAAAAGCATGAATTCTTTAGCGCTCAGCTTTCTTTATAGTCCAATTTTCACATCCATACATGACTACTGGAAAAACTATAGCTTTGACTAGATGGATCTTTGTCGGCAAAGTAATGTCTCTGCTTTTTAATATGCTAAGTTGGTCATAACTTTTCTTCCAAGGAGCAAACATCTTTTAATTTCATGGCTATAGTCACCATCTGCAGTGATTTTGGAGCCCCCGAAAATAAACTCTCACTGTTCCCATTGTTTCCCCATCTATTTGCCATGAAGTGATGGGACCAGATGCCATTATCTTAGTTTTCTGAATGTTGAGTTTTAAGCCACCTTTTTTCACTTGCCTCTTTCTCTTTCATGAAGTGGCTCTTTAGTTCTTCTTCACTTTCTGCCATAGGGTGGTGTCATCTGAGTTTCTGAGGTTATTGATATTTCTCCTGGCAATCTTGATTCCAGCTTGTGCTTCTTCCAGCCCAGTGTTTCTCATGATTTACTCTGCATATAAGTTAAATAAGCAGGGTGACAATATACAGCCTTGACATATTCCTTTCCTGATTTGAACCAGTCTGTTATTTCATGTCCTATTCTAACTGTTGCTTCTTCACTTGCATGAAGATTTCTCAGGAGGCAAGTCAGGTGGTCTGGTAGTCTCATCTCTTGAAGAATTTTCCACAGTTCGTTGTGATCTACACACTCAAAGTCTTTGGTATAATCAATAAGGCAGAAGTAGATGTTTTTATGGTATCCTCTTGCTTTTTCTAAGATCCAGTGGATGTTAGCAATTTGACCTCTGGTTCCTCTGTCTTTTCTAAATCCAGCTTGCATACAAACTATCATATTCATGTTTGAGTCTAAACAGGCCAATCAATTACAGTTTTTCCTATGCAAATCAGATGGGGATTTACCCATCATATTCTAACTAGTTACATGGATTAGAGATAAATTTTTAGATGTTTGGTCACTTAGATCTATCTGATGTGTTTGTTTTACTAAAGCAAAATGATCTAAGGCTTAGTCTACAAGAGTAGGTACTTACTTCGCAAGCTGCAAGAGGAAATCTTTGCCTCAGCATACAGGTCCTGCC
Source organism: Bubalus bubalis (assembly GCF_019923935.1). Taxonomy (NCBI): domain Eukaryota; kingdom Metazoa; phylum Chordata; class Mammalia; order Artiodactyla; family Bovidae; genus Bubalus; species Bubalus bubalis. The sequence continues at coordinate 85,854,428 of NC_059158.1, forward strand.
CAAGGAGACAAGAAGACCAGGTAACACAAATGAGAGATTAAATGATGTATATAAAAGCTATAAATATAAACACAAAGATTAGGGTTACCCTAACCAATAACATGGAAAGTAGCATGATCAATAGTCAGAGACCAGAACAAAAGGCAGGAAGGAGGTAAATTTTTGTGTCAATCAAGTGTTGATTGTGCATGCATGCTAGTCGCTTCAGGCGTGTCTGACTTCTTACAGCCCTATGGACTGTAGCCTGCCAGGCTCCTCTGTCCATGGATTCTCCAGGCAAGAATATTGGAGTGGATTGCCATGCCCTCCTCCAGGGGATCTTCCTGACCCACGGATCAAACCCACATCTTTTCTGTCTCCTGCATTGGCAGGCATGTTCTTTGGTTCTTTACCACTTGCTCAACCTAGGAAGCCCAGATACCGCTTTGAAGGATTGTAAAGGATAAAGAAGACAGTCCCAAAGTTGAGTCCTCTTGATTGGACCCTAATGAATTTCCTAAAAATGGACCCTTCATGTAAAATTTTATTATTAAGAAGAATGAAGTTAAGAGGAGGAAGAGAACAACAGCCTGGTAGCCCTAGATTGCATGCATGCTCAATCGCTCAGTTGTGTCTAACTCTTTGTCACCCCATGGACTGTATTTGCCAGGCTCCTATGTCCATGGAATTTTCCAGGCAAGAATAGTGGAATGGGTTGCTATTTCCTGCTTCAGGAGAACTTTCCAATCCAGGGATCGAACCCACATCTCTTATGCCTCCTGCAATGACAGGCAGATTCTTTACCACTGGGCCACCTGTGAGGTCAGTGAGGAATAGACTGGAGCAAAGGTTAAATGAGGGAGTTAAATTGCAAATGACGAACACAAGCTCTGTTACTCAGTGTGTATCAGGCTGGCCTTGCAAAGCACACTGCAAGAGTTGGATCATTGGAGGAAAATAGCAGCTTTGTCTCTTTTTGTTGTTCATTTTTTAAAATAAATTTTTTGTTGGAACATTGTTGCTTTACAAATGTTGTATAAGTTTCTGCTGTACAGCAAAGTGAATCAGTTATACATATACATGTATCACCTCTTTTTTAGATTTCCTTCCCATTTAAGTCACCACAGAACATTGACGAGAGTCCCCTGTGCTGCACAGCAGGTTCTCATTGTTTATTTTATACGTAGCAGTGTATGTATGTCAGCAATAGCAGCCTCCCAGTTTGTCCCACGTTCCTTACCCCACTTAGTATCCATAAGTCTTTGCTTTCTGCTCTCAAGGAACTTATCGGTTCACCCTGTGGGATTATTTGCTTGAAACAGTGGAAACAGTGTCAGACTTTATTTTTCAGGGCTCCAAAAATCACTGCAGATGGTGACTGCAGCCATGAAATTAAAAGACGCTTACTCCTTGGAAGGAAAGTTATGACCAATCCTAGATAGCATATTGAAAAGCAGAGACATTACTTTGCCAACAAAGGTCCATCTAGTCAAGGCTATAGTTTTTCCAGTGGTCATGTATGGATGTGAGAGTTGGACTGTGAAGAAGGCTGAGCGCCGAAGAATTGATGCTTTTGAACTGTGGTGTTGGAGAAGACTCTTGAGAGTCCTTGGACTGCAAGGAGATCCAACCAGTCCATTCTGAAGGAGATCAGCCCTGGGATTTCTTTGGAAGGAATGATGCTAAAGCTGAAACTCCAGTACTTGGCCACCTCATGTGAAGAATTGACTCATTGGAAAAGACTCTGATGCTGGGAGGGATTGGGGGCAGGAGGAGGGGATGACAGAGGATAAGATGGCTGGATGGCATCACTGACTCGATGGACGTGAGTCTGAGTGAACTCCGGGAGTTGGTGATGGACAGGGAGGCCTGGCGTGCTGCGATTCATGGAGTCACAGAGTCAGACGTGACTGAGTGACTAAACTGAACTGATTCATGTCAGTGGGGTATATTGCTTCCATTCATATGAAAGAAAACAATACATAAAAAGCAGGTCATCATGGTCAGCTTATTTTCAAACACACTGTGTGGTGTATAGTATGTGATGATATGTCATGTCATTGAACTTTCATTTAATCAGTCATTTGCTTGGCATTAAAACACTGGGGCCCTCAATTTTGCAGGGCTGGAAACAAAAGAGAACACTCTTATCTAGACAGTAAGAGAAAGAAAATGTAACAAAACTGTCAAGTCTGATTTTGCATGGATTAAGAAACACAATGAGGGTCCAACAAGTAGCAGAAAGCGGCAATTTCAACATGATATTGGCTCTTTGGTTTACAGCACCTGGCAACAGCTATAATGAATGTCTTACAAACAGGGAGAGTGATTCAGGTAAAAGCTGAACAACATTCAGTGACAAATCTTTCCTCGGACGAAAAGGAATGTTTAGATACGTTTAATTATCTCCATTTCTGACACTTGCCAAGATTCTGATTTACCCTCTTTTTTAATAATGCTAATTTTAGGCTATTTTCAATAAATAATGCCCCATAAAATGTTCTTCTGCCAAATAAAAAAAAAGCGTATTTCACTCAGTCGTGTCCAACTCTTTGTGACCCTACGGCATGTACCCTGCCAGGCTTCTCTGTCCATGGAATTCTCCAGGCAAGAATACTGGAGTGGGTTGCCATTCCCTTCTCCAGAAATAAATACAACCAAGCATCAAATTGGAAAGGAGACATTTTGTGCATAGATTCTAAAATACCCAAAATGAATGTAAGTGCAAAAATGAGGCCCTGATGACTCTTCCAGCAAAGGTGAAATGAGTTTTTGTTGTATTTTTTAAAAGTGAACAACAGAATTACTAACAGTGAGTGAAGAGAAAGCCCACGTAGGGGTCATATTTGATAGCTTTCTCTGGCCGCAAGATGTTTCCAAAAACCCCTCTGGCTTGTGCATGGAAACTCATAGGGAGGACAAGCTTTCTCTCACACAGTGAGAGAACAACAGGGTTTTCCAGCAGCTTCTCCAAAGTGAGAAATTTCAAATGATTCATCGTAAAGAATCAAACTGTTTTGTTGGTAATTTCATCAGTGGTTATTTTGTGCAGGATGAAGTGGTGGTATTCTAGGTCAAGATTTTCTATTTTTCATTAGGTAACAAAAACAAAGAAGATGTGAATAGATCACTCTTGACAAAGATTATTATCTAAAAAGAATTAGCAGAAATTGTGATTCAGATGTATGCTGCAAAGGCAGCAGTTCTGGGACTGTGTGGGTGTGTGTAAAAAGCAACACTAAGATTTGCAAAACTTTAAGGCCAGAAAAACAAAACTAAACTCATAAAATCTTAGGGCAATGGATATCGTAATTCAGAGCACCCCAATCAATCGGAAATAGTCAAAAATTCCACAGGGGAAGAGACCAGACAAAGGACAATAATTTTTGAGGAAACTATTGTTATTAATATTACTTATTATGATTCCCCAAATGGCAATTGCATTGCATTTATTTCCCAATGGATACTGAGAAACCTCTGGAAAGAGACTGTATCTTACCAGTTTTTGTATCTCCCACAAAAACTATGTGCCCTAGCACAGAGTACATGTTAAATATCCAAGAGGAAATGAAATGATAAAGCAACTCCAAAATATAAAGTTTGGGTGAGATATGCTAAATTAACACTGCTCAATAGAGATTTCTGTAATGATGGTAAATTTTAGTACTGCCCAATTTGGCAGCTGCAGCCACGTGTAACTTTAAGCACTTGAATGTGGCTAATGTAGCTGAGGAACTGCATTCTTAATTTTATTTAATTTTAAATAATTTAAACATAAAATTATGTAACCACAGTGGGACAACGTGGTGCAAATTTTGCAAAAGAATAAAGGCTATAGAAAGTATTTGTTTTGTATCCCGCTGGTTTAATACTATTTTACTAGTATCCACACTCACTTCCCAATTTATCATCTTTCATCAAGTAAGAAATCCAAAAAAGAAAATATAGTCCCATATTTCAGGTTAGTTAAAAGTGACTGTGGACATCCTTGCCTTGTTTCTGATCTTTAAATGAATGTTTTCAGCTTTTCACTGTTCAGAGTGCTCTTAGCTGTGGGTTTATCCTGTATGGCCTTGATAATGTTGAGGTAAATTCTCTGTATTCCTAATTTCTGGATAGCTTTTATCATAAATGGGTGTTCAATTTTGTCAAAAATTTTTCTGCGTCTATTAAGATGATCATATGGGTTTTATTTTTTGGTTTCTTAATGTATATATCACACTGAAGGATTTGTAAATATTTAAGAAACCTTGCATCCTTGGGGTAAATCCCACTCAATTGCAGTGTATGGTTCCTTTTAATGTATCAGTTCAGTTCAGTTCAGTCACAGAGTCATGTCCGAATCTTTGCAGTCCTATGGACTGCAGCATACCAGGCTTCCCTGTCCATCACCAACTCCTGGAGCTTATTCAAACTCATGTCCATTGAGTCTGTGATACAATCCAACCATCTCATCCTCTGTCATCCCGTTTTCCTCCTGCCTTCAATCTTTCCCAGGATCAGGTTTTTTCCAATGAGTCAGTACTTCACATCAAATGGCCAAAGTTATTGGAGTTTCAACTTCAGCATCAGTCCTTCCAATGAATATTCAGGACTGATTTCCTTTAGGATTGACTGATTTGATCTCCTTTCTGTCCAAGTGACTCTCAGGAGTCTTCTCCAACACCACAGTTCAAAAGCATCAATTCTTCAGCACTCCATTTTCTTTATAGTCCAACACACACATCCATACATGACTAGTGGAAAAACCATAGCTTTGACTAGATGGACCTTTGTTGGCAAAGTAATGTCTGCTTTTTAATATACTGTCTAGGTTGGTCATAGCTTTTCTTCCAAGGAGCAAACGTCTTTTAATTTCATGGCTATAGTCACCATCTGCAGTGATTTTAGAGCCCAAGAAAATAAAGTCTCTCACTGTTTCCATTGTTTCCCCATCTATTTGCCATGAAATAATGGGACCAGATGCCACAATCTTAGTTTTCTGAATGTTGAGTTTTAAGCCAACTTTTTAATTCTCCTCTTTCACTTTTATCAAGAGGCTGTTTAGATCTTCTTCACTTTCTGTGCCATAAGGGTGGTGTCATCTGCATATCTGAGGTTATTGATATTTCTCCTGACAATCTTGATTTCAGCTTGTGCTTCATCCAGCCCGGCATTTCATGTGATGTACTCTTCATATAAGTAAATAAGCAGGGTGACAATATACAGCCTTGATGTACTCCTTTCCTAATTTGGACCAGTCTGTTGTTCCATGTCCAGTTCTAACTGTTGCTTCCTGACCTGCATACAGATTTCTCAGGAGGCAGGTCAGGTAGTCTGGCATTCCCATCTCTTTCAGAATTTTCCACAGTTTGTTGTGATCCACACAGTCAAAGGCTTTGGTGTAGTGAATAAAGCAGAAGTAGATGCTTCTCTGGAACTTTTGTGCTTTTTCTAGATCCAATAGATGTTGACAATTTGATCTCTGTTCCTCTGCCTTTTCTAAAGTCCAGCTTGGGCATCTGGAAGTTCATGGTTCATGTACTGTTGAAGCCTGGCTTGGAGTATTTTCAGCATTAGTTTGTTAGTGTGTGAGATGAGAGCATTGTTTGGTAGTTTGAACGTTATTTGGCATTGCCTTTCTTTGGGATTGGAATGAAAACTGACCTTTTTCCAATCCTGTGGCCACTGCTGAGTTTCCAAATTTGCTGGCATATTGAGTGCTGCACTTTCACAGCATCATCCTTTAGGATTTGAAATAGCTCAACTGGAATCCCATCCCCTTCACTACCTTTGTTTGTAGTAATACTTTCTAAGGCCTACTTGGTTTCACATTCCAAGATGTCTGTCTCTAGATGAGTGATCACATTATCATGGTTATCTGAGTCATGAAGATCTTTTTTGTGTAAGTTCTTCTGTGTAATCCTTGCCACCTCTGCTTACTATCTCCTGCTTCTGTTAGGTCCATGCCATTTCTGTCCTTTATTGAGCCCATCTTTGCATGTAATGTTCCCTTAGTACCTCTAATTTTCTTGAAGAGAACTCTAGTCTTCCCCATCCTATTGTTTTCCTCGGTTTCTTTGTACTGATCACTGAGGAAGGCTTTCTTATCTCTTCTTGCTATTCTTTGGAACTCTGCATTCAAATGGGTATATCTTTCCTTTTGTCCTTTGCCTTTAGCTTCTCTTCTTTCTCAGCTATTTGTAAGACCTCCTCAGAAAATCATTTTGCCTTTTGCATTTATTTTTCTTGGGGATAATCTTGATCACTGCTTCCTGAACAATGTCACAAACCTCTGTCCATAGCTCCTCAGGCACTCTGTCTATCATATCCAATCCCTTGAATCTATTTGTCACTTCCACTGTATGATCTTTGCCAACAAACATCCATCTAGTCAAAGCTATGGTTTTTCTTGTAGTCATGTATGGATGTAAGAGTTGGACTATAAAGAAAGCTGAGCACCAAAGAATTGATGCTTTAGAACTGTGGTGTTGGAGAAGACTCTTGAGAGTCCCTTGGACTGCAAGGAGATCAAACCAGTCAATCCTAAAGAAATCAGTCCTGAATATTCATTGGATGGAGAGATGCTAAAGCTGAAGCTCCAATACTTTGGCCGCCTGATGCAAACAGCTGACTCACTGTAAAAGACCCTGATGCTGGGAAAGATTGAAAGCAGGAGAAGAAGGGGATGACAGAGGATGACATGGTTGGATGGCATCACCGACTCAATGGACATGAGTTTGAGCAAGCTCCAGGGGTTGGTGATGGACAGGAAACCATGGGATCGCAAAGACTCAGACATGACTGGGCGACTGAACTAAACTGTATAATCATAAGGGATTTGATTTAGGTCATACCTGAATGGTCTATAGTTTTCCCTACTTCCTTCAATTTAAGCTGTTAACTGCACCATAGAGCCACCAGAACTTACACAGGACTGGGAGAACTGACTCTTGGAGGCCACATACAAAACCTCGTGTACACCAGGACCCAGGAAAAAGGAGAAGTGACCCCACAAGAGACTGACCCAGACTTGACTGTGAGTGTCCAGGAGTCTCTGGAGGAGGTATGTGTTGGCACTGGTCTGTTGCAGGGTCAGGGGCACTGCGAGGGGAGGTGCATACACACGGCCTTTTGAAGGAGGTCACCATTATCTTCACTACCTCCACCATACTTTGGTCTCGGGTCAAACAACAGGGAGGGAACACAGCCCTCCAACAGAATATTGGATTAAACATTTACTGAGCAAGGCCCCATTCATCAGAACAAGACCCAGTTTTCCCCACAGTCAGTCTCTCCCATTAGGAAGGTTCCATAAGCCTCTTTTCCTTATCTGTCAGAGGGCAGAAGGAATGAAAACCACAATCACAGAAAACTTCAGTGTATAGTGGGATTCAGTTTGCTACTATTTTGTTGAATATTTTTTGTGTCTATGTTAATCAGTGATATTGGCCTATACTTATATTTTTTGTGGTATCCTTGTCTGGTTTTGTTATCAGGGTGAGGGTGGCCTCATAGAACGAGCTGTGTGGAGTGTTTCATCCTTTGCAATTTTTGAAAGAGCTTCAGAAGAATAAATATTAACTGTTCTCTAAATGCTTGATAAAATTCACCTATAACCTTTCTGGCCCTGGACTTTTCTTTATTGAAAGTTTTTAAATCACTGTTTCAGTTTCAGGACTTGTGATTGGTCTGTTTATATGTTTGTTTCATCCTAGTTCAATTTGAGAGGGTTGTACTTTTTCAAGAATGTGTCCATTTCTTCTAGGTTGTCCATTTTATTGGCATATCCTTGTTTGTGGTAGTCTCTTATGATCCTTTATGTGTCTGTGGTGTCTGTTGTAACCTCTCCTTTTTCATTAAACTTAAGAACTTATGCACAGCCAAAGAAACCATCAACAAAGTGAAAAGACAATCAACAGAATGGGAGAAAATATTTGCAAATGAAGTGACTGACAAAGGATTAATCACCAAAATATACAAACAGCAAATGCAGCTCTGTGTCAAAACAAAAACCCAGTCAAAAAAAACTGGGTAAATCTATACAGACATTTCTCAAAAGAACTCATACAAATGGCCAAAAGCACACAGAAAGATGTTCAGTGTCACTGATTATCAGAAATGCAAAACAAAACTACAAGGAGGTATGACCTCACACTGGTCAGAATGGCCATCCTCAAAAGGAATCCAAAAAGAAGGTACAAGTGAAATTGTCTACAAAGCAGAAATAGAGCTGAAGATGTAGAAAACAAATTTGTGGTTACTTAGAGGGTAAGGGGAGAGCGATAAATTGGGATTGACATACACACAGTACTATGTATGAGCTTCCCAGGTGGCTCAGTGGTGAGCCTGCCTGTGGAAGACATGGTTTCAGCCCCTGGATCAGGAAGATCTCCTGTAGAAGGAAATGACAACCTACTCAGTATTCTTGCCTGGGAAATCCTATGGACAGAGGAGCCTGGCAGGCTACATACAGTCCACAGGGTCACAAAGAGTTGGAAACGATTTAGCAACTAAACAACAACAACTACTGTATATAAAATGGATAGCTAAGAAGGACCCACTGTATAAAACAGGAAACTCGACTCAATATGCTGTAATGGCCTATATGGGATAAGAATCTGAAAAAGAATAGATACATATGTATAACTGAATCACTTTGCTATATGCCTGAAGCTAACATAATGTAAATCAATTATACTTCAATGTAAAATAAAAAGTTAAAAATAAATACATATAACTGAAAAATATCAATGAATTATATAACACATTGTTAAAATATTCAATAACTGGTGATTTAAAAATAACTAAGGGTTAATATGCATAATATGTGATTTTATAGATTATGAATATTAGTATTACTCTTTATCTCATGAATATTTCATTTTTCCAAGATGATTACTTGCTTTCACTTTTATTTTTACTGTCTTTTGTAAAACAATGTTTTTATTTTTATTTACTCAAATCTATCAGATTTTTTCTTCATGTCTCTGGATTTCCCATTTTATTTAGAGGCTTTCCCTTCTTTTCAGCTTCCTCAGCATGATTATAAAAATATTCTCCTCTTTTTTTATCTAATAATGTGATTTAAAATTCATATACATACAATATTTGTTAGCATAGAACACTGTAGATGATCTGCTTTTATTAATTTTAAATGATTAACTGATTGTCACAACACTATTTCTTGAATAGTCTATCCCTTCCAAAACTTTAAATGCCATTTATTCAAGCTGTTAAAATGTTTTCATAGGTAATTTTTTCTGGACCCTTATTTTTTCTCACTAATCTATTTATCTGTGCCTCAGACGTCTTCCTTATTTTAATTACTATGTCCTTGTGTTTGAATCTATTTTAGGACATTGAGCTTTATTGAAAGTTTCTATTTTTGGATTTATATATGAATTTTGAAATAAGTCATCAGGTTTTATAATTTTGAGGTTTTTATTGAATTGCTTTAATTTATAGAATAATTTAAGAAAACTTGACATTCCAAAAAATTAAGATTTTAAATCCTAAAATCTTTGATATATTTCTCTAGTAATTGAGATATTTTTAGCATCACAAACTCAATAAACTTGTTATCTTCTTCATATAATCATAATGCACTTCTTATTCTCAAATATTTTATGTTTCTTGGTTATTGTCATTGCTATTACAAATGATACACTTTTCCCACTAAATTTTCTGATTGGATATTTATGCTTTATAGAAAATCTATTTTATTACTGCTAGATAATCTTATCATCTTCATGTATTAAATTTTTTGTATTTTCCTTCCCAATATTTATATCTTCTTTTTCTTGTGTTTGTTTTTCTTTAAATGAAGTGAACCTATGCACGCATGCTCAGTCTCTCAGTCGTATCCAACTCTTTGTGACTCCATGTACTGCAAACCCCAGGCTCTTCTGTCCATGGGATTTCCCAGGCAGGAATACTGGAGTGAGTTGCCATTACCTCCTCCAGGAGATTTTCCCAGCTGGAGGATCAAACCCAGTCTCCTGGATTGGCAGGTGGATTCTTTACCACTGAGTCACCTGGGAAGCCTGAAGAGGATCTAAGTATGATGCTAGATAATAGTATTTTCCTTAATATTTATTAATAGGTATGTTTCTAATATTTAACCACAAGCATTATTTTTTTTTTCCAAGGCGGTAATCTCCATCAGGGTTAATCTCCCCCCTTCTCAAACTACTCCCCACCCTTGGGACCATTCAGTAGGAGAAAGGCACATTACAATTTTCGTCGAGATAGGGGCCTGAAAATTGGTGGAGCAGGATCATGTAAAACAGAGAGAAAACCTCTGTTCAGTGTTTTTAAGGAGATAAAAGGAAAAATAAAGGAGCACTTTATTGTTTTAATTATTTTAATCAATTGATGATATTTTGAAACAGAATTCCTTGCAGTGATTAAATCTATATTTCTCTTTCCAAACTACATTTATACTTATTTTAATATTCTGTTAATTTTTTCACTCTTTCTGACTTCAAATTCGTTGTCAATTTTATTCTTTCTGTAATTCACTGTCATCTAGTGTTTTTTCTTATGGTTCTTTTTTTCACAATGTTTCAGATACTTTGGGGGTATTTTAGCTATCTTTACCAATTTATATGAAGTTGAAGTGGTCATGTTATTCTGTAACTTAAAAATAAGCCTTTTTTTTCCTTTTCACATTTTTCTGTATTTAATATTTAAACAAAATATTATAAATTAAAATTTAAAGTAATATGTTATAAGTTTATTTGAACTGCACACTTACTAGTTAGGTATTATACATATCCATTCATAAGAAACATTCTGATGAGATTTTTCTCCAAAATTTTATGAAGACATATTTTTATTTCATTGTTTTCACTTTGTTAGACCAGCTTCTGAAAAGATACCATATCTTAACTACTCTGTCACACACAATTATCCTGTGGTTTCATAGATACCCAGAGACACATGAAAAAATGCAAGTTCCCCAATGTATAGAAACAAAAATGTAATGTAAATATACAGACCTAGGAACATAGTAACATCTGCAGTGTATACCGGTTCCCATGTTCAGAAACACCTACACACTGTTGTGAGGAGTCTCTCTGGGAATAAAGATTCCTGTGAGGAAAGAGAATGAATGTTCCCCACCCCACACAGAAGGAGCATGGTGTGTGGAAAGAATGGATAAAGCACCAGAAACTACAGAATCATAAAAATTCTTTGGCCTGAAAACCCTTTCCCTGTTTCTGGTTAATAGTGCATCTCTGCCTGGAGCAAGGGAAGGATGAAAAACCTGTTCTTCTATGGCATCAGTAACCTAATTTCTTTGTTCCATATGATACTGGTCGGTAGGGTATGTTTCAAAAAGGGAGGGAAGTTTACTTTCGCTAGTACCACAAGAAAGAAAATAAATGTATTTTCCTCTTAATGTCATACACTCATTAAAAGATTGGCTAGCTAGCTATCATCGAAAATTTGGAATCACAGAGGAATATATGTGTACACAAATGTGTCTTTCTTTTTAACAACTCTATAATTTGTTGTTTTAAAATTTTTATACAATTTGATATTTTTAATAGAAACTACAAAGACAGTATACATATGTGACTTCCTTAAATCATATAGTCAATTAATCAGTTATTCTGTTGACTAGCAATTTCCAAATATCCATATGTACAAGTCACTACCACATTCTGAAACTAAAGAGGAAAAAAAAGAAAAGATATGATTTCTGCTCTCAAGGACTTAATCACTAGAAAAATTTAAATATTGCCTATGTCAATCATTCAATTAGCCAAATCTACCCTGGCAGTCAATAAAGTGACAGATGTCATGGCCAGATTACTCCACAGTCCAGGCCAATCACTAAATTACCACAAGTTCTTTAGTAGCTTCATGTCAAAGGCATTAAAATTTCATTATACACATGATGAGATATGAAAATCACTGATAGTCTCATATCTTTCAGTTTTTACTTCATTAAAAAATATTTAGCCATGAATTTAAATCATCTCTGTAGACTATTGTCTATTGTATTGTCCAAGTACTTATTGTGTGCATGCTCAGTTGCTAAGTTGTGTCTGACTCTTTCAACTCCAAAGACTGTAATTCATCGTACTTCTCTGTCCATGGTATTTTCCAGGTAAGAATACTGGCGTGGGTTGCCATTTCCTTCTCCAATAAGTACTTATTACTCATAAACAAATTAAAATGTTCAGTTGTCTCAAATTTTTTGCTTCGCTGCATATTTAGGAATACAGTTTATTCAAGGAAATGTGTGTTAGTTTAGCTTCAGTGTACATGGATTTTATATTTTTCATATATTCAAGTATGGCAAAATTAATATTTTATTTACCATCTCACCCTCTTTGTGACACCGGTTACAGTGCAGACAGAGGGAAATCAGCTGCCAACCATGGGCCTTTGCAATAATTGCAGTTGTCTGAATCTAAGAGCCCTGAGTAAGTGTCAATTGCAGTGCACTCTCAAAAGTCTCAGATTTAGGAGAAATCAAATCCCCAGGCTAAATGCTTCTGGATGACATGAGACAATAGACTTCAATTTCCTCAGAGATGTAAAAGAATGCATATGGTTGAGAAGTCTCTCTCAGGACTATGAAGGAATTCACTCACTAATTCAACAAATATTTTCCAGTGCCTTCTATGAGCATGGGGCTTTCCTGGTAGCTCAGACAGTAAAGCATCTGCCTGCAATGCAGGAGACCTGGGTTTGATCCCTGGGTCAGGAAGATCCCCTGGAGAAGGAAATGGCAACCCACTGCAGTACTGTTGCCTGGAAAATTCCATGGACAGAGGATCCTGGTAGGCTACAGTCCATGGGATCCCAAAGAGTCAGACACAACTGAGCAACTTCACTTCACTTCTCTATGAGCATGATCTTTAAGTTGCCACAGTGTAGGGACTCTAAGGCAATATATTTTTAAAAAATTCTTTTCTTATTGTTAGAGCATGGAGTGAAAAACAGCACACTCTTAAGGTTTTGGAGAGAAATAAAGCAGCACAACATTGAATTTCTACAAGTTTATTTCCACTGTATTTCCTCTATCGAAAATTGACTTTTCAACTAATTGCCTTTATGTCTACAGTTGGTTTTATTGAAAATTAAGCTCTTAATTCTCATTTTTAAAACATTCTGTAGTTACATAAATCTTTAATGTTGATCTGTAATCAGTTTAGATTGAATTTGTCTATGCAATAATGTGTATGTGTGTTAATTGCTCAGTCATGTTTGACTCTCTGTGACCTCAGGGACTGTACCTTGCCAGGCTCTTCTGTCCATGGGATTCTCCAGTTCAAAATACTGGAGCGGGTAGCCATGCCCTCCTCCAGGGGATCTTCTCAACCCAGGGATCGAACCCAGGTCTCCCGCATTGCAGGCAGATTCTTTACTGTCTGAGCCACCAGGGAAGCCTCTAATCCTAATGATGGTGCTGCCATTCAGTCGCCTCAGTCATGTCTGACTCTGCAACCCCATGGACTGTAGCCCACAAGGCTCCTCTATCCATGTAATTCTGGAGTGGATAAGAATACTGGAAGTGGGTTGAATACTAGCAACTGGAGTGAGTTGCCATGGCAACCAATACTGGAGTTTTGGCAAGAATACTGGAGTGGGTTGCCATGCCCTCCTCCAGGGGATCTCCCAGAACCAGGGATGGAATCTGAGTCTTTTCCATTGCAGGAAGATTCTTTACCACTGAGCCACCAGGGAAGCCCACTGATGGTGCTGGTGGTGGTGTAGGGGCTAAGTCATTTTCGACTCTTGTGACCCCATGGACTGTAACCTGTCTGGCTCCTCTGTCTGTGGAATTCTCCAGGCAAGAGTACTGGACTGGGTTGCCGTCCAGCCTACAATTCAGAAAAGTCAGTATATTAATCTCAGTTCAGGTATTATGACTGAATTTGTTATGTCACAGGATCCATTACCCCTCAGACTGTATTTAGATTACCCTCTTCACATATGCCAGTCACTTTTTTTGGTACAGAATAATGATTTGACTTACATACATCATGAAATGATTACCATAGTAAGTTTAGCGAACATCCATCGTCTCATATAGATACAGAATAAAAGATATTTTTCTTGCAGCAAGGACTCTTAGGATTTACTCTCTTAACAAGTTTAATATACAATGTACAGTAGTGCTAATTATGAGGCTTTTTGGGTGGTGCTAGTGGTAAAGAATCTGCTTACCAATGCAGGAGACTTAAGAGATGTGGTTTCGATCCCTGGGTCAGGAAGATCCCCTGGAGGAGGAGGAGGGCATGGCTACCACTCCACTATTCTTGCCTGGAGAATCCCGTGGACAGAGGACTCTGGCGTGTTATAATCATGAGGCATGTTATAATCATTATAATCTCTGTTGAGAGTCAGATATGACTGGAGTGACTTAGCATGCAGCCTACAGTGTTAATTATATCCATCATGTGGTACAATATATCCATAGTTCTTATTTATCTTATAACTGGAGGTCTGTACCTTTGATCACCTTCATCCAATTCCTTCTCCTCTCATACCCTACCTCTGATAACCACAAATCTGATAGCCTTTTTTATGTTTATTTTTGAAGTATAACTGACCTACAGCACTATGTTAGTTCCTGGTACACAATGTAGTGATTTGATATTTCTGTATATTATTCCAACACAATCATCATAATAAGTCTAGTCACCATCTGTCCACCATACAAAGATATTGCATAATTGTTGACTGTGTTCCCCACGCTGTACGTCTGTACATTTCACACCTATCACTATTTCTTTTGTAACTGAAAGTTTATTCCTCTTAATCTCCCTAACCTATTTCTCTCCTCTCCAGACCCCCTCTCATCTGGCAACCACCCATTTGTTCTCTGTATATATAACTTTTTCTGCTTTGTTGTGTTCGCTCATTTGTTTTGTTTTATAGACTCCACATATAAGTGAAATCATAAAGCATTTATCTTTCTTTGTCTGACTTATTTCAACCAGCATAATACCCTCTAGGTGCATCTATATTGTCACAAGTGACAAGATTTCATCACTTATTTTTATAGATAGAAGAAACTTTAAATTTTTAATCACAGAGAATGTATCAGTCTACTTCTTGATATTCAAAATTCCAGTTTTCTCATTAACTACTCATCTTTTCTGCCAAATAGCAGCATCTCCTATTTTTCTAATTTATCTTATGAATAATATTAGTACTATAGTTACTTTATGAGACATTGAGAATGTATTTTAAAGAGTATAAAACTTAAGTCCCAAGTGTTTATATAAGGCCTTAATACAAATATGTCAAAGCTTTCAGTGGGTACTCTGTCTCTAAATATTTATTATCTTAACAAATGGCTTGTGTTTGCTTACATTTTTGCTGTCACTTTCCCCACAATTAAAATTTTGTATTTGGAAATGTAACTGAAACTGCATACCATATGGACAGTGTATTTTTATTGAAAATTGAGCTAAACCATCACATGTTAATAGAAATAAAATCTCTCCATATCCATAGCATACCACTACCAAAAGTTTTAACAGAGTATAACTAGACTGCCTTAGAGTCCCAGGTCTGTGACAGAATCACATTCAAATGAATTTTACTTGATCAAAAAGATTTTTTTTTAATTTAAGATGTATATTAAGATTACCACAGCAAGACTTTTAAGAAGCCTTTTTCTTTCCCCCAAGGTGACCAAGAATCTCCTCATCTACAGCTCAGTCACTGCCTTTTTGTTCCAGCTCCTACCCCTACCTTTTTTGACAAACTCTGTTGTTTTTATGGATTTTCCTGTCTTCAGTGTACACTAAATAATATAATCCTTAATTCTGCAGCTCTTCTACAGACAACTAGAAAGCTGAATAACAAACCCCTTGGGATGGGATCAAGTTGTGAAGATTCTTTCACTATTTTTTTTTTTTTTTTTTTGGTTATGCAATTGTATTTTTTAATCATGTAATAACTATAGAATATCTTTTTCTTCAAAAGGGGTCTTGCTGCCTGGACCTTGATTCTGCCTAAAGCAGCTTTGTCTCTATTAATAAAATTCATCTCCCACTGGCCCCCATACTCCCTCCTGTTAGTCATTCAGTCATGTCCGACTCTTTGCAACCCTACAGACTGTAGCTGGCCAGGCTCCTCTGTCCATGGGATCATTCCCTTGCCCAGGAGATCCTCCCAGCCTGGGGATTGAACCTGGGTCTCCTGGGTTTCAGATAGACCTCTCAGCTCTTTACTGTCTGAGCCACCATCTAGTTCCTACCTCATAAAATGAGAAGACTTAGGCAACATTTGTTGAATACTTACCACAGGCCAGGTAAAGTTCTAAGTGTTCTACTTGCATTTACTCATTTAATCTTCACAACACTGCTAAGAGGCAGGGCCTCTTTTCCCCCTTCTTTTACAGGTGAGAAAACAAAGGCCCCAAGGGTTAAGTAAATTGCCCAAGGCATTAGACTAGTAAGTAACAGAGCCAGGCATGGAACCCAGGGAGTTAAACATTTAACCACCATGCTACTTAATACTATCTGAAACTTGCCTTGGTACAATGAAATGAATCATTATGCAACTGACAGTGGAATTAGAGAAGATGAGAAGAAAAGTTTTAGAAATAAAGGAGGTGGCAAGGTTATCAAATAGGGAATTACAAAAAATAATTAAAATTCCTTATACTTGGAAAATCTGTTTCATAGCAGTCTGTAAAATCACAAGCTTATTAATCACAATATTATTAAAATAAATATGGATTTCTTTAATTAGTTTTTTGTGTGCTCAGATTCTCAGTCGTATCCGACTCTTTGCAGCTCCATGGACTGCAGCCTGCCAGGCTCTTCTGTCCATGGGATTTCCCAGGCAAGAATGCTGGAGTGAGTTGCCATTTTCCTTAGTTTTGATAACACTTTCATTGAATGAAATCAGATTTAGCTTTACACTATTCATTTATAAGCATTATCACTTCCCATTTTTCAAATGGAGAAACCGATTTAAAGGATTAAAGACTCAAGTTTTCATTTCTCTGATCCTATAGCCCTTACTAGTAACCTGTATATTCTGCCTTTCAAAAACTCCTCAAATTATTGGGTCAAAAGATAATGATATTAACTAACACATTAAACAGCATAATCTAGATACATTAACTATTTTAAAAATTTTGTAAATCTTAGCTCATTTAATGTTTACCACAGTCCCATCTGGCTCTTTGTGACCCCATGGACTGCAGCACTCCAGGCTTCATTATTGCCTGAAGTTTGCTCAAACTCATGTCCATTGAGTTGATGATGCCATCCAACCAACTTATTCTCTGTCACCCCCTTCTCCTCTTGCCCTCAATCTTTCCCAGCATTAGGGTCTTTTCCAATGTGTTGGCTCTTTGTATCAGTTGGCTCTTTGTACCAGAATATTGGAGCTTCAGCTTTAGCATCAGTCTTTCCAATGAATATGTAGGGTTGATTTCTTTTAGGATTAATTGATTTGATCTCCTTGCTGTCCAAGGGACTCTCAAGAGTCTTCTCCAACACCACAGTTCAAAAACATCAGTTCTTCAGTGCTCAGCCTTCTTTACAGTCCAACTCTCACATCCATTCATGATTACTGGAAAAACTATAGCTTTGACTAGACAGACCTTTGTCGGCAATGTCATGTCTCTGCTTCTTAATATGATGTCTAAGTTTGTCCTAGCTTTTCTTCCAAGAAAATTAAAGAAAATTAGAGTCCCAATAGTAGTAGTATTATCTCATTTTATAAGAAACGGAGGTACAAGGAGTTTATGTAATTTTCTCAAGGTGATATGACAGGTTCACAGAGCTGGGTTTTGAACCCAAGTAGTCTAGCTCCTCAATCCACAGAATTAATTCCCATACTAAACCATGGAAAGAGAAATTCTAATTAAGTCATGTTTTTCAGTGTGTCTCTCTAGTATTAATGGACCACATATAAAAAAAAAAATTCTGTGGTCAAACCAGTTTATTTTTTTCAACATATCAGATCCTTTAATAAGAGTACATATCATATATATTTTACATTTAAATTATATCATTAAATTATTTGAAATAGCTAATAGTCAATGATTTTAGAGATAAAATTGGCAATAAGAGACATAACACGCTTATGATATACAGTATTTCTAAGCAAACAGTTTAGTGAAATACAAGCATTTTAGAATAGTCTAATCTTTTAATAGCAAGCTGTAAGTGATTGATGATGCTTTCTTTTAATAGAAACTAGAGACATGGGAAGACCCTTCAACTTCTACAGGTTCAGTTCAGCTTAGTCTCTCAGTCGTGTCCAACTCTTTGCAACCCCATGGACTGCAGCATGCCAGGCCTCCCTGTCCATCACCAACTCCCTGAGTTTACTCAAACTCATGTCCATTGAGGCGGTGATGTCATCCAGCCATCTCATCCTCTGTCGTCCCCTTCTCCTCCTACCTTCAATCTTTCCCAGCATCAGGGTCTTTTCCAATGACTTAGTTCTTTGCATCAGGTGTCCAAAGTATTAGAGCTTCAGCTCCAGCATCAGTTGTTCCAGTGAATAGTCAGGACTGATTTCCTTTAGGATGGACTGGTTGGATCTCCTTGCTGTCCAAGGGACTCTCAAGAGTCTTCTCCAACACCACAGTTCAAAATTGCCAATTCTTCAGTCTTCAGCTTTCTTTATAGTTCAACTCTCACATCCATACATGACTACTGGAAAAACCATTTACAGGTTAAATTATGGAAAATCATCATTCCCTAGTACAAATCACCTCTACAAAGATAGATAACCCATGATGTTTTACAAATTGCCTTACAATTTACAATGTAAGGAAGTTTTGAGCCCCAAACCTCTATCTGTTAATAACTCTATTATGTAGTCAGCACATCTTGGCCATAAATAATGCAGGAATTTCTCTGAAGCAGAAGTTTGCTTGCCCTTTTCCATGTTTAGACTAATAATGCTTTTCTCTAATGATGAATATCATAGAATAAAAATGTGCAATACTCTCCCAATGTTCCTTTGTTTTACGGAATAGAAATCTATGGATCATCATCAACAACCAAAACTCTGTGAGACAAAATATATGAGACGCAAAGCCAAGACTCAAAGGACAAATTCCATGCCAGCCTTCTATATTTGTTTCCTAATTACATCCCCTGATAGCTTTTGCTTTTCTGGGCATCAGAGCTTTTTATTCTTAGGACATCTATGATCAGATTTTATGACCAGTTACAACAGGGCTTTAGGGGCATATACATAAATACAAATTGAAGAATTTACTATTGCATTCCAGAAGTCTAAGCATTGAAAAACAAAATTTTAGACCTAGAATAAAACTGAAAGATCAATTCCATCCTTCACCCCATCTCCAATAAAGTATAAGACTGAAACCAAAGGAGACACTAAAGCTTCCTTTGGCACATAGGTATTTAACTCTAACCATCTGTGTTAAGAATAAACTAATTTAACTTCATTTAACAATAAACCAAGATAGATTGGTTTGATGACACTTGTTATTGATTTGCAGTAAGTGACGCTAGTAGTAAAGAATCCACCTGCCAATACAAGAGACCTAAGAGACGCGGGTTCAATCCTTGGATCGGGAAGATCCTCTGAAGCAACCCACTCCAGTATTCTTGCCTGGAGAATCTCATGGACAGAGGAGACTGGTAGGCTACAATCCATAGGGTCACAGAGTCAGAAAGGACTGAAGCGACTTAGCACAGCACGGCACAATGACCAATATAGTTATGTTAAAGCCAGAGAAACATTCTGTCTGTCCTTCCTATTGTAAGTGGGTGGTCAGTGCATGCATGTGCGCATACTAAGTCAGTACTCTCTTTCTTTAACCGTATTCGCTGCCACAAATGTAGCCTGAATATCAGCACTTGATGACATGGTACTGACCCACTTTCAGTACTGCTTCTCATGATGCTTTATATAAATTCAGGGTTGACCACTCTCACAGCTTGGAACAACTCCTATGAGCAGCCAACACAGGAGTGCTGTATATTTGATAACTATGCATAAGAATGGCAGTTAATTTCTTTAGGTGTTTAATTTAAGCCTTTCTGCAGTTTCTAAAAGTAGCAGGAGAATGAATAGTACAGAGTGTTCTCATTTTGCAGAAATAGAATAGCAAACTATATATCATGAAAAAATAGACTGAATATTCTTTAAAAAGGCTCACATGAGAAGTGGCAAGAGGAAACTACCCTTTAATAGCAACTATATCTTTTGGTATGTTGATAGCATTTCTCATAAAAGAAATATTTGTGCTATGCATGTAACAAATAAAGATGCAGAGAATAATGCAAACCAATTATTTAATATATAGAACTAAAGAAGCCTCTTTAATTTTGTGAGAAGAGCATACTTTGTATATTGAACAACCTCTTCTGTAAAACAAGGTTTTACATAAAATTTCAGATCTAGTGAAATTTAACCAGCAATTCATATTTACTCTTTTGCTTTTTCTATACATATCCCCCCAGCACATGTAGATACAGAATGTGTACTTGTGGAATTTATTTGAAATCTGTGACATATCTCACATATTTTATACATATATATCATGCGTTATATATGTAATGTTCTGTGTGATTTTAACCAGCTACATGTTTAAAGGTGTATAGTCTGTTATCAAGGCAAATATATTAAGCACAAATTATTTTCAAAATCCCAGAGAGGCATGTATATGGTACACAACCTGGAAAAAGGTTCTAGCCCCTACTCTGCTCTAGAGCACAGGAGAGAAGTCCATAAGTGCCTAAGTGTGACAGAGCAGAGTAGCATCTGCAATTGAGAGCAGTGTCTATGTCTTCTGGTTCTTTTTTAGCTAGAAGATTTTTGCCAGCAAGGACCACCTTTAGTGTCCTCCATGCCATAGATAACCCTTACATATTATCTGACTTTAGCAATGATTTTACCCAGAATTTGAAGCATAGGAAAAATCAGAAATCAAAAAATAAAATTACAGAATTGCTTCTATACAAGCTATAAAATGAAAAATTAGCAATATTTTAATGGGGGTAACTGGGTTTCCCTGGTGACTAAGTGGTGAAGAATCCACCTGCCAATGCAGGAGACACATCTATCCCTTAGTTGGGAAGATCTCCTGAAGAAGGAAATGGCAGCTCACTTCAATATTCTTGCTTGGAGAATCCAGTAGAGAGAGGAGCCTGGCAGGCTACAGTCCATAGAATCACAAGAGTCGGATATGAATTAATGACTTAACTACCACCACCACCAATGAGGGTAACTAAAAAGATTGTTTAACTAGAACAACACACATTAAAAAATGTGTGAAATTAAAGACAGTATGAGATAAGTTAATTGGTGAGGACATTTGAAAGTCAGAGAAAGAGAATTTGGATCCTTTCTTTTTGAAGTGACCATATATCACCAGTTGACTGGAACATTCCCAATTCATGCCTTTTGTTCCAGAATAATACCCATTTTGAATAATGCATCATACTAATGCTAGGTATTAGAGGTATCCTGCATGTTACTGAGCAAATAAATTATGTGACAGAGTGTCTGGGACAGGAAGATTATTCTGTGATTTCTTGATGCCTGGAACAAAGGGAGACAGGACAAACTGAGAGTTTTTTCCATTTTTTATACATAAGTTGACTGTTATTAGTGATTAAGACACAAATAATGAGGAGGATCCAGAAGGCCTCATAAAGGGGTAACTTACAGAATTTTAAAATGATTTAAAATAAATTACGATGGGCAAAAGATCTCAAAAGTACATATTAGTTGTGATTCTAGGGAACTTAGTAAATATAAGAGGGTTGAAATGTTGGAAAAAATATTTAAAGAGAAAATAAGGAGCTCACTATCGAAAATATCATTTTCTGGGTTCTAAAGAGGCAAGCCAAGGAAGTTGTAACATGGTATGATTATCAACAAGTAAGAGTGTAAAGAAACAGGAAATACACTTTTGAAACCATTAGCACATAGGTGATTTTACACACAACTTTAAGTTTCTGGACCAAGTTAACATTTAAATTTCTAGAAGAGGCTGTAGAGATCTTGGAGTCAAGCATCTTTACTGATAGTATCTACTTGGAGTCCAATGTCTCTGTCTATATATCTCTACCTAGAAATCCCTGTCTATCTATCTATCTATCCATCCTTCTAAGGAATATGTAATGATTCAATGTAGGATCAGCTAGCTACAAAACAGTGAATCTGAGGACTGACCATAAATCTCCCAGGATTTTGGACCCAGCACTCCATTATAATTTGTTTCCATAAGACAAGTTTTGGTGAAATTCCAAAAACTAAAAGGTTCAGGAGTATTATACTTAAATTTATATATTTATGCAAACTCCTTATATCTTTTTAAAAGTGAGGTATAAAGTTGAATAACAAATAATAATAAATTAGACTGTAAAACTATTTGATTTGGAATCAGCTCTGGGAAAAGATGGGCTTAATTTCTTTGAAGCATCTTTTAGGATTTGAGATTGATTTGCAATTGTCAACAAAGTCTTTAGTTGTCAGCAAATTCTTGAGCTAAAAGAATTATTTCATCAATGATAGGGATATACATTGGCTTATCTATTAAAAGAATCCCTTTGGTGGAAGGACATAATTGCCTTCTAGTTTGTTTTCAGTTTGAGTTGTCACCGAGGAAAACATTAATAGATCAACTGTCATCTGGCATTGATTTTGCAGTGTTTTCTAGAGGGAGATTAGGGAAAGGGATTTGTTTTTTGAAAAGAATCAAGTATCCTGGACCAAAAGGCTAGCTCTGATTGTCTTTCCATTTTAGGGAGAATTATAAATGATTTAATTAATTTTCCTTAAAGAACTTTTCAATATCACCCTTGGTCTTTTGTCCTGACTGCCCATAGGATATAGCTAGTTAATGAGCTTTGATGTTTTCTTATTTTGTCCTCATTCTCTTAGCACTATCTTCTCAAGCTTTGCTATTTGTTTGAGATTGATCTTAATAAAGTGGAGCATGTCGTGTTTATTAAGGTGGATAATTTTTTTAACTAGTAAATTTGTACTTTTCATGCTTAGTGACTGAATACCACAGCTCTTGACATATAATAACTGATGAAGAGTAATTGAATGAATAAATAAATGAATGAATGGGCAGAGAGATGAGCTGAATGTTCAACAAAAGCTGACTAAGATGATAGTGTCCTAAAGGACAGGAAGGTTTTTCTTTAGTCTCTGTATCCTTAACAGTGGCTAGATCTGAATATGTTAATGAGCTATTGCAGCACTGCCTGGTCTAATGTCTCCTAAGTAGCTGATCCACTCTTGCATTCTCACTTAATTAGTTTATATAGTAATGTAACTTAAAATCAGTTTGCTGTGTTAGGCAGTTTTCCACACCTTCTATAGTGCATGTGGAAGAGAATCAGAGACACTTAATAAGCTAAATCAGTTTGAGAGAATATTCTATTGATTCATCAACCCATTAACTTTTACAACCATAAATTAACATATATTCACAGATCACAAGTAATGAAATACAAAAGAATGTTTAAAACAAATGTGGCAGTTTATAATATTGGAGTTTGAAAAATAAGATTACTTTGTCTTCCCAAAAGAAAATTGGATATAGTTTTATTTCTGTTAGTACTGAATTTTTTAGCTTATGATTTCTTTGTATACATTTAAGCTAAAATTCTATATGTGTGTGCCTGTGTGTTTGTCCTCTAAAATGCTCTTTAAGGTGCAGATTTTATAATAATTGTCCAATTAAATAATGTTATAGGGTCTACATGATAAAAGTCAGTATTAGGGATGTAGGGGAGGAAAAAGTTTTCCTTGGCTCTTTGCCTCTGATTGGGTCTGGCAATTAGACAAAGACAGATTAAAAGCAGCAAAGCACACAAATGTATTTAATAGAAGTTTTGCATGAGCCTTCATAAGGAAATGAAGACTAGGAGAAATGGTTAAATCAATGTGTTTTTATGCTAGATTTTTGATGAACAGTCCAAAGATGCGATAGGCCAAAGAACACTTTGTAGGAAACTGGAGAGAACTTGAGCTTCCCCAGTGACTCAACAGGTAAAGAATCTGCCTGCCAATGCAGGAGATAAAAGAGGTGCAGGTTCAATCCCTGGGTTAGGAAGATCCCCTGGAGCAGGAAATGGTAACCCACCTGGGTGTTCTTAACTGAAAAATCCCATGGACAGAAGACCCTGGTGGGCCACAGTCCATGGGGTTGCAGAGTCCAACGTGACTGAGTGACTAGCATGCACGCATGGAGGGAACTCAGCAAGGCTTACCACTCAGATTCCCCTCTGCATCAATTTGTCTTCAGAGATATGGATGCTTCTTTCCTCTGGAATTAGGGAAGGCACCTCTCACATGAGGCTTTTATGACCTGCTTGAGAGATTGGTCAGAAAGTCCTCCTGTACAGGCCACTTCCCAAATTCCTTCAGCTTTTCATACTCAGTATGCCAAGTTGGGTGTTAGTTCTAAAAGGTCTTGTAGGTCTTCATAGAATCGTTCAACTTCACCTTCTTCAGTGTTACTGGTTGGGGCATACGTTTGGATTACCGTGATACTGAATGGTTTGCCTTGGAAAAAAACAGGGATTATTCTGTTGTTTTTGAGATTGCATCCAAGTACTGCATTTCAGAATCTTTTGTTGACCATGATGGCTACTCCATTTCTTCTAAGGGATTCCTGCCCGCAGTAGTAGATATAATGGTCATCTGAGTTAAATTCACCCATTCCAGTCCATTTTAGTTCGCTGATTCCTAGAATGTCGACATTCACTCTTGCCATCTCTTGTTTGACCACTTCCAATTTGCCTTGATTCATGAACCTAACATTCCACGTTCCTATACAATATTGCTGTTTACTGCATCGGACCTTGCTTCTATCACCAGTCACATCCACAACTGGGTATTGTTTTTGCTTTGGCTCTATCCTTTCATTCTTTCTGGAATTATTTCTGCACTGATCTCCAGTAGCATATTGGGCACCTACCCACCTGTGGAGTTCCTCTTTCAGTATACTATCATTTTGCCTTTTCATACTGTTCATGGGGTTCACAAGGCAAGACTACTGAAGTAGTTTGCCTACAAGAACTTTTAGAACTAACACCCAAAAAAGATGTCCTTTTCATTATAGGCGACTGGAAGGAAACCAAGAAACACCTGGCATAACAGGCAAATTTGGCTTTGGAATACAGAATGAAGGGCAAAGGCTAATAGAGTTTTGCCAAGAGAACACACTGGTCATAGCAAGCACCCCCTTCCAACAACACAAGAGAAGATTCTACAATGGACATCACCAGATGGTCGACACCAAAATCAGATTGATTATATTCTTTGCAGCCAAATGTGGAGAGGCTCTATGCAGTCAGCAAAAACAAGACCAGGAGCTGACTGTGGATCAGATCATGAACTCCTTATTGCCAAATTCAGACTTAAATTGAAGAAAGTAGGGAAAACCACTAGACCATTCAGGTATGACTTAAATCAAATCCCTTATGATTATACAGTGGAAATTAGAAATAGATTCAAGGGATTAGATCTGATAGACAGAGTGCCTGATGAACTATGGATGGAGGTTCATGACATTGTACAGGAGACAGGGATCAAGACCATCCCCATGGAAAAGAAATGCAAAAAAGCAAAATGGCTGTCTGGGGAGGCCTTACAAATAGCTGTGAAAAGAAGAGAAGCGAAAAGCAAAGGAGAAAAGGAAAGATATAAGCATCTGAATGCAGAGTTCCAAAGAATAGCAAGGAGAGATAAGAAAGCCTTCCTCAGTGATCAATGCAAAGAAATAGAGGAAAACAACAGAATGGGAAAGACTAGAGATGTCTTCAAGATAATGAGAGATACCAAGGGAACATTTCATGGAAAGATGGGCTCGATAAAGGACAGAAATGGTATGGACCTAACGGAAGCAGAAGATATTAAGAAGAGGTGGCAAGAATACACAGAGGAACTGTACTAAAAAGATCTTCAAGACCCAGATAATCATGATGGTCTGACTCACATAGAGTCAGACATCCTGGAATGTGAAGTCAAGTGGGCCTTAGAAAGCATCACTATGAACAAAGCTAGTGGGGGTGATGGAATTCCAGTTGAGCTATTCCAAATCCTGAAAGATGATGCCATGAAAGTGCTGCACTCAATATGCCAGCAAAGTTGGAAAACTCAGCAGTGGCCACAGCACTGGAAAAGGTCAGTTTTCATTCCAGTCCTCAAGAAAGGCAATGCCAAAGAATGCTCAAACTACTGCACAATTGCACTCATCTCACACACTAGAAAAGTAATGCTCAAAATTCTCCAAGCCAGGCTTCAGCAATATGTGGACCGTAAACTTCCAGATGTTCAAGCTGGTTTTAGAAAAGGCAGAGGAACCAGAGATCAAATTGCCAACATCCACTGGATCATGGAAAAAGCAAGAGAGTTCCAGAAAAACATCTATTTCTGCTTTATTGACTATGCCAAAGCCTTTGACTGTGTGGATCACAATAAACTGTGGAAATTTATTCAAGAGGTAGGAATACCAGACCACCTGACCTGCCTCTTAAGAAACCTATATGCAGGTCAGGAAGCAACAGTTAGAACTGGACATGGAACAACAGAACAGTTCCAAATAGGGAGAGGAGTACATCAAGACTGTATATTGTCACCTTGCTTATTTAACTTATATTTAGAGTACAGATGACACCACCCCTATGGCAGAAAGTGAAGAGGAACTAAAAATCCTCTTGATGAAAGTGAAAGAGGAGAGTGAAAAAGTTGGCTTAAAGCTCAACATGCAGAAAACTAAGATCATGGCATCCAGTCCCATCACTTCGTGGGAAATAGATGGGGAAACAGTGAAAACAGTCTCAGACTTTATTTTTGGGGGCTGCAAAATCACTGCAGATGGTTATTGCAGCCATGAAATCAAAAGATGCTTACTCCTTGGAAGAAAAGTTATGACTAACCTAGACAGCATATTAAAAAGCAGAGACATTACTTTGCCAACAAAGGTCTGCCTAGTCAGGGCTATGGTTTTTCCCGTGGTCATGTATGGATGTGAGAGTTGGACTGTGAAGAAAGCTGAGTGCTTAAGAATTGATGCTTTTGAACTGTGGTGTTGGAGTAGACTCTTGAGAGTCCCTTGGACTGCAAGGAGGTCCAACTAGTCCATCCTAAAGGAGATCAGTCCAGAGTGTTCACTGGAAGGACTGATGCTAAAACTGAAACTCCAATACTTGGGCCACCTCGTGTGAAGAGTTGACTCATTGGAAAAGACCCTGATGCTGGGAGGGATTGGGGGCAAGAGGAGAAGGGGAAGACAGAGGATGAGATGGCTGCATGGCATCACTGATTCTATGGACATGAGTTTGAGTGAACTCTGGGAGTTGGTGATAGACAGGGAGGCCTGGCGTGCAGCAGTTCATGGGGTCGCAAAGAGTTGGACACAACTGAGCAACTGAACTGAATTGAACTGATGGCAGGTTGCCATATTTGGGGCCCTCAATCCTGAGTCTCATCAAGGACTAAGACTATATTCTGGTTTTATCTTTCTTAGCTCTACCACCTGCAAGAGAAACTGGATATTTCTCATCTACAAAAGAAAGTAGCCTGAGCCTAAATAATGGGAGAAAGAGATAGATGAAGTTCTTGTGGCTGCCATGATCTGTGATTAGATGACTTTTTGATTACTTTACTATTATTAGGCAGCATTTACTTATAAAAATATAATCGATCTTTTTTCTTTCATTATCCTGCTTCATCAGTTCAGTTCATTTCAGTCCCTCAGTCATGTCAGACTCTTTTCAACCCCATGGACTGCAACATGCCAGCCTCCCAATCCATCACCAACTAACTCCCGGAGCTTACTCAAACTCATGTCCATTGAGTCGGTGATACCATCCAACCATCTCATCCTCTGTCATCCCCTTTTCCTCCTACCCTCAATCTTTCCCAGCATCAGGGTCTTTTCAAATGACTCAGTTCGTCTCATCAGGTGGCCAAAGTATTGTAGTTTCAGCTTCAATAACAGTACTTCCAATGAATATTCAGGATTGATTTCCTTTAGGATTGACTGCTTGGAACTCCTTGATGTCCAAGGGACTCTCAAGAGTCTTCTGTAAAACCACAGTACAAAAGCATCAATTCTTTAGTGCTCAGCTTTCTTTATAGTTCAACTCTCACATCCATACATGACTACTGGAAAAACCATAGCTTTGACTAGACGGACTTTTGTTGGCAAAGTAATGTCTCTGCTTTTTAATATGCTGTCTAGGTTGGTTATAACTTTTCTTCCAAGGAGTAAGCATCTTTTAATTTCATTGCTGCAGTCACCATCTGCAGTTATTTTGGAGCCCAAGAAAATAAAGTTTCTCATTGTTTCCACTGTTTCCCCATCTATTTGCCATAAAGTGGTGGGACCAGATGCCATGATCTTAGTTTTCTGAATGTTAAGTTTTAAGCCAGCTTTTTCACTCTCTTCTTTCAATTTCATCAAAAGGCTCTTTAGTTCTTCTTGACTATCTTCCATAAGAATGGTGTCATCTGCATATCTGAGTTTATTGATATTTCTCCCCACAATCTTGATTCCAGGTTGTGCTTCATCCAGCCCAGCGTTTCTCATGATGCATTCTGCATATAAGTTAAATAAACAGGGTGACTATATACACCCTTGACGTATTTCTTTTCCTATTGGGAACTATTCTGCTGTTCCACGTCCAGTTCTAACTGCATACAGTTTTCTGTATGCATGTATACATACAGATTTCTCAAGAGGCAGGTCAGGTGGTCTGGTATTCCCATCTCTTTCAGAATTTTCCAGTTTATTGTGATCCACACAGTCAAAGGCTTTGGCATAGTCAATAAAGCAGAAGTAGATGTTTTTCGGGCACTCTTGATTTTTCAATGATCCAATGGATGTTGGCAATTTCATCTCTGGTTCCTCTGCCTTTTACTAAAAGCAGCTTGAGCATCTGGAAGTTCATGGTTCATATACTGTTGAAGCCTGGCTTGGAGAATTTTGAGCATTACCTTGCTAGTGTGTGAGATGAGTGCAATTGTGCAGTAGTTTGAGCATTCTTTGGCATTGCCTTTCTTGAGGATTAGAATGAAAACTGACCTTTTTCCAATCCTGTGGCCACTGCTGAGATTTCCAAATATGCTGGCATATTGAGTGCAGCACTTTCACAGCATCATCTTTCAGGATTTGAAATAGCTCAACTGGAATTCCATCACATCCACTAGCTTTGTTCATAGTGATGCTTTCTAAGGCCCACTTGACTTCACATTCGAGGATGTCTGGCTTTATTTAAGTGAGTGATCACACCATCATGATTATCTGGGTAATGAAGATCTTTTTTTGTATAATTCTTCTGTCCATTTTTGCCACCTCTTCTTAGTATCTTCTGCTTATGTTAGGTCCATACCATTTCTGTGTGTTATTGTGACCATCTTTCCATAAATGTTCCCTTGATATCTCTCATTTTCTGGAAGAGATCTCTAGTCTTTCCCATTCTGTTGTTTTCCTCTGTTTCTTTGCACTGATCACTGAGGAAGGCTTTCTTATCTCTCCTTGCTATTCTTTGGAACCTGCATTCAAATGGGTATATCTTTCCTTTTCTTTGCTTTTCACACATCTTTGTAAGGCCTCCCCAGACAGCCATTTTGCTTTTTGCATTTCTTCTTCTTGGGGATGGTCTTGATTCCTGCCTCCTGTACAATGTCATGGACCTCCATCCATAGTTCATGAGGCACTCTGTCTATCAGATCTAATCCCTTGAATCTATTTCTAATTTCCACTGTATAATCATAAGGGATTTGATTTAGGTCATACCTAAATGGTATTTCCTATTTTCTTCAATGGAAAGCTGAAGTTGGCAATAACAAGTTTTCATGATCTGAGCCACAGTCAGCTCCCTGTCTTGTTTTTCCCGACTGTATAGAGCTTCTCCTTCTTTGGCTGCAAAGAATATAATCAATCTGATTTTGTTATTGACCGTCTGGTGATGTCCATGTGTATCATCTTCTCTTGTGTTGTTGGAAGAGGGTGTTTTCTATGACCAGTGTGTTCTCTTGGCAAAACTCTGTTAGCTTTTGCCCTGTTTCATTCTGTACTCCAAGGCAAAATTTGCCTGTTAATCCAGGTATTTCTTGACTTCCTACTTTTGCATTCCTGTCCCCTATAATGAAAAGGACATCTTTTTTGGGTGTTAGTTCTAGAAGGTCTTGTAGGTCTTCATAGAACCCTTCAACATGAGTTTCTTCAGCATTACTGGTCAGGGGATAGACTTGGATTACTGTGATATTGAATGGTTTGCCTTGGAAATGAACAGAGATCATTCTGTCGTTTTTGAGATTGCATCCAAGAGCTGCATTTTGGACTCTTTTGTTGACCATGATGGCTACTCCATTTCTTCTAAGGGATTCCTGCCCACAGTACTAGATATAATGGTCATCTGAGTTAAATTCACCCATTCCAGTCCATTGTAGTTCACTGATTCCTATAATGTTGACGTTCACTCTTGCCGTCACCTGTTTGACCACTTCCAATTTGCCTTAATTCATGGACCTAACTAACATTCCAGGTTACTATGCAATATTGCTTCTTATAGCATTGGACTTTGCTTCCATCACCAGTCACATCCACAACTGTGTGCTGTTTTTACTTTGGCTCTCTCCTTTCATTCTTTCTGGAGTTATTCCTCCACTGATCTCCAGTAGAATATTGGGCACCTATTGACCTGGGGAGTTCATCTTTCAGTGTCCTATCTTTTTGCCTTTTTAAATTGTTCATGGGGTTCTCAAGGCAAGAATACTGAAGTGATTTGCCATTATCCTTCTCCAGTGGACCACATTTTGTCAGAACTCTCCACCATGACCTGTCCGTCTTGGGTAGACCTACACAGCATGGCTCATAGTTTCATTGAGTTAGACAAGGCTGTAGTCCATGTGATCAGATTGGTTAGTTTTCTGTGATCATGGTTTCAGTCTGTCTGATGGAGAAGGATAAGAGGCTTATGGAAGCTTCCTGATGGGAGAGACTTACTGAGGGGGAAACTGGGTCCTGTTCTGATGGGCGGGGCCATGCTCAGTAAATCTTTAATTCAATTTTCTATTGAAGGGTGGAGCTGTGTTTCCTCCCTGCTGTTTACCTGGGGCCAAACTATGGTGGAGGTAATGAAGATAATGGAAATCTCCTTCAAAAGATCCCATGCATGTACTGCTGTACTCACTGCCCCCAATACTGCAGCAGGCCACCACTGATCCATGCCTCTGCTGGAGACTCCTGGACACTCCCGGGCAAGTCTGGGTCAGTCTCTTTTGGGCTCACTGCTTATTTCTCCTGGGTCCTGGTGCACAAGGTTCTGTTTGTGCCCTCCAAGAGCCTATTTCCCAGTACTGTGTAAGTTCTGGCAGCTCTTTGGTAGGGTTAATGGCGACCTCCTCCAAGAGGGCTTGTGTCATACCCAAGTCTGCTGCACTGAGAGCCCCTGCCCCAGTGGCAGTCCACTGCTGACCCA
This sequence comes from Bubalus bubalis, assembly GCF_019923935.1. Taxonomy (NCBI): domain Eukaryota; kingdom Metazoa; phylum Chordata; class Mammalia; order Artiodactyla; family Bovidae; genus Bubalus; species Bubalus bubalis. The sequence goes on from NC_059158.1 coordinate 85,885,819, forward strand.
TTCCTCCACAGGAGATGCTCCAACACATTTCTGTCTCAGTCTCTGTGTGGTCCATGGGTCCTGGTGTGCACAAGATTTGTTTGAGCCCTCTGAGCATCTCTGGCAGGAATGGAGTTTGATTCTAAATGCGAATTCGCCCCTCCTACCATCTTGCTGGGGCTTCTCCTTTTCCCTTGGTTGTGGGGTATCTCCTCACAGCTCCTCTAGTGCCACACAGCCACGGCTCCAACACCTACCATGTTGCTGGGGGTTCTCTGACCTTGAACGTGGGCTATCTCTTCACAGCTGCTCCAGCAAAGCGCGGCCGCAGCTCCTGACCTTGGCCGTGGGGGTATCTCCTCAAAACCGCTCCAGCGCCTCGCAGCCACTGCTCCAGGGCCTCACCTCCTCCAGTCCAGGATAGTTGAATAAGATAGATTAATATTGCTTTACTAAAAGGAGATTAAACTGGAAATATTAACATTAATATATTCTTTCATTTTTATTGTAAAAATAAACATAGATAAGCATTAAAATGCTCCATAAATTTTCAGGCTTATGATTATCAGAATTAAGAAGGCTAACATTATATGTATTTCTATGATTTAATTATCTTAAATTGGAGGATAATTGCTTTGCAATGTTTTATTTGTTTCTGCCATACAACAGCATGAATCAGTCATAAGTATATATATTAATCTATCTCCTCTCTCTTGGTCCTCCCTCTCACTCCACCTCCTCATCCACCTCTCTAGATCATCACAGAGCATGAGCTTGGCCTCTCTGTTATATAGCAGCTTCTCACTCACTATCTAACTTATATTTTATATATAGTAGTAGTATATGTCAATGTTGCTGTACATATGATAGTGTATATATGTCAACATTACTCTGTCAATTTGTCCCATGCTCTCCTTCCCCTGATGAGTCCACATGACTGTTCTCTGTGTCTGCCTCTCTATTCCTGCCCTACAAATAGGTTCATCAGTACCATTTTTCTAGATTTCATATATATGTGTTAATATATGATATTTGTTTTTATCTTTCTGGTATACTTCACTCTGTATTACAAGCTAGAGATTCATCCACCTCAGTTCAGCTGACTCACATGTGTTCCTTTTTTATGGCTGACTAATATTCAATAACCTCAGATATGCTTATGACACCACCCTTATGGCAGAAAGTGAAGAAGAACTAAAGAGCCTCTTGATGAAAGTGAAAGAGGAGAGTGAAAAAGTTGGCTTAAAGCTCAACATTCAGCAAACTAAGATCAGGGCATCCAGTCCCATCACTTCATGGCAAATAGATGGGTAAACAGTGCTGCGGTTCACGGGGTCGCAAAGATTCGGACATGACTGAACAACTGAACCGAATATTCCATTGTATATGTGTACTGCAGCTTCTTTATCTATTTATCTGTCAATGGACATCTAGGTTACTTCCATGTTCTGGCTATTGTAAATAGTGCTGCAATGAACATTGGGGTGCATGTATAAGAGCTTTAAAGAGAAAAAAGGAAATTAGAAAAAAATTCTAAGTTACATATCCCTTTAATGAATGCAAAAGGTTTTTTGCCTTATTCATAAACTAATGTATGGATGTATGGATGTGAGTGGTGGGCTATAAAGAATGCTGAGCACCAACAAATTGATGCTTTTGAATTGTGGTATTGGAAAAGACTCTTGAGAGTCCCTTGGACTGCAAGGAGATCCAACCAGTCTATCCTAAAGGAAGTCCGTCCTGAATATTCATTGGAAGGACGGATGTTGAAGCTGAAATTCCAATACTCAGGCCACCTGATGCAAAGAATCATTTGAAAAGATCCTGATGCTGGGAAAGATTGAAGGTGGGAGGAGAAGGGGATGACAGAGGATGAGATGGTTGGATGGCATCACTGACAGGATGGACATGAGTTTGAGTGAGCTCTGGGAGTTGGTTATGGACAGGGAAGCCTGGTGTGCTGCAGTCCATGGGGTTACAAAGAGTCGGACACGACTGACTGAACTGAACTGATAAACTGAATTTTAACAGTTACTGCATATAGAACTAATTCACATTGAATTTCAAAAGGCCATTATTGTGTTGTACATGAATAACACACTTAATCCATTAGAAAGATTACACTCATATTGGTCATGAGGCAAGTGTTGTCCAAACACAGTTTGTACATCTGATTTGAGAACAGAGTTAATGCTCTGAAATCCTCACTCAGCTCAGCTTTATATTTATGACTTTGTTTTGTGTTTTGCTGTCTTGCCCTTCATTCCTCTATTATCTACGCCAGAGAAATCTCTGCTGGAGACTTGTGGCTTCAGTTTGTCTAACTTCTTAAAGCCAAGACATGGGTCTCTGCTTCTCTCTCACTCGGCTTCTTTTATTCCCCTGGTTATCAATCACAGTGTTCCCCAACCTTTAACTTCACCTTTATTGGACTCTCACTTAATATAAACCTGAGAAACACACTTATAAAACCAAAAAGAACAGAACCATACAGAAACTGAAAGTCCACGCTACAGTATAGATAGGATAATTGAATTTTTCCCTTTAGAATGAAAATCCTAGAATAACTATAATTCTTTTAAGCTGAAAAGCAAGAGGCATTTTTGGGAATAAATAGAATACTTTTCTCAGTAGAACTACATTTTCTTTGTAATATAAATTGTACAAATATTTTCTACCATTTTATGTTTTCCTTGTGCTAAAGAGAAACCCCAAGGACAAGGATCATCTTTATAGATGTTTACAGAATTTTCATTTCTTTACTGCTTGCTTTTTTTCCCTTTCTTTCTTTCTTTCTTTATTCTGCCACACAGACCAACCTGATGTAAAGAGGGTGAAACTGCAGCCAGTGACAAACCCTGTCAGGACAAACAGGCCAGCACAATTGATGGTGTAGGAAGACTGAGAGGGAATGGGTACACAAATAATCTGATCTATTCATTTTACAGATGAGGAATCCGAGACCCAGGGAGGCAAACATGGCATTTGACTGAAATTATAAAACAAGTCAGTGACACAAATGGCTCAGCTCAGTTCATTTCAGTCGCTCAGGCGTTTCCGACTCTTTGCGACCCCATGGACTGCAGCACACCAGGCTGCATCAGGGTCTTTTCAGATGAGTCAGTTCTTTGCAGCAGGTGGCCAAAGTATTCGAGTTTCAGCCTCAGCATCAGTCCTTCCTATGAATATTCAGGACTGATTTCCCTTAGGATCAACTGGTTGGATCTCCTTGCAGTCCAAGGGACTCTCAAGAGTCTTCTCCAATACCACAATTCAAAAGCATCAATTCTTCGGTACTCAGCTTTGTTTTTAGTCCAACTCTCACATCCATACATAACTACTGGAAAAACCATAGCTTTGACTAGATGGACTTTTGTTGGCAAATTAATGTCTCTTCTTTTTAATATGCTGTCTAGGTTGGTCATAGCTTTTCTTCCAAGGAGCAGGCGTCTCTTAATTTCATGGCTGCAGTCACCATCTGCAGTGATTTTGGAGCCCCCCAAAATAAAGTCTATCACTGTTTCCATTATTTCCCCATCTTTTTGCCATGAAGTGATGGGACTGGATACCATGATCTTAGTTAGTTTTCTGAATGTTGAGTTTTAAGCCAACTTTTTCACTCTCCTCTTTCACTTTCATCAAGAGGCTCTTTAGTTCTTCTTCACTTTCTGCCATAAGGGTGGTGTCATCTGCATATCTGAGGTTATTGATATTTTTCCCGGCACTCTTGATTACAGCTTGTACTTCATCCAACCTGGCATTTTGCATGATGTACTCTGCATATAAGTTAAATAACTAGGGTGACAATATACAGCCTTGACGTACTCCTTTTCCGATTTGGAACCAGTTGCTTGTTCCACGTTCAGTTGTAACTGTTGCTTCTTGACCTGCATACAGATTTCTCAGGAGGCAGGTCAGGTGGTCTGGTATTCCTGTCTCTTGAAGTTTTTTCACAGTTTGTTGTGATCCACACAGTCAAAGGCTTTGGGCTCAGTGGTAAATAATCTGCCTGCCAATTATGGAGACACAGGAGATGTGTGTTTGATACTTGGGTTGGGAAGATTCCCTGGGGCAGGAAATGGCAACCCACTCCAGTATTCTTGCCTGGAAAATTCCATGGACAGAGGAGCCTGGCAAGCTGTAGTCCATGGGGTTGCAAAGAGTAGGACACAACTGAACAGGCACACATAGGTTAGCATGTAAAGAACACAAGGTTTATTTAATATACATAAGTTAGATGGAGTTAAATTTCACTCTTTTGTTCCACTGAGGTATAAACCAAACGTTAAAAATGCAAATCAGACTAATGTGGAAAAATTCAAAGTGTTAAATCATGCCTGTCATAACCAGTATACAAATGAAATCTTTGGCTATTTATTTTTTGAAGTATACCTGATTTCCACTCTAGGAATACTTTGGATTTGAAGACAGTTTAGAAAACCATAGTATTAGAAACTCTTCTCAGCAACTTTCCTATCTCTAATTCAGCAACTTCTAATTTAGTGTGAAATAGGAAATCATTTTGTTAATTAGTTGAAAATTAACTTACAAGCAATCTAAGAAAAAAGTTGTACATTTTTGCCAGTGTATTTAAAGTGTGGATCATTTGTACATTTTTGCATGTCCTTTTATAATTATAATTACATTCCTAAACATTCTCTCAGAGCTAGGACTTTTTGCTGATCACAGTCTTTTAAAAAGAATGAGAATACTGGATAGCAATGGGAGAGTTTAATAACCTCATTGTTTTATTACCTTATCAATAAATAAAATGACTCAATTGCTCTGGATTAAGAGTCCTGCATAAATATTAGTAAATATAATTAAGAGTAACAGTTGATACATAATACTTCCTGTGTGTACAGAGATAATATGATTCTTAAGGATAAGATTGTGACTTTGCCTCATCACCTAACATTTGGGAATCTTCCTATACATTTTAAGTCTCAGGAGAATTGAACAAAGAATTCACAAGTCATCCTGACCAATGAGGCAAATCCTAACTAGTGTTAAGTTATTAACTGAGTCCCTTAAGTGATATATTTTTAATGTCTTTTATATAAACAGTCAACAGAGTAAAACAATTGCCTATTTATTTACAATTACCATGTTTGTAGGCAATGTTTATAAGTGCTGAATAAGAAAATGAAAAGTGTATATTAATTAAGCTTGAATCCCAGTGTGGGAGGCATAGCACTTTACTTTGTTATTAGAATCTTCCTATAAAAATTTCCACTGATGTACTCCAGTCTTCTTGCACACTAGTACCTAGAAAAACTTGCTGTGTGTAAAGGTAGGACTCAACACAGAGTATAAGTGCCCAGAAACTATAGGTATTACAATTATACTAGCTTGAGATATTAACTGAATACAATTTGAGTTTCTTTTTAAATGTGAAAAATCCCTGGGTTGGGAAGATCCCTGGAGTAGGAAATGGCAACCCACTCCAATATTCTTGCCTGTAAAATTCCATGGACAGAGAAGCCTGGAGGGCTATGGTCCATAGGGTTGCAAAGAGTCAAACACAACTGAAGTGACTTAGCATGCAAACTGAAAACAAAACTCTTCAGGTATGTTAAAGAATGGCAGATCTGAATGATTGCTGACATTTAAGCTACATGATGGTAATTTTTACTCTCAATGTAAGAAATATTTTTATCAATGTATCTTCTTCCATTTTAAATTATGAAATGCTTCAAACATACAAAAATATGTGAGTGGTATAATGAACGCACTTGAAACTTCTGCTCAGCTAAAGTACAAAAGTACAAATAGAGTTCATGAACACTCTCCAGTAGTGTTTTCTTTCTTTCCCACCATCCAGAAGTAGTAACTATCCTGAATTTGGTGCTTATCACTCCTATGCATGTCTTTATACCTCCCTAAAAATATATATTCCTCAAGAAACCATGACATCATTTTATATTACAAAACACTATATCATATGAGATGAATTCTTCAAATTGCTTTTTTATACTCAGCATTGTGTTATCTTTAATATTTATCTACTCTGATACCTTTACTTCTAGATCATTCATTCACATCACTAAATATTATTAGATGTATGAATATTCTGCAATTTATCCATTCTTTGGGGAACATTTAGCTATATTGTTTTGTTTTGCTATTATAAGCAGTGCTACATTGATTACTGTGATATATTTCTCCCTACGGATGTGTTTAAGACTTTGTATAGAGCAATGCTCTTCAAAATATAGTGTGGGTCAGTATCTATGAATTATCTCTGGTGAGGTAGTACAAGCACTGAGAGCAAGCAAGTGAAAACTTGACAGCAATTTGACATTGCTGCCACATCATATGATTTTGCATTCTTGCAAAATTATTGTTCTGCAGTGGATTACACATTGTAAAAGTTGTTTTAAATCATAGATAGCTTAAGAGGTATTATTCTAGTCTACATACCTTGGGGTAGAATTGTGCTTCCAGGAAGTGATTAATACTTAATCTTTAAAATATTGCCGGTTGTGCTTCAGAATTTTTGTGCTGATTTAGATTCACACTAGAAACATGGAAGACTTTCTGTTCCCCTGCACTCTATATATTCTGCTTTTTTTTTATGCTTTTTTTGGAAAACTTTCTTTTGGTGTAGCGATTATTCAGTTCCTACTTCTCTTCCTCTCGATCATAAAATTTAAATGCTATATTTCTGTTTTTCAGTGGTGGACTTTCAAATGTTTAATATGTGTACTTATCTACAATGATTCTATCCTCTCCTCTATGTTATTTTTATCTAGTATATTTTTCCATCTCAATTTTTTTACCATTAAAATCAATAGTTGTTACTGTTTTATACCATCAGTGATTGTTTGGATCACCTTAAATTTTAACCATTTTCCCCCCAATACCTTTTGAGCTTCATGTCTTTTCTCTGAAATAATTTTAAGTAACTGAAAAATTTTAGTGCTTTAGCACTTTTTTCATTCACTGAAAAAAATGAAAATTCGATAGCAAATTATTAGTGCTGTTTTGACTTAAGTATATTTTTCCCTTGAGTAAAATTCTACTTGACAGCATTTTCTCTTAGTACATAGAACTAGTCCAATGTCTGCTAATTATTAATGATGCTCTTGAGATGTTTACAGTCACTCTAATTATTGTCCTTTGGAGAAAAGTCTGCCTTTCATTCAGGCTGCTTTTGAAATACTTGTTCTATTTAGTGTTCTGTAGTTTCACCATGATGTTTTATATCTAACTATGTAGTCCTCTTTATTTACTTGATTAAGATTTAGTAGCTTCCCTCAATCTGAAGATCCATGCTTTTTTATTCTACAAAACATGTTTTTTTTTCCTCTTTTACCTTTTTTCATTATATAGAATTTTTTATCAGAAGCCCAATTAGATTCTCATTCACTCTTTCAGATCCCTTAAGCACTCTGTCATATTTTTCATCTTGTGCCTCTGTGATAAATTCTGCATACTTCTTTAAAAACGTAATATTTATTTATTAGCTATCCCTTTAGCTGGTATCTGGTAAACCTGTTATTTAAGCCTTCAATTGAATTTTAAATTTTAATTTATTAATATTCTTTATTTCTTTGTTATTATTTTCTTCCAGTTTTCATGAGATAATTTACATAAAACACTGTATAAGTTTAAGATGTTCAGCATAATAATTTGACTTACATACATCATGCAATGAGTACCATAATAAGTTTAGTAAACATCCATCATGTCATTCAGATACAAAATAAAAGAAAATGAAAAAAAATTTCCTTATGATGAGAACTCTTAGAATTTACTCTCTTAACAACTTTCATACACAGTATAGAGCAGCATCAATTATATTAACCTTGTTGTACATTACATCCCTAATATGTATTTATTGTATAACTTCTTTTTAAATTTATGACTGTCTTTGAAAAAGACATTGTTCTGTCCCATGTTTCACCCTATTTTTCTCTAAGCATTTTAAATATATGTGTGGTAGTTTGAGCATTCTTTGCCATTGTTTTTCTTTGGGATTGGAATGAAAACTGACCTTTTCCAGTCCTGTGGCCACTGTTACATTTTCCAAATTTGCTGTTACATTCAATAACTAAATTATTTGTTGTATTTGCAGGTCTTATTTTAATTGAACATGTTGCTGATTCTTCCTCATGTATTTTGTAATTGTGTACTTTGGGTTCATGTTTGGCAGGGCTTATCTCTGGGATCCTTGAGACATTCTATTTCCTTCTGCCAGCGTCCTGTTACAATATGAATCAATGAATACCAATCACTGAGTATAATTTTTAATTTAGGGCCTCTAAAACCATCTACAGAGTATGGATTTGAACTTTAAACCCATGTGAATATAAGCTAATAATAATGGATTGTCAGGAGGACACATTTTTCCACTCAAGCTCAGCTCAAGATAGATGAATTCACTTGTTCTTGAGTTCATCTTTCACCAGGAGTCTAGTCTTTCATGGATCCTTCTTTGCATGGTGCTTTCTGCCCTAAGCTTATAGAACCATTAATACTTAGTCATTAAGATTGTGAAACCTTTCCAAAGCATCCAGGATGTCTACATCAGCTTTCATTCTGGATTTTAGCTTAACTTTTCACTCTTGATTCCTGGTTATTCCCCTTCCTCTCTTGGAAGCTTAGTTCTGAGTCTAAAATGAAGGTTTGCTACATTTTATCCAACATTCCTAGATACTTTGTACCCAGAATTTTTTGAATTATCTAATATGCCATAATGCCAAAAATGAAAGTGAAATTCTGTCCTTTCCAGGAGTTTGCCCAAATTCATGTCCATTGAATTGGTATATGTAACTCAATGAAGCTATGAGCCATGCCATGTAGAGCTACCCAAGGAGAACGGGTCATAGTGGAAAGTTCTGACAGAAAATGGTCCACTGGAAGAGGGAATGGCAAACCACTCCAGTATACTAGCCATGAGAACCCCATGAACTGTGTAAAAAAGGTTTAACTTACACTATGCTTAAATGGGCAAAGACAATACAACTCTTTTTTTCTCCCATTACTAACACTATCTTTTCCCTTAACCTCAGGCATACCACAGCTTTAGAATATTAATTTGATGCCTGATCCATTCAATTCTTTTCTTTTTCAACTCTGCAGTTTCAATTAGTCCCTTTAAATAATGTTTGTTTTTGTTGCTGTTGTTGTTTAGTTACTAAGTCATTTCCAACTCTTTTGCGACCCCATGGAATGTCGCCCTCCAAGCTCCTCTGTCCATGGGATTTCCCAGCAAGAAGACAAGAGTAGGCTGCCATTTCCTTCTCCAGGGAATCCTCCCGACCCAGGGATCAAACCCTCGTCTCCTGCATTGCAGGCGGATTCTTTACCACTGAGCCACCAGGGAAGCCCTTAAATAGTTTATTGTCAAGGAAAACATTCTTTAAAAAAAAAAAAAAAAATTCCTGAAAACTTTACTAAAATCACATGGAGGGCCGCTGTTCAAGAGCTTTTTCCCTTTAAGACCACCTTTAATCTTTAGAGTATGTTTTGGCCAAGGCAGGGGAGGGGAAATGTCTAAAGCCCAACAAATGTCTCAATAGCCCAACTTTCTCTCCAGCTTATTTACATTTTGCAGCCATAGAAAGCTTAAAGGAGTTCTACTTCACATTCATCATCTTTGAGGCCTAAGGCCCAGAACACTCTATAGCAGTTATCCCAAAGAAGCACTTAAGTAATGTGTTTATCAGAGTAGGAGTAAGAGTTAATCCAGTAGTTTCTCTGCCATGCATTTCTCCAGACACACTTCTGAGTAGTATTCTTCCATGCACAACAGGAACAGGATGGGCAAGAATGAAACTCAAATGTGTTGAACAGGCTAGTCTGTTACATCCCACAGAAACTTCAAGGCATCACCCCCACCAACCTACCCAAGATCAAATAATAGGCCATCTTCAACTTTATATTATTTGAACAAATGGTTATTAGCACACATTTCTCCAACAGATTTATTTCTTTAAAGGAATGGATTTTGAAGATAAAAAACATGAGGCAGGGAGGTATGGAATAGAAAATAAATACAAATGTAAGCTGTTTTGCTAATTGCTTTATAACCACAAACTAGTACAGAGAATGCCCTCTACAAAACACAATAAAGGTTCAAAGGTGGAGGTGTTCCCTTAGGCAAGGCTGAAGGCTTCAGTCCCTGGTATTTGGAATTTAGGCTGCAGTCCTTGTTTTTGGATGGATCACTGGGTGTGTGGCACAGTGCACGCTTTCAACCAGATTTGAACAGGAGAATGGCCACTTGGGCCAAGTAGATGAAGTGTTTGGTTTCACGTGTCACATAACTACCGAAGTTCCTCCCCAAGATGCAGTGCCAGGTGGGGTTGTACTTCTTGTCGAAATCCTTCTTGACATGGGCCGCAATGTCCTTCTCTATATTATATCTCTCCAATGCCTGAGTAGCACACTCCACCGAGTCCTGTTGCATCTCCTTCGACATATCGGCGTTCTTGATCTCAGCCTTTCGGTCACACATGGTTACCAAGGAGCAGGGGCTGGCCGACTGCAACGGTCTCCTGGGGGAGGGGCTGGCGAGGCTCACACCTGAGTAGAGAGGGCGTCGCAACCGAAGCCTTGGCGCATCTTATTGTCAAGGAAAACATTCTTAATATCTCCTGTCTCTTAGCTCATTATTATTAGCTCACTTCCACCCGAGAATGGTGTCAAAGTATCAGAGAGCAGAGTATATCTTACAGAACCTTGTATCAGAGAGCAACAGTCAAAGTCTAGAGGTGTGATGCCATCTCATGTCACAGGCTAGGTCTCTTGTTCACTTGATTACAGATTACCCTGCTGGAACTCTTAGATAATGGGTCAGGCCTGTGGAGCTCAAGATCTTATCTCTCCAGTGCCATCACAGTGAGCCTTGTGGTAGGCTCCTTGGTTCTCAAATTTGCATCCCTGCCAAATGGGACTGAAGATGACTTGAAAAGTTAAAACCTCAGGGTCATTAATTTTACTATCTTATTCTGTACTCCTCACTGATAAAAACTAGTGTGGTTTCTTTTCATGATTCCTACAGGATCATGTAGGATCTGAGTAGGCTCTGAAGTCCTCCTATGCTTCAGTTGTCTGACACACCTTCCCATTTTGGCCATTTCTATGCTTTTAGTGAACCTGGATTTCAAATCTGTTGTCTCACATAACAGTCTTATTTTTTGCATGTCTTTTAATGTCTTCTATGACAAATCCTAATTCTTTTTTAAAAATTTATGAATTTTTGGCTGTGCTGGGTCTTCGTTGTTGTGTGGGCTCTTCTCTAGTTGTGGCGAACTGGGGGCTACTCCCTAGTTGCGGTGCACCAGCTTCTCATTGTGGCAACTTCTCTTGTTGCGGAGCACAGGCTTTAGAATGCACAGGATTCAGGGGTTATGACACATGGGCTCAGCAGTTATGGCTTCCAGGGTCTAGAGTACAGGCTCAATAGTTGTGGCACATGAACTTGTCTCACAGAATGTAGGATCTTCCCAGACCAAGAATCAAACCCATGTCTCCTGCATTAGCAGGTGGATTCTTTACCACTGAACCACCGGAGAAGCCCCAGCAAATCCTAATTCTTACCACATTTCTCACTCCTTACCTTTTGGCAAGCAAAGTGGAGGTCTCATACTCAGAAAAGCAAAAGAGAAAGCACATCAATAATTTTCAGAATATTAGCCCAATTATTATACCAATACCTTGTCAATGACAAGATAAATGAAAATAAAAATTGCCAAATCACTGGTCTTTGTTTGCATGATATTATCAGCAAACTGGGACTAGGAAATTGAAAGATATTTTAATAAATTGTGGGTCACATGTAAGTTAATAAAATTAGGAGTCTGTTGTTTCCAGAAATACACATATAAAAACAATTCTGTAACTACTTTTATTTTTGGCTCAAGGGCAATTTTAGTGACTTCAGCTGATCTCCCAGCATCCGAGGCTTTGGGAGAACAGAACTCCACAGAGGTAGTGTTTCTTGAAGACGATGTGGATAGACAGATCTAAGTGGGAAAAAGAACCCATTTAGCTGTCCCTAAAGGACCTGTATGTATTTATTGATTCATACAATAAAAACATAAATGTCCTCCTAAGCAATCAACTGAGGCTCCTTGCCTGGGCACTGTAACCACTCAAGTTATATTGTTACCGTGTACTTTTCCAGTAGTTAAGAACAATGCTTCTCTATGATATTACACTTTTTGCAACCCCGTGGATTGTAGCCTTCCAGGCCCCTCTGTCCATGGAATTCTCCTGGCAAAGATACTGGAGTGGCTTGCCATTTCCTTCTCCAGGGGATCTTCCCGAACCAAGGATCGAAACCAGCTCTCTTACATTGCAGTCAGACTCTTTACCATTTGAGCCACCAGGGAAGCCCCATGCACGCTCTTGACCCTGTTTTCAACTTTCGGATGATATGTTCCTGTTTTCCTTTCCAAGTTCATTTGGATGTTCAGTTTAACCTGTCTTTCTTCTACAAAATTCTGGTGAGAGAAAGAGACACACAGTGAGTGTAATAATCCCCAACCCTCCCCCTCTTTTCCCCAGTACCCCCAATCCCCACCCCCACCTGTCCATTCTCTTAAGAAGAGTGTAGAATCTCCACGCTCCTGGGGATGGTCTGCTTTGAGCCTGAACTAGACGGAATTAGGTTTGCATTCAGACTCTTCCAAACTCTAACTTTCTATCTGATTTGTCCCCAGCCCAGGGAAGCCTCCATTGTCTTATGAAGGAAGCTATATCACCTCTTTCTCAACCTCCACTCACTTGAACCCTTGATTCTTCCAGACTCATCCTTGGATTCACATCTCCTTCAGTTTTGGCTATTTCACTCCTCAATTCTCCTCTCCCTTTCCTTTCCTTTCTGCCTAATGTCCCTTCAAAAGGAGGAAGAAGCAATAAAAAGTTTGCCTTAACTTCATTTATGCACTCCTAGCACTTTCTCCCTTAACTAACTCATCTTGCCTCTGGGCCAAAATACCTAAAATACCCTCACAGCAAAATCCAAAAGAAATATCAATGAAAAGGTTGGGCTAAGTGATCTCTAAGGACACTTCTAGAGAAGAGTTCTATGACTTCATATGAGGTCAACAACATACAGAAAAATCCTATCTAGTTCTCAAAAAAATTCTGGAAGTTTTGAGAATCTGTTATTTGTGAAGTGATGAGTGAGAGAACTCAAATAAATAAATAAAGGATACATTCCCTAGTCTCCACAACTTCAATATTCAATATAGATGACCTACATGCAAGAAAAGTTATATACTATTTGAGGAGTCCATTCATTTAGTCATTCATTTATTCATGTTTTCTGGGACTTTACTTAAGATAATGAAGTTCACAATTGCAAGGATCCACAATAGGGAGTGCAAAGGATACTTCGGTTCATGTAGGAAGAGCACCCAACCAACTCCCAGGTGGGAAAAAGGAATTGTCTTCTTGGAAAAAGTGTCCTTGCTGAAATTTGAAGACTCTGTGCATAACTCTGTGTGTGTGTGTGTGTGTGTGTGTACATGTATGCACTACCATGCGGTTGAGCCATGATTAAATTGAATCAGAGCAGAACAATGATATGAGCAAGGAGAATCATACTTGTAAAGGTCCAGAAGTTAGAGTAAGAACACCTTCTTTTCAGAAAACTAATAATAGTTCAGTCTGTCTGGCTGGGGAACATTGGAATAGCAGTATAAAACCTTATAGTCACTTACAAGTCAGAAGCTATCATGGAAAATACCAAGTGAAATGGCCAATGGTGTGAGGTAAATAAAATGTTTATAACTTCAGAGGTTGATTAACATGTGTTACTTGGAAAGAGCTGCATCAACACATGTGGGGAGGGTCCAATGATAAGGAATTGCTAGTAGATTTAATGGTGTGATCAAAGGCAATCAGAGAATGCATGAATTTTTCAGTGAACTGTAGGCAGGCCTCTTTGACTAAAGTCAGGGTATGAATAGGAATTCACTGGTCAAAATTTGACATCTCAAAATATACCTTCCTCTTATTGCTGAATAAAAAAAGAAGAATTTCAGTAGCTCCAAAAAGTCCCCCACTTGTGTGCGGGGAAGAATGGGAAATTGCACTAACTTAGAAAATGAGAGTGAACTGAATTCGACTCAGCACAGAACTGTGGCCACCTTATGCCCAGCTGCAGCTCACACTAGTAGTGCCCTGGTTATAGCCTGTAGTACAAACTTTAACACTATTAAAACAAGTTTCCTTTGGACTTGAGAGTACCGAATTCTGCCAGCTGCTTATTTCTCCACAGCTAATCACACCATCAACCCTTCACGCAGAATCTCTACCTCTTCAGTGCAGAAGTGGAGTCCCCAGGGCTGGGCTATTCCTTTTTGTTCCCTGTGTATAGATGTGGTCAATAAACAGAAGTCACATTCTGTCTTTGAAATATGGTTCTTTTTGTAAACACCCAAGTCAAGCCAACCCCCTATACTAACTCGATTTGGGATCTAACATAGCAGAATGAACCTAAGAAATATAAGTATGGAATATTTGTTAGGTTTAGAAACAGCTAAAGGAGTCAGATTTTTATAAATTAAGAAACCTCGTAAGGCAACACAGTCTATATTTTCAGAACTTTGTAATTATATTCATATTATCAAGCTGGCTGAATTTGTTAGACTGGAAGGAGATCAGTGTTTCTGTGTGTGTGTGTGAAGTCTAGTATTTTAAAACGTTATTTTTTTTTTATTCGAAGATATGTGAAATATAAAATATTAACCATTATAAGTTTGGGAAATTATTTGAATAAACTACAGAGTATTTAGAATTTTCATTCAACTTCAGTATATAATTAAGGGTGTTGAAATATTGTTAATAACGACAATATCACACACCATATATTATTTTTCATTAATGTCTATTTGATGCAAATTAAAAACTAGGTATAATTCAAGGCTTTTTCTCTTATTCCAAACTCATTTTCACTCAAAATTTAGCAGCTATGCAGTCAACTTCCTTCCTGATAATATACAAACCATTTTTTAAAATTAATTTTTATTGGCGTATAGTTGTTTTACAATGTTATTAGTTTCTACTGTATAGGAAAATGAATCAGCCATACATATACATGTGTCTCCTCCCTTTTAGACTCCCTTCCCATTCAAGTAACCACAGTACACTAAGTAGAGTTCACTGTGTTAAACAGCATGTTCTTGTTAGTTATTTATTTTATACATAATATCAATAGTGTATCTGTGTCAGTCCCAGTCTCCCAATTCCTCCCACTCCTCTTCCCCACTTGGTATCTGTATATTTGTTCTCTTCATCTCCATTTCTGCTTTGCAAATAAGATCATGTATACTATTTTTCTATTAATTTTTAAAAAATGTTTATTTTCCCAGTTGTAAAATAAATGTGTTATAGGCAAATAAAAACATGAAGGAAACATAATTTGTAATCTCATCACCCACAAATAATTACTGTTTATAGTAATTATTGTTTGTTAGTTTCACTTTTAGTCTTATATCTAATACGTATATGTTTGTATTTAAAATTTGAGGTCATTATATATTCATGTTTTAACAACTTTTTGTATTAGTGTTTGAACATTATTTGTTTGAACAAAATTGAAAACTATCAATTTTAGTAGTATCAGGCTATCAGTTTTTTCTATTAAAATTAATATTTACTAGATATATTTATTCACATCTATTGTTTAAGGTTCTGATTATTTTAATAAGATAGATATCTAGGTGAATTACTGAATCAAAATATATGAACCTTAAAGGTTATCTTATCTGCTTCTCAGGAAGATTTTTTTTGACAATTTATTCTCAGGTGTATGAGCCTGCAATCCTCAATAGCACTGTGTATTTATTTTGGTTATAATGATGGTCAGAAAATGATCATCTGCTCAAACTTACATTGATATGATAATAGTGAGGTGGAACATTTTTCATACTTAAAAGTCATTTGTATTGCTTCTATTAACTGTTCATATCATCTAGTACATCTGTCTCTTGGATGAACTGAATGGAATTTAGAATTTAAAACACTGAGCTGAAAAAATAATTTAAAAAATGATAACAGTAAATGCCACCTTGTAATTAAGTGAATACTTAAAAATTAATCAAGTTTTAATTTGCTCTCAGTTAATTCAATGAGGATTTTAATTAACACAACAGTTTTTAACTCAGTTTGGTCTTTTTTTTTTTTAAGCTTGGCTTTTACTTTTGAAATCCTAAACTGCATTTCTCACTGAAGATTTGTACATTGTTACAGCTTTCTTTCACTTCACCTCACCCATGCCATACACTCAAGCCTATTACCTCGGAGCAGCCAAAAAAGATCTGAAAAAAAAAATATTCATGAGTCAGAGGGAAAAAAAATCTTTAACAATAGGTTTTAAAGGTAGTGAGAGGGATTTATTTATACGGAAAGGGACCCTCTACTGTGTAGTCAGCCATTGCTAATAAAATCTTTCCAGAACAGAATATTAATCTTTTTAGCACAACTGAAATAAAGAAAAACTACCATGCAAGCAATTTGCTAAAAAGGTGTTTGCTGTGCCCACCTAATATATTAACAGAGCAATACAAAAAGTTTTGGTAAGTTGGAGTAAATCTTGAGTCATTATCCTAAATGCTAGGTGTGTGTAAGCTGTAAGTGGAACCCTAGATTTCTGTGGAATTTTTCTCACTGACTTTGTTAAGGGTCTCTTTTAATAATGAGGAAAGTAAATTATCCAGGTAAGAGGAATGGTGCAAGCTTACAAGGGAAAAAGGTCAAAGCTGAAAACTGAGACTTGAAACAACCAGAATGTCTTTAGACATTTAGAATATTATCCATTAGAGAAATGATGTGGAATTCAAATGAAAGCAGGATTTTAGTACTCACATCTGTCACCTTCTAGGCACCTAGAAATCACAACAAGGAAATTCTTTCAAAAGAGTGAGGGTTTTGCATTTTCCTAGGGATCTGAAGAATAAAAATGCATTCTGTATTCCTTTGCCATAGATTTTTAGTTGTTACTTTTTTGGCATCTGTTTACTGCTGCTGCTGCTAAGTCACTTCAGTCGTGTCTGACTCTGTGTGACCCCAGAGATGGCAGCCCACCAGGCTCCCCCATCCCTGGGATTCTCCAGGCAAGAACCCTGGAGTGAGTTGCCATTTCCTTCTCCAGTGCATGAAAGTGAAAAGTGAAAGGGAAGTCGCTCAGTTGTGTCTAACTCTTAGCGACCCCATGGACTGTAGCCTTCCAGGCTCCTCCATCCGTGGGATTTTCCAGGCATGAGTACTGGAGTGGGGTGCCATTGCCTTCTCCAATTATAAGTTTGATAGCTGCTAAAACAAGAATCCTAATCAGATTTAACAAACCCTCTCTGAAATGATTTATCTTGTCATAGCTATAGAGCAGACTAAATTGAAAAGCAAAATTAATCTGCTTCTATAAAGGTGAACTCTAGCCTATCATGTAGTCCATGACAGTAATTAATGCTGCTTTAGCTTTCTTTCTGAGCTCAGCCCAAGAAACTAGTAATAATTTAGGTATGTGAATGTGTTGAGTTTCATTCATTTCAACCACACAGGATGAGGAGAGATTGGCATATTTACACACTTTCAACTTCTCCCAAGAAAATGAAGCTTTTGGTAGGCATTTCCTCTTTGCAATTCTCATTTCAGTTTCATGTAAAATTAGATACTTTTCTATTTCCTGATAGGAAAAAAAGAATTAATCAGGAACCTCTATGGCAGCTTATAAAAACATTGATAATAAATTGATGCTATTTTAGGACTAACGTGAAAAAAAATACTACATATTTGAGGTTGTTTTCCCTTATGTACTACTATTTTTTAAGATAGATAGGTAAAAACAATATTTTTAGCTGTTCATCAACACTCAGTTATGTTATACTGATCTTGAAACCCAGCTCTTAGTATAAAAAAATAAGGAGAGGGACTCCTTTCCTGCTTGACAGGTCAAGTTGATGTGATTTTCCCTTTTGCTGAAGCAACAATATCTCAAGTAATAGCTTGAAAAAAAGAAAGGATGCTATGAAGAATTTAGAGAAAGTAAAATAAAAAATTCATTAAGATTTGAGGTGAGGTGAAGGTGAAGAAGAGGAATGCTCCCAGAGTAACTGCCCTGCTTCTGTTTTAGACACTGGACAGATAAAGGCACCTATTGTAAGAATAGGAAGTACAGTAAGAGGAAGAAATTAGACAAGAGAACAAATAGTTCAGCTTTGGATATATTGTTTAGAAAGCGTGTGTGGAAGAGGCAGTCTGTTATTCATGTGGGTGTCTGAGAGAGGTCTGGGGGACAAAATAGATCTGGGAAAGCTCACGACCTAAAAGGTCGTGAATCCATAGGATTGAGTGGGAACAGTACAGCAGAATGGCCATGGTTTATAAATCAGTGCTTATTATCTCAATGAAAAATATATTTTTAAAAAATGTTGAGGCCAATGAACAATCCATTTTTGAGCCCAAAAGTGGGTTTTATAGAATGTCCATCTCTTCTTCTCACTGTCTTTCTTGTTCATCAATCATGAACAACATAAATTTATTAAATTCTTAAAGAGAGAAGGAGGCCAACAGGCATAATGTGGGAAAATATGTGCCTTCTTCCTGAATCAAATTTGAAAAAAAATGCCTAGTGTAAAACACAACTCTCTCTGCCTAAGTGTGTAAATTCTCATGTATGAATGTGTTTGCCATTCCTCCATTTTCATGTCAATGAAAGAAGAATCAAAAACTCATTGAGATTTTATTTTAAGGTATATATATTTAACTGTTGGTATTATCCTACTATCTATGAGAAATATAAGCAGCACTGCATGTTTGTTTTATATATATTTTTAAACAATACTAAAATTATTAAGAAATGATAATTTAATCAATCCTGGCACTAAATTTTTAAATTCTAGCTGAAGACTAGACTAAAGGCATGGTTTAACCATACAACACATAAAGAATAGGAAAAAAAGTAATCTGGAATAGAGATATTTTCTGAAAGCTCATAGTTTGTTTCTTAAATGGAAGTGTGTGGAAAATATCTAGAACCTCTATAAATTCTGTTATTTTTCTTGAGGAGAGTAAAAATAATATTCCACAACCCCTTCTGACACCTTTCATTAAATATTTAAAAATATATAATAAAAAGACATTCTTGGCCAGATGAATAATAAAAGTATGATACTTACATGGAAACAAAAGTCAGTCTTCCAGAAATACAACAAATCTGAGAACAAAATGAAAATTTAGGTGCATTGTCAGTGCTTCCATAGAGTATAGATTTTTTTTGAAAACAATAAAGAGTAAGATAACCATGTTCTATTTTATTGTCATATTTTATCTTTTTGAAATCTATTTAAACTCTTTCTACCTGTAGGGTTTTAGCTCTCACTTGAGAGACTCTTGTTGCACATTTCTTTCTGAGCCATAAAATTTCTAATCAAATTATTGAAACTTGTTCACCCATTTGGAAGTAGAGAATAAAAGCAAATGAAATTGCGTTTTTTCCCCAAAATATTGTGATAGATTCTTCCATGGGTTTCCTGCTGCACTGTCATGTCAGTCCCCTCGCCTGCAACGACCTTCACATCCTGGTGGACACTTTCAGTTCTAGTTCCTTTCCTATTCGGATCCAGGAGCATTTAATTTTTCCATGTCTGGCTTATAGTATTTGGAATATAGATTTCTTTAAATTTACAACAAAAGTTTTCTCACTTTTTCCCCCTAAATTCTGCATTAATCTTCTTGTCGGTGAACATAAATTCATAAAATTCAAACTGTTCATTCTTGATAAAAGTTAAAGAGATCATGTCAAGGTTATTATGGAAAATAAAATGCAATCTATTGTTTAACACATGTAAGGGAGAATACATATGCCCAAACGTTTGCAATATTTCATTTAACTTGATAAAATAAAGTTCAAAGCTTTACATTGATTAGCTATGACTGAGTGCATCCATCATTGTACAGATAATTACATGAATGACTAACCTTCAAAGAAGACAAGTTAGAATAAACTTTGTCATTGATGGGCCAAATAAAAAGTTAAAAGAGATTAATTGTATGGTTTGTTAGAGAATGTGACATTTAAGTATAAATTGAAAAATGAATGGCAAGATCATTAAAGGTCACTTGTGCCCTTACTTAGATGTTTAGCCTGAAAAATGTTAAAAACACCAAAAAAAAAAAAAAGTATTTTTAATTGGGAAGTTCAGAAAGAGGAAATGTACTCAAATGAGTGCTGATGAAACAAATTAGAGTTGAATGCCAAGAACCCAGGAGGGTGGACACACAGGCTCATCTTAAATGAAAGGCTCTCTGGTCAGCTGATACCGTTTGTCCTTATATCTGTACACCACTGGCCACCAGGTCACAAATTTTCACTTGATCTTACTGAAAACACATACTCTTCTTCAACCAGCTGGTGGAGCAGAACTCCAACTAAGTAATATTCTCTCAAGCCTTTTGATATGAATAATATGAGTTACATTTTCTTTCTTTTTTTTTTTCTTTTGGATATATTCTCATTCAGTCTTAGAGCAAAAAGGAACTTTCAAAACCATCTAGTTCAGAGACAATAAATAGCATACATAGTATCATTTCCTTCTTTTTGTCCTCTCACGGGAGAGGTCACTGCTTCCTGTAACATTCTTTCCCATGAAACAGAATCCAATTCACAATTTGCAGCAGAGCACTTAAGGGCAGCCACTTCCTATCAATTGCTACTCCAGGTAAAAACCACCTGCTGTACCTGATCTAGTCCAAATTTCCATTTTACAGTGAAAGAAACAGAGATCCAAAACTCATTTACAACTGGGTTGGAGAGTCAATCTATAATTTTGAAAGCAAATTGCTCTAAACGGGAAGTAAAACTTTAATCACCTTTGCTCAAATTCCTGAGTGAAACCATATAAGTAGAATTGTTTGATACAGAGTTAGCAATTTGAAAGACTCCTTTTATCATTTTACTGTACATAATAGAGCATTTAGGAGACTGTGACTGAAACCGATTCTTCTCATGACCAAAATAAAGTTTTCCTAAATACTGGGCAACATGCTGCTTGTCTTGCAAATCAAGAGAACAGTAAATTTGGCAGAGGCAAAAATGTTCCACCCTCAAATTACCTGGTTTGTCCATGAAATAATATCCAAGTAGGGTACAATGGTTTATAAAGTGCTCTGAAGGAAAATGCACCCCCCCCCCCCAACCAAGGGTAATCACATTCCTATATCATTTTGGTCTCATTTAACTTAGAGAGACTTGTAGTTTTCTTCCTCTGAGGCTTATGATGGAAAATAAAGCAATCATGGGAATTTAAGAATAACACAGCGTAGAACCATCACCCCTAAGCCCTTAACAAGTGATATTCTGCAGAGAGCAGTCCTGGATGCATTTAACATCTCTACATGTGATTGATTATGAGCTGGAGAGAGTAGTCATTAAATCTGCCAAGTACATCACATCATCAGGATGGGTGAGCACCTTGAAAGACAGGATTAGAATTAAAAATGACCTTGACAGTTTGAAAAATGATTACAAGCAAATAAAATTGAGTTCCCTAAAATCAACGGTGCAGCAACATACTTACAACACCCCAGACTGCACAAATCAAGTTTGAAGTGGATAGTTGAGCAGATGATGGTTGTTACCTAGTGAGTTGTAAACTGTACTTTGGTTGACTTTGTTCTGCTGACCAAAAAGCACATGTACAATCAAATATTCGATGAAGTCTAGTATATAGTTTTATTCATGAACTAATGCAGATTAATCATTAAGCAGAGAGTGAAGTAGAACTAAGGAACCTCTTGATGAAAGTGAAACAGGAGAGTGAAAAAGCTGACTTAAAACTCAATATTCAAAAAATGAAGATCATGGCATCTGGTCCCATCACTTCACGGCAAATAAATAGGGAAAAAAGTGGAAACAGTGACAGATTTTATCTTCTTGGGCTCAAAAATCACTGTGGACAGTGACTGTAGCCATGAAATTAAAAGATGCTTGCTCCTTGGAAGGAAAGCTATGACAAACCTAGACAGCATATTAAAAAGCAGAAATATCACTTTGTCAACAAAGGTCTGTATAGTCAAAGTCATGTGACATTTTTCCAGTAGTCATGTATGGATGTGAGAATTGGACCATAAAGAGAGCTGAGCACTGAAGAACTGATGCTTTTGAACTGTGGTGTTGGAGAAGACTCTTGAGAGTCCCTTGGACTGCAAGATCAAATCAGTCAATCCTAAAGCAAATCAGTCCTGAATATTCATTGGAAGGATTGACGCTGAAGCTGAAATTTCAATACTTTGGCCTCCTGATGCAAAGAGCTGACTCACTGGAAAAGGCCCTGATGCTGGGAAAGATTGAAGAAGGAGGAGAAGGGGATGACAAAGAATGAGATGGTTGGATGGCATCACCAACTCAATGGACATGAGTTTGAGAAACATCTGGGAGTTGGTGAGGGACAGGGAAGCCTGGCGTGCTGCAGTCCATGGGGTTGCAAAGAGTCAGACACAACTGAGCAACTGAACTGAACTGAACATCAGTAGGTTTTTCCAGTAGTCATGTATGGATGTGAGGGTTGGAGCATAAAGAAGACTGAGTGCCAAAGAACTGATGTTTTCGAATTGCGGTGCTAGAGAAAACTCTTGAGAGTCCCTTGACTGCAAGGAGATAAAATCAGTCAACCCTAAAGGAAATTAACCCTGAATATTCATTGGAAGGACTGATGCTAAAGCTCTGAAACTTTGGCCACTTGATGCAAAGAGTCAACTCATTGGGAAAGACCATGCTGCTGGGTAAGATTGAGGAAAGGAGAAGCGGGTGACAGAGGATGAGATGGTTGGATGACATCAGCGACTCAATGGACATGAGTTTGAGCAAACTCCAGGATAGTGAAAGAGAAGCCTGGGGCACTGTAGTCCATGGAGTGCAAATAGTCAAACATGACTTAGCAACTGAACAACAACATTCCCAATGTAATTTATGAGGTATATAAACCCCAGAAACCCTGGAAAAGAATCAGAGGCCTAGGATGAAAATAATTGCAAGGAACATAGAAAAAGTAAGGAAATGTTAACAAAAAGAATTTGGAAATATTGTGAGTGCAAGCTGTCCAAAGAGATGTGAGAAAATATGTTAAATAAGATTATAAAGGATTTAGGCCATAAACAAAACAGTCTTGCATGCTATAAACTCTGACTTGATTTTGAAATGTTCTTTCCTAGAGATGATATCAATCCAGACTATTAATTTACAGCTTTGCCTGAATTCAACAGTGCAAAAAAAACTAGGATTCTGTGATCTCGAAAGGGTGTAATATTTATGTGGATTTTTACTTTCTCTCTCTGAAGAAATGCTAATTTGTAAGAATAGTTTGAGTTGCATAACTTTCATAATTAGTGATTACAGAATTATTACTCCAGCTATTGAAAAATTGTAAAATTCTTTCACAACTTTCATAAAGTCTTTACTCTTATTTGATGTAGAACATCACAAAGAATATGAGACATTCCTTAGCAATGCTGATACCCCATCATATCTCTGGTATGTACTGTAAGAAAAACTGGTGTAGAATCTTCTATATTATCTGCAAAACTTTAAACCTAGAAAAGACTGTTAACCTAACCCCATCAATCACTTCACTTGGCAAATATAGTATAGCGACACTTTTAATAATTTTAAATACATGAAGTGATACCCATACAATTCTCTTCTGTGTGCAGTGACATTTTTTAATTGGCCAAATAACTCAGTAAAGGAATGTTTAAGTTTGTTTAAATGTAAATAAAATATATAGCTGTATTTTTTTTAATATCATGATTTTTAAACACTGCATTTCTTAAATATCTGCTCCTGCTGTTTAGTTGCTAAGTCTTGTCTGACACTTTGCAACCCCATGGACTGTAGCTTGCCAGGTCCTGCGTGCAGTTTCCCAGGCAAGAATACTGAAGTGGATTGCTGTTTCGTTTTTCAGGGAATCCTCCGAACCCAGGGATGGAACCTGAGTCTCCTGCTTGGCAGGAGGATTCTTTACTACTGAGCCACCTGGGAAGCCTTCTAAAATACCTATAGGGATTTTTTTTTTTTTTTAGCTACATATACACTGGATTCTAGCAGTTCAAAAGACTATTTATGTATTTGAATACCTGTAGATTGTATTTGCATTTAATATCCTTCAGATGATTCTTTATATAATTATAGGGATTTTCCTCACTGTGTCCTTAACTTGCTGTAAAATGTCACTTTTTTGCAAGATTTCATCTCTTTTGTTGCATCCTTAGCTTATAAACAAAGAAAAGCTCTATGGTAACCTCCACATTAACTTCATAGGTGTTCTAAAGGAATTACCTAAATTCCTATTTAGCACACAGCTGGATTCTGAATGATTTAACTTGTGTGTACAATGTTGGTTTCAGTAGCTTCCTTACCATGGGAGAAATATTGATATCTGCAGCACCGGCTGTTTCCTTGACATGAGAGTAAGAAGAAAGAAGGAGTAAGAGAACAATGAATACGGGTACAGGGTGGACAAAGAGGCAGGGGATTGCTTGGAAATACTAGGATTTAGGGGTCAAAATGATCTCTGGGAAATAGTACCCGAAAAGAATTCTAACTTAGATTTCATCACAGTTTACATTTCCGATTCAAGGAATATTTGACAGTATCCTATTTCCAATAATAAGAAAAAGTAGATTTCCTAAAATGTTAGTTTGGTTGGGCTACATTCCCTTTCCCTTGCCCTCATCTCAGTGTTCACCCTCAGTAAGAAACCTTGCTCGGGCTGAGAAGGAATAGAATATGAGAGAGAGACATTGACAAAGATTGAACATGTCTGAGGCAACTGCACAAAGCCGGTAGTTCCAAGAGGACTATTCACTGGTTATTAGATAAAATCTCTGTGAGTTAAACTACAATCTTCTTCTGAAAGACAGTGATAGGGTTGTGCCCACTCCTGCCTCCAATTCTCAAGGCCTTCACAGATTACAAGTCCAATTTGGAATACAATGAAGTAGATGAATGCTATACAACCAGAGAAAACTGCAGCAGATTGAGAGAAAATCAGGTTCCAAAAGGTCATGGAAGACAGAAATTCCTGCTCAGTGTGACTCTACTAAGGCCATAGTCCTTTCCTCATTCTTCATAAGTAGGGTTAGCCAATCAAGTGCAAGACAGGAAACTTAACACTAGACAGTTACATAATAATTGAATGAACGTGCACAATATCTGAGTTTGTCCTTGGGTATATTGAGGTATATTGAGTCAATAAACATATACATTGGTATGTATTGAAGATAATTTGATTCAACTATCTCTCCTTAGTTATGAGATTGAATCTTTGACAAACAAACAAACAAACAAAAGCAGGTTTATTTTCATTTAGGAATGAGAACTCTGCAAACTGAAAAACATCAAATAGGAATGTGGCCCTATTGTTGTGATTAGTTATCAAGACTGAAGATTTGCCCAGAAATCAGGAAAAAAGAGGTGGAAAATCATATTATCACAGATGAGAAGTGACAATTCTTATACCTGCCCAACCAACTCAAACAAAGAACAGTATTAAAGATGATATTTCAGAATTACATAGGATGCCTTTTCTGGAAACAAAAAATTGCTACCAGTGTTAAATTGGGCCACATTTTTTCTAAATTTTCAGGTTTTACTAGGCTAGACTAAGGTTGACTACATTACTGTAGGCCTTTAGAAATGTTTAATGCATTGGAGAAGGAAATGGCAACCCACTCCAGTGTTCTTGCCTGGTGAATCCCAGGGACGGGGGAGCCTGGTGGGCTTCTGTCTATGGGGTCGCACAGAGTCGGACACGACTGCAGCAACTTAGTAGCAACAGCAGCAGCAATATCCCTACTCTCTCCACCATACAGAATACCTGTCAATTCTGTCTGCCTACATTATTATCTCTATTATACTAAGAAGAAAAGCAGAGCTATTTGGTTATAGAAAAACAAATTTTTAAATATAATTCCCATTACTTATGCCAAGGGTCAGAAAATCAAGATCCTTGGGCCAAATTCAGTCTGTAGCCTATTGTTTTATATGGCCCTAGAAATATGAATGATTTTTACATTTTCAAGGGATTATTTTTTTAAAACATTATGCAGTGACAGATTTTATGTTACCCACAAAAACTAAAATATTTGCTCTGCAGCCTTTTACAGGGCTATTAATAATATAGTGCTTTTAAAATTAACTTAAGTGGTTGATTATTAGTAAATTCAATGATTTGAATAAAAATAGAATGTTTAAACCTAGAAAATAGAAATGGAATACAGATACTCATTTAATGTACAAAATGCTATATAATATGCTTCTGATGTAGAATTCATTAGTGTAATGCCAAAACACATCAGTATTTTGATATCCAGAAGAAATAAGCATTTCTGTTTGTAAACTTGTCTGGCTCAACAAAAGAAAAAAATTTATAAGGCAAACCTTTGCCAGTAAAGTCAAGAAATAGAAGCCACAAAATAAAATACATGTATGTGTGTAAATATATGTGAACATCATCACAATTACAGATATACAAATAAAGTAGTATTAAATTGTCCAATAAATAAATAAAGGTCACTGCAGGGAAAGATTGTCAGCATTAGCTGCAGTCAATTTTTGCAGCCTTCATCTGTAAAAATTCATATGTTGAACCAGATCTTGATACTTTTCTTGCTGTTAAATATCTAAGCTTACCCCTTGTCCCTAGCTAAGAATCCAGTTTTTCCAAAACACATTAGACTTTTGCGGAAAGACCAGTCGCAGAGAAAACCTGATAAAATGAGAATGCTCACTGTTTTTCCATTTTCCCTGACACTTGCCAGGGGACTATATTTACTAGGCTGGACTCTCCAATACTTAATGATGTCCTCCCTGCCTCTGATGGCTTTCACCTCTTTCCTTGCCAATGTACTTACAAACGCATCAGCCTCCTTGCCTCAATATAACTCTGGTGCTGATTGCAGATTGTGGGTGAAACCTCTGTCTATCAGGAGACTAGGAATAGATCAGGACACTCGGCACAACTCTGAATTAAGTAACCTTTCAGCTGCGAGAGACTTGAATCACCCCACCAACTTCGCACACTATTCTTAACTGTTTCTTTGTCAGTATTTTTGTTAAAGGGGAAAAGATTAGGATGCCTCCTCCCTTTCTCTGTCTCTGTCTCTCTGTCAATCTAGTAGAAAGAAAAATTGAACATGGACTATAAAGTCCATAGATTCTGTATCAGATGTTCCCTATTACCTCAACATTCACAAATCTTCATCCAGTTTCTCAGAAAGTGTATTAACTGTTGTATGTAACCAGCTGCCTTAGAACACTGAAACGAGGAGTGTAATCTGTGAAAGGAAGAGAAAAGAGTGCTAACAGGAATAACAGGTGTGTTGATTCTTATTTGAGGAAAAAGAAATTGTTAACAGTGAGGGTTTAGATTTCAAAAATGAAAATAAAAATCCTCTACTTCTGATAAGAAAAAAAAAAGTCCCAACCATAATTTAAGTTTTAAAGATGGAAAAATAGTCTACATGTGTTCCACATGTATACCTGTGGCGGATTCATTTTGATATTTGGCAAAACTAATACAATTATGTAAAGTTTAAAAATAAAATAAAATTAAAAAAAAAGAAAAATAGTCTACAGACTTTATGTAACAAATAATACCTACAGCTACCCATTTTTGACATAGACAAACTATGAGATCTAAGTCCTTTGATGACATATTGAGAGTTAGTTGTCCAGCTAATTTTGAGAACTAACCTATGACTTATTTAATTGGTTAGCTCTTCACGACTGTGAAGACTGGCTATTTCTTTTCATACCATATGTGGTTTCTATCTTGCTTTTTATATCTTCCACAAAATATCTGTAGTTGTTTAATTCTGGAGAAAAATCACTTTTGTAAAGGTGGGATTCTGAAATAAGCAGAATGACTAGAGGTTATATATGTTTTAAAATAAATAATTATTGAGCTCTTGTTGTATACTTATAATATGGCTGGACACAGATATATAGACTGCAGAGACATATTTGAAAGAGGATCCTTGCCCTGGGGTAATTACATTCTAGTGTGAGATACAGACCATAAATAATA
This sequence comes from Bubalus bubalis, assembly GCF_019923935.1. Taxonomy (NCBI): domain Eukaryota; kingdom Metazoa; phylum Chordata; class Mammalia; order Artiodactyla; family Bovidae; genus Bubalus; species Bubalus bubalis. The sequence goes on from NC_059158.1 coordinate 85,913,841, forward strand.
CTCAAAGAAAGGCATAATTTCAGATAATGTGACATGGATAATAAATTGAATGATATACAAAGAAAATAACCATTGTGGGAGGTGCTTTGCTTGTTCAAGAAGATTGTCCTGAGAAGGTGAAAGTCTTAACAGAGCGTTGAAGGTAGAGATGGAACTAGCTATTGAAGAGCTGAGGAAATGTATTTGAAGGAGAGGGACCAGCAAATATCCATGGGTGGAAATTGAGGTTGGACATGTTCCAGGAACAGAAAATTGATTGTGGTTGAAATAGTGAGTAGGGATGAACATAATTAAGATGAGGACAGATGGTAGACAAAGGCCAGATCCTGGTCCTTTGGGGCTGGGATTAGGAGTTTGAATTTTATTCTTGGTTTATTGGGAAACCATTGGAGTGCTTTAAAGACATACTTTGACTTAAATATTTTAAAAATTATTCTGGCAAATGTTCGAAAAAAGTAGGTCAGATGAAGGAAGAGTAGAAATGAGGCTATACAGTCATCTAGGCTACATAGTCACTAGAGTGACGATAGTTGAAATGGAGATTGATAAGTGGATTTAGCATGTATTTTGGAAATATAACCTAAAGACTTGCAGCTGATAAATTGAACAGAGACCTTTGTGCTGGTAATTTGGATGACAGGAAAAGAATGGACTCCAGTGTTTGCCGTGAGCATGAGGAAGGCTAGAGAACATAGCCTTGCACTTCTGTCCCTTTGCTATTTTCCTGGACCTAAGTCTCCTTCTTTGTCATCTTCCAATCCACTTCCAATTAGGCATTGATTCATTTAGATCCACATAACCCTAGTCTCTTTCCTATGTTAGAGCTAACGTAAATCTCAGAGTCTTCTTCTGACTTTGTTTCCCATTGCAGTTTTCACAATATTTGCACTCTTTCCTCACCCCAGCTGTTGCATTTACCAGAATTTCAGGAGGTGCAGCTCTCCTCCCGCACAGATGCACCAGAATAAATGCCTAGCACAGGATGTCTTCTTTCCTGCCAGGCTGTGGTTGGGAACTTTCAAAGTTGCTTTGATTTTCCTGGGACAGACTATCTTCAGGTGTACTTCTACACCTATAAAATACTCTAAAAGTCCATTTTCTCCAGTTGCATTGGTGTTCTATACTGGAATGTCTCCTTTCCCTCCTATACTCTCCTATTCCATCCAAAGCTACATATTTAGTGCCCATCTCGGATTTTATCATTTAACTAACATCTTTTGCATTGAATAGCTAGTCTAGCTTTCCATATTACATGTGTGTTTTTCTTTTTTATTTTGCATTTTTCCTTTATTCATTCCTCAATGCATCAGTTCTTATCTGCACATACAAATACTTTAACAACAACATACTGCATGTGTTTAACGGATTATGAGTGTCCATGAATATGCCACAGTAAATAATAGAGTTAATAGCAGGAATGGCAATTTATAAATCATCTTTATAGTTATCTTTTCTATCAAAATCCATTCAAGTATGAAATCTGAAAATAGTTTCTTCTCATGTTAAATCCATGTTTGTTTGATTTTTTTTTAATTGAAGGATAATTGCTTTACTGGCCAGAATGGCCATCATTAAAAAAAACCTACAAACAATAAATGCTGGAGAGGATGTGGAGAAAAGGTAACTCTCTTGCACTGTTGGTGGGAATGTAAATTGGTACAGCCACTATGGAGAAAATATATGAAGATTCCTTTAAAAAACTAGGAATAGAACTATCAAATCCATGGTTTTGAAACGTACTTTATCATTAGAATTGTTTCTCAGACAGGATCCTATGTGGGGCCCCAACTCCCAATATGAGAAGTAAACAAGAGGAGAGCTGCTCTGATGGAAAAGGAAGATGAGCCATGCTTTCAGTCTCCTCTATTTGCCCTGTGATTATGCTTGAGACATTTATACACAGGAAAATTCACACTCAACAAAATGCAGTTTGATACCTCAGTGCTAAAAAAAAAATTACTCTAGATCTATTTCTTTAAAATGTCTAAATTTGGAAACTTCCCTACATGTTATATTTGTGTGAGTAAAATTCAGTAATCCTGACGATGCATATCACACAAGCACACACACACATACACACACACACTCCCCTCTGAATCCTAAGATCATGCTGTTAATACTAAGAAGAAGATTACATTCTCTCAGTAAACATCTAAAAGACCCACCTTCTTCAGAAGTGGAGTTTTGTTCTATAAATAATGAGGCCATCCTTCTGAACCATCCCCAGGTTCTCCTGATTCATGTAGTGTAGGGTCTCCATTGAGGGTTGTTTAGCCTAGAAAGTTCTAAGGCACTATGGCAACTTTGCCACTCTCCACCTAGAATGCTTCTAGTAATTATGTCTACATCAGCCTGGTGAGGTAAACAGGAATGAAATCTTTAGTACAGGGTCAAATGTGAAGAATTTTGATCACATTTATGGAGAAAGATCAACTCTCCATATTATCTACTCATGAAAATGTGACTGGGGTGAGGCAGGGTGTCAAAAAAACCACATGACGTATGATCTGGTTAGGCAAGCTTTACTTCTTGACTTTATCAATGCAGGTTTGGGATTATACCTGCCACTGATCACATGGAGGGAGAGGCAAGAGGATAAACAGGTTATTCATCATCATCATTCATCATCATTCTTGGACAACTGAATCTAGAATGTTCCAAATAAATCATGAATTAAGACAATCAACTTTGACGTCAACAAGAAGTTCATAATTTTATTACACAATCTCAATTTGACAGACACCTAACTTTTGTATTTGGAGAGGTGTATGGAAAAGACCGTAGAGATAGTAACATACTAATCATAGTAGCATATTAATTATTCAGTTAATGTAACAAATTCATAAATATTTAGATCTCCTTTACATTATATATGATAATGAAACCACCAGGATCTATATCAAACAAATAACTTACTGGGTTAAGTTATCAAGAAAATATATTATCTTTGGTTTCAGGAAGATGACTATGTTTAGATTTGTGCTGTTTCTCAATTATTTCCTAACTTTTCCTCCAAGTATCATAATTGGGTAATATTCAGAAGTAAGAAGGTGAGGAATTGAGTTGCCATTAACCAATGCTTCTTTTCATGTGATACCTATGTGACAGTGCTTTCCTTGTCTACAGTCCATGGTCTTTTACTAGCTCATTCCGAGCAAGAGCAGTAGGAGGAAGAATGGATGGTTGGCCAATGGCATCTGTGTTGCTGTTCGATAGTATGACTGGTTTCCTTGTCTTGGCAGCAAGTACAGATGTAAAGATGCTTCCTGGAAAATGTTCTTTCGGTTTAGTCAGCAGAACTTTTGTGCATCTCTGCTGTGCTGCCCTGTATTGTTATGTACACTGACTCCTCATGTGTTCTTAGGGTATAAAAAAAACACAAAGAAAGTGAAGTGAAGTTGCTCAGTCATGTCCGACTCTTTGTGACCCCATAGACTGTAGCCTACCAGGCTCCTCCGTCCCTGGGATTTTCCAGGCAAGAGTACTGGAGTGGGTTGCCATTTCCTTCTCCAAAAAAAAAAAAAAAACAAAGACATAGCTAAATAAATTTGGCATCTTATGGATACAAGGCAAGGCAAATGAAAGGTAATATATACTGTGAAAAGAAGCAAGTGTTTGAACAGTCCAAAATTATTACCAGTCACTACAGTGCAAAAAGTGAGATACTTTTTTTGCTATTTATCAGCACACATGCTAATGTCTTCTCTGAACAAAGCTAGAAAAAGGAAACTGTATAAACCAAAATAGAATCATAAGAACACAGACAGTATATAGATGACACAGCAAATATGTGTATAACTAAAAATAAAAGTTTCTGCTGCTTCTGCTACTTTATATTTTTAAAAATATCTAAATGCTATAAAGACAAAGGCTCCACAATAAAATTCTGTATTTATTCTGTCACCACAAGCTTGTGATAGATGAGAGAAGTTATTGTGAGTGCATGTCATACAGAATGTAGGAGGTAAACACACATTTTAAACAAAAACTTATTACAATGTATTCTAAACGTTTTTCTTGGGTCTAAAGTCTCAATGACAGTTTCCCAGAAAAGAGTCTACTTTAAAATATCTTCCAACTGAAAAACAAATGTAGTCAAAATGTTTGATGAAGCTTATACAAGTTTTCCTAATGGTACTGGCAGATCACTCATAAATATGAAGTAAATAGCATAATAAAGAAGCAGAAAATTAAATACATAAATTATAAGCAAAAAAATTACAACCACGCCATGACAGGATTCATGTACATGAATTCATTTAACACCAACCAAAAGCTTTGCTTACATGTAACATTTAAGCAGTAAAATTTGAGATGAAAGGACATAAAGTTATTCTTTTCATGAGGAAGAAAAATGTATGTTTAATGTAGAAATCAAGTTTTAAATTGGACATGCAGTCTTGACTAAATTTCCTCATTGTAATGAAGGGAATAGATTCAAATAGGTATAGTATTGATGACTTGGCAAATAAAGTTGATACAAATATTTATTATTTTCATCTTAAAATTTTAATGCGATTTTATGACATGGTGAAAATTATTTGTACTAAGAAATCCATATCATTCTATTTCTAATTTCAAATTAACTTGCAACTCATATTGATTTCAAAGCCCAACTTTCTGTCTTTAGGAGGGAAATGAAAACAGAAGATATCATTATCAATATATCTGTTATTTGCTTCATCAATTATTTAAGCATTTCAAACCATATCTAATGTAGTAACTTAAAGAAGAAATCATTTATTTGCTCATAATTCTTCAATTTGAGCTCAGCTCACATGGTCAGTTTTTTAGCTGGACTTGCTCTAAGTTTGGATCAATAACATTCGGCACCAAAAATTGTACATTATTTAATCTTTTATCCAGTTCTTTTTTATGTAAAGGTTTATCCTGTTGTGTCCATTTACACTAGATAAAGACTATTATTCAGTCATATAGTAGAAGGCATTTTAGAAGTTATTTAGAAATTATTCATTATCAAAAATTAATTTAAATTTGATGATCTCCTCAAATCTGAATTATTAGAATAAAAATCTCATTATGATTAGATTTTTCCAAAGTTGGGGAAAGTGGATTTTCAGATGTTTTTAAAGGTTTTATATGCTTCATTTTGTTATATTTTATTAAACAGAGATAATTACTCAACTGTTGCTGTATGAGAAGAAATTTGCTATTCATGGGTCAGGAGTGAGACTGTAAGAAATGTAGTAAATATTAAACCAATCCTGATCAAAAGAGTTTTCAATCTACTGATGAGAAAACATGAGCACAAAAATAGTACAAATATGTTCAAAAATAGAAATCAAGAAATATAAAGTCTTTAAAATTATACAGGCTTTGAAGTTAGATGGGGAAACAATGGAAACAATGACAGACTTTATTTTTTTGAACTCCAAAATTACTGCAGATGGTGACTGCAGCCATGAAATTAAAAGATGCTTGTCCTTTGGAAAAAAATCTATGACCAACCTAGACAGCATATTAAAAAGCAGAGACATTACTTTGCCAACAAAAGGCCATCTAGTCAAAGCTAAGGTTTTTCCAGTAGTCATGTATGGATGTGAAAGTTGGACTATAAAGAAAGCTGAGCACCAAAGAATTGATGCTTTTGAACTGTGGCGTTGGAGAAGACTCTTGAGAGTCCCTTGGACTGCAAGGAGATCCAACCAGTCAATCCTAAAGAAATCAGTCCTGAATATTCATTGGAAAAAACTGATGCTGAAGCTGAAGCTCCAATACTTTGGCCACCTGATGCAAAAAACTGACTCATTGGAAAAGACCCTGATGCTAGGAAAGATTGAAGGCAGAAGGAGGAGAGAACTATAGAGGATGAGATGGTTGGATGGCATCACCAACTTGATGGACATGAGTTTGAGCAATCCCCAGGAGCTGGCGATGGACAGGGAAGCCTGGCATGCTACAGTCCGTGGGATCACAAAGAGTCAGACATGACCGAGCGACTGAACTGAACTGAACTGAACTGAAAGTTATTTATTTATGTTTCCAAACTGGTCACTTTTATATCCCCCAGTTGAGAAGAATGAGTTTAAAGGACAAGGAAAAAGCCCAGTCCCAGCAGTGAAATCAGTGTCTGGAGCACTACAGCACGGGCTAGCCTAGTCTTTGCTGGTGCCTAGAAGTGTGGTGGTTGATAAATATTCTCTCAGATTCTCACGTGTCTTTTTACACAAAGGACTTTTGTTGGCATCCATAATCTCAGTAAATCCTACAGCATTCAGTGATACAGGTAGAACCCTTGTTTAACAGATGAAGCAACTGGAGATGAATTAGGAAAAGTAACTTGCCCAGAGCTAAATGAAAAATTAAAACAAGACAGAATTACGGCAAAACGTAGGCCATGTACTCATTCCATTGCTTTCATTTTTCTATATGGAGCAAATTAGCAGCATGATCAGTGGGTAAAAGCTTAATTTTTCAACAACATCTATTAGTTCACAAGCACTGAAAAATGCAATGGCTCTGAAATAACACAGTATGTGACCATAAAATCTGGATTCCTCAGCTGTAATAGTTTCCCCATGAGGTAATGTGTGTAAAGACAAAAGGATAAGTTCTAGTGTAAATGGACACAACTGGATAAAGCTTTACATAAAAAAGGACTGGATAAAAGATTAAATAATGCACAATTTTCAGTGCCAAATGTTATTGATCCAAACTTAGAGCAAGGATTTTCAGGAACACTGTTAGATTAATATTAAGCAGGTTAGAATTGTGTTGGAGTTGATCATGTTGGCAAATCTTATCTAGATGTATTTAAACAGAAGGACTTGTAGTTTCTCAGATATCTCCATCCCTTCTGATTGTCTTTCAGTCACTCGGTTGTGTCTAACTCTCTGCGACCCCATGGACTGCAGCACACCAGGCTTCCCTGTCCATCACCAACTCCTGGAGCTTGCTCAAACTCATGTCCATGGAGTCGTTGATGCCTTCCAACCATCTCATCCTCTGTTGCCCGCTTCTCCTCCTGCTCTCCATCTTTCCCAGCATCAGAGTCGTTTCAAATGAGTCAGCTCTTTGCATCAGGTGGCCAAAGTATTGGAGCTTCAGCTTCAGCATCAGTCCTTCCAATGAATATTCAGGGTTAATTTCTTTTAGGATTCATTTCCTTTAGGATTAACTGGTTTTATCTCCTTGCAGTCTAAGGGACTCTCAAGAGTCTTCTGTAGCACCATAGTTTAAAAACATCAATTCTTTGGCGCTTGGCCTTCTTTATGGTCCAACTCTCACATCTATACATGACTACTGGAATATCCATAGCTTTGACCAACGTGATGTCTCTGCTTTGTAATATGCTGTCTAGGTTTGTCATTGCTTTTCTTCCAAGGAGAAAGTGTCTTTTAATTTTGTGGCTGCAGTCACCATCCACAGTGATTTTGGATCCCAGGAAAACTGTCACTTTTTCCATTGTCTCTCCGTCTATTTACATGAAGTAATGGGAGTGGATGCCCTGATCTTAATTTTTTGAATGTTGAGTTTTAAGCCTTCCTTACCTTTAGAATTAGGCCACAAGACAAACTATCACCATTTTATAACAAGCTCCTTTTGGTTATTTCAAAAGCTGAACCAATTCTGGTGTATCTGAGATTCTCCTGTCTCTGAAATTTATTAGACATTGGTTCATTTCTCACTCTAGGATCTAAGTCTCTTGGAAGTTTAAGGACATATTCTTGAGGGTAAGCAGATACTCTACAAGGATTATTTTGACCATATTGACATTGCTAATTGAAAAACAATGGAAATTGACTTAATACATATATGATGGTCCCATCCTATAAAAACCAAACAATTTCACATTGTGCTGTGTGAAGGAAGGTTTTCCAGAATATAAAGTAGATTATCACAAAGCTTAGTAGAGGACAATAGACATGTTTCCACAATTCTAGATGCAATAAGTTCTAAAAGGCAAAAAAAAAAAAAAGGTAATATAAATTCTTTTGATTGATTTGTTACCAAACTTGACCTGTACAAACAAGGCCACTTGTAATTTTGATTCGTTTATATCTTTTACTGTGAATATATATGTAGTCATGTATTATTATTATGCAGAGATTAATATGCCTCATTATTGAGTACTGTCTCTTTCTAAAATCTGAAAGACTATTCTAAAATAGATCTTGCCAAGTGGTCTCAAAGGATGGGTTATGCACTCATATGGGTATGATACTGCAAAGGAATCTGCATCAGCTTAACAGTATGCTATTCTCTATTTTCAGTGACAGCTTTATTGAGACATTAGTGTCCTATTCTCATTGCTGGTGTTTTTCAGCAAAGCAACACCAACGGTTGTATTTAATTACTGGTGCTACTTTTCATTGTGTTGTTTTTTTTTTTTAATATTTATTTGCTTGACTGCATCAGGTCTTAGTTGTGGCATGAGGGCCCTTTGCTGTGGGTGCAGGCTTCTCTCTAGTCTAGGTGTTCAGGCTCAGCAGTTACTGAGGGCTTCGTTGCCACACAGCATGTGAGATCTTAGTTCTTGGACCAGAGATCAGACTTGTGTCCCCTGCATTGCAAGGCAGATTCTTAACCACCTGGAAGTCCCTTTGATGTTTCTTTGACTTGTTTGTGTTAAACTTAAAAATGCATTTTGGTTGCAAATGTGGTAAGAATTGTGGACATTTGAAATTTGTCCTGAATTTTATATCTTTATATATTTCTGTAATGTTTTAATAAAAGTGTTTTAGGTCAATACTGAAAGGTTCACTAGATTTTTTCTTTGCTTGTTTAAAAATAAGCATATTAATCATAGTTGAGAAACTTTGTTTAACAATATACTTATTAACTAGCACAAGAATAACAGGTAGTAGTTTGGAGTGATTTTCAACATTTTAAACCTTTATATTCTGACAGAATTACTCTGGGGGAAGTGTAGCTATGGCCTAAAGTGTAACTGTAATATTTTGCTATGTATCAGGGAAAACAATTTTTACTGCTTGTAACATGATCATGAAAGTATATCTACACTTTATATACAATCTGATTTACTGTTGAAAAATATCAGTCTCTGTACTATAGGATATCTATATCTTCTCTTTGCAGCAAACAAATATCCAGCCTACCTGTGCTGCTAAACATCTGGTCACCTATCTGAAGCATCTTTAGATTCTGGGAAATGAAAAGTTCTCTAAATATATAGTAACTAATTACAAACAATGTACAGCTATTAGTCAATCAGTCTTGTTTAAATAGTTGGGATGCTTTAAAACTTCAAAGATAAAGCCAGTTGTTCTGTGATTACCCAGAGAGTTGGGATGGGATGGGAGGGCGGTTCAAGAGAAAGGGGACGTATGTATGCCTATGGCTGATTCATGTTGATGTATGGCAGAAAACAACAGAACATTGTAAAGCAATTATCCTCCAATTAAAAATAAATAAAATTTAAAAATACAACCAGGGATGCAATTTTGAAATTTAGTACTTACCGCAGAATTTATCTTCATTGTCTATGCCAAAAATAGATGAAAAATATCTCACTCTTACTAAGCAACTAAAGTGTAACATTTAAAATGCTCCTCCCTGTGGGAAGATTTATAAGCAAGCAATTATAGCAACCTCACGTTGAGTTGTTGCCAGTTTTACTTTCTAGATACAGGTGTCACCTAATATCCAAGGCAATGATGGTAGAGCAATTTCATTTGGTCCCTTTGATCTGAGAAAGAAAATGGGATTTTGAGAGGCTTCTTAGATTGTTCATGATCACACAGCTAATTAGTGTCAGAGTCAAGTCCCCTCACTTTTGAGTCCAAATGTTTGAAGTTTTGTTATCATTTGAAACGCTGTGCTCTAAATCTAAGAAGGAAGTGAACTTATCTGCCCCAAAGCTTAAGATCAATTGTCCCCAAATGACAAAGCAGTAGCTGAGCCCAGGAACAAAGAGCCTGACTCAGCCAGACCCCCTTTCAGCAGGGCTGGCTTCGAAGCTGAGTCACTGAAAATTAGATTGCAGGAAAAAGGGACTGTGCGTTCCTGGCCTTATGCTACAAGCGAAAGGACAACCAAACCACTAAATAGAGGAGTTTTTCTGAGCAGGCTTTCACCAATCCTAACATTTTATCCCTGCTAATTCTCACTAAAGGGTAAGTAAGGATTGTGCTAAAGTATCATCACACCATGTAAGAGGGTTTAGGGTAACAGTTCTCAGGTTTATCATTTTAAATTTTTATAAAGGTTTCCAGAAGACCTTCTGCAGTCCTAAGAAAGAATGGCAAATTGTTTAGGGCAGCAAATCTCAGCCTAACATCCTCCCAAACCAGTCATTTAGGCAGCCAGCCATGTGCGAGGCCAAATGGTGTCTCATGTCCTATCCCGGCTGAGATCTTCCTAACCTTTTAGAACCACCTTTCTCATAAATCTCAGATTGCATTGCAAAGGGCAGTATTGTGCAGTCATGCTCATCCAGCCCTATCTGAAAGGTCCTTCAGTTTATCCAGCCGTTTTGCTTTGCAAGCTGGCTTGGACATGGATATCTCTCTGGTCCTTTAATCAGATGCTGCACTTATCATCTTCAAATGAGAAGCCTGTGGGGAATGAATATGATTCCAACACCGCAGTCTATTCTTAAACAATGAGTGTCTCACCTCATCACTGCTTTTTTATTTCTCAAGTCAGGTGGGTTCCTTTGCCGTAAAAATAGTTGGAGCATCTTTCGGGGTTATTGCAGTTTTCTTAATTATAAATTAAACCAAATTCCAATGGGTTAAAATATATGACATTACATTGTGGTTTTACTCCAGGCATTCAATATCATATTTTTTCCCAATAATTGTAAATGTTACTCAACAAAATCAATATTAATTTTCCATCAGTCTAGTGATCCAGTAATACCATTATGTAGAACAAAGTTTGCATCTTGGGGAAAAAATCTGAATTTAAATATATTTAAAAAAAGAACTAAAATAATCAGCAAAACAAATGGTTATTTTCCATGTCCTGAAGGACAAGCAGGGGATATGACCTGCAATGACTCTTCTTATAACAAAGTAGAGAGAGTGTCACCTCCGAAAGAATGTGAACCAAATACCTTGGTAACGGATGTAAAAAAAACAATGAGTCTTTTTTTGTTAAGCTGTTATAGAAGTGATTGTTGTATTAGCCATTTATATATTCCATGCAGTTCTTAAAATATCTACCCATTGTTCTTAAATGTATTAAAGTCTCTTCTATTGCTTATGGATACAAAAGTGCAACTAGAAAAGTAAGCTCTGTAGCCTACCATACTTGATTGAAATTTGAAAAAAGAACAGGCTTTATAGTTTGAGTTTATTTGGTCTATTGACTTGAATCTATCATACATAAGGATACAACTTTATTATTTAAAATCAAACTGGAAGTTCTTCTGCTTTTAAAATTCAGGTATTTACCAAATTCACTTAACTAAAGCCTCCTTTCATTACCCATCCTAATCACTCCACATTCTTCAAAACTCGGGAAAACCATGTTGCTGTATATCTTTTTTATCTCTGAGCTTTAGTTATAGTAAACAGTAACAATGACCACTTCATGATTCTCACTGTGTGTAGCTAATATCAGAAATTACATCCTTTTGAAAAATCTCTGTTAGTTTTACTCTGCCCTTTCTCTGTAAGAATATCACACAGACCTCTTGCCATTCTGAGACCATTTCTATACAGGAATCTTAAAGTCTTCTCCTACATCCTTCTCAATATCCACAGGATACTCTGCTTCAGGCTATAGTCTTTGCTTTCTGCCCCAAATCAAGGTCTCTTCTCCTTCTCCCTGGTGTCCCTGGTGCTTTTCTGCTAAAAGAGATTCATTGCTGATGGTAGGATGGTTGGATCATTTTTCCTGGCAGGTACTCATTTTCTCACCCAAGTCATGCACTGATCTTCCAAGATACCGGGTATTTTGGGGACCTCCTTTATACAGCAACACTTGAAAGCTCTTGGAATTAAAGATCAAATAAAATTGAAATGAGTTAAATTGACATGAGTGTAATGGAATGGATTGGATTACAATGGAAGGCACTGGAATGGGATAACTTGGTGCTAAACTCTGCCTCTTTGCAGCCTTCCATCTTATGATGCTAAGATTCACTTCTTGGGTTCATAGTTCCTTATTTTAACTTTTAAAAAATCACTATTATGAAATATTATATCTTCCTGAAGGATGTAAACCAGGTCTTATTCATTCCTTATAGCCATTTGGTAACTGTTTGTTTGAAAACACAACTTATACCATTTCTAAGTGATGGATATGGGCAGAGTACCATAAATAATGTAAACACATTAGCACTGCCAGAGAACAGGAGTTCAATTGCAGCCCAGAAAGACCTTCCTGGCTTTGAGCTGTAGTGTCTATAACAAGCCAGGAAAGTTCACAGAGTTGCGTTATCTGAATACTTTCGAGAGAACACTCTAGAGTTCATGTATTGAGGTCAAGTCCACTTTGAATGAAGGAGAACTACCACATGAAGTGGCAGCAGCTACTCATGAGGGTATGATCTCTTTTTCTTCATCCAGAAAAAGCAAAGTTTACTTTTCCATAAATACTCATTTAAAAATCATTTCCATAATATTTCACATGTAAGAAATCATTGTCTCTTTGTACACTTTTTCCCAGTTTCAGTTGCTAACCTTTCTGGAGAAAAAGTGTTTTCTATCAATGATTAAATATTCTATCCCCTATGCATGTGCTGTGGGTAAGGTTCCTCGTGAAACGACCACCTCTAGTGTCATATAGACATTCAGGAAGGCTGTGCACTATTCAGATACACACATCGTATGAGGAGTGAGCTCAGCAGGAGCAGTTTATCTGTTAACATCCCCGAACTTGCTCCCCAGCTGTTTCATTTCACCAAGGATGAGAAACCTGACAGACTGTCTGCAGGTATTGATAAGTCAAACATGAGGGAGCTTAAAGTGTCTCAAGATGCTCACTGAAACCACATCTTCACATTGACATAGCAGAGGAACAGGAGAATATTCTCTCCTTGGAAATGTGATTGCACTTGTTCTTTCCATAAATTTCCATCAGCCAAAAAATACTGCATCTCCCTCTACAGGAAGTTAAGTTGAATAAAGCCACACTTGAGCTGATGCTCTTTCCGTTGCCCAGGAAGGGGCAAAGAGGAGCTCAAACCCACAGAGGCCCACATGACCAGTTGTATATAATCCTGGTTCTTGGCGGGTAATGAGCTTCTTACTCAGGAGCAGTGACATCCTCCTTTTGTCCCATTCCCCCTCAGTCAGTACAGATGAGAAATGCTTTTGCTCTCTGCTCAAATAGTTTATGTCACTCTTAGGGATTCACACAGCCCCCATAAGCCTCATATATGACCCAGAAAAAAGTAAGTCTGACATATGTTTTTCTCAGTGCTGTGGCTGGAATTTCACCAAACATAGAATTATTTTATTATCTAATCAATCCAAGTGTAGGTATTTCAGTAGACATATATAATATAAAATTGATACCTTGCTAGCAAAAAAGAATCTCATAAACCTGAATGCAAACTTAATTTTTGTTTTTAATAAAACCTAAAATATAATTTGGTAGGACTGTCTTCATAGGAACTCTATTTGTTTTTTTCAAATGATAGCAAAGAATGCTTATTAAAAGAAATAGGTCTCACCTCCATATCCAGGAATTACTTTTCTTTTTTCCATATGTGAATAGATATATTCCAGTCCTCAGTTCCTATATCATAAGTGAGATGGCATGATCTCTCTGGGTGCAACCTTCAGAGGCAGTCCACAGAAAATCCCTGATGTGAGGAAAATACTACAGTTTCTTCTTTCAGAGTCATCTAAGCTTCAGCCTTTTCTTCCGGAGGCTCCAGGTGCAGTGCCCTACCTTGTCTGGCATATGTGGACACTGAATGGACCTTCAGACACTGGAAAGACTCCAAATGTGGGGATCAGAAGTCCTGGTTGAGTCCCTAACTGGTTTGTCATTTATTAGGCATGTCATTAACCTCTGTGAATTGGGAATGATAACACCTACTTTACAGGGCTATAATGAAGAATGACAATACATGTGTGGAACACTCTTGAAAACATAAAGAACAAAATAAGTATGAATATTTAAATACCTTGTAATAATTTATATTGAATGCCTGACTCAATAGATACTGGTTTGCCAACTAAAGTTATTGTTCGTAAAATGTTACTTTCATCTCTCCCCCTTTGCTGTTGTCTAAGTATGGTTTTTCCAGCGGTCATGTATGGATGTGAGAGTTGGACTGTGAAGAAAGCGGAGCACCAAAGAATTAATGCTTTTGAACTGTGGTGTTGGAGAAGACTCTTGAGAGTCCCTTGGACTGCAAGGAGATCCAACCAGTCCATTCTAAAAGAGATCAGCCCTGGGTGTTCTTTGGAAGGAATGATGCTAAAGCTGAAACTCCAGTACTTTGGCCACCTCATGCGAAGAGTTGACTTATTGGAAAAGACTTTGATGCTGGGAGGGATTGGGGGCAGGAGGAAAAGGGGACGACAGAGGATGAGATGGCTGGATGGCATCACCGACTCGATGGACGTGAGTTTGAGTGAACTCCGGGAGTTGGTGATGGACAGGGAGGCCTGGCGTGCTGCGCAATTCATGGGGTTGCAGAGAGTCGGACACGACTGAGTGACTGACCTGAACTGAACTGAACTGAAGATAGTGCTGAAAGACCTGCTATTTTCCAGAAATCAGACAGACACAAGTGTACACACACACACACACACACACACACACACATACACACCAGATTTGCAAGGTCAGTATTTTCTCATGATATTCCATCATGACATTCATTACCTTTTATTTGTAATTGCTTATTTATTGCCTTCTTGGCTTCCCAGGTGGCTCAGTGGGTAAAGAATCTTCCTGCATTACATGAGATGCAAGACCCAAGATGCAAGGTTTAATCCCTCCGTTGGGGAGATCCCTTGGAGGAGGAAATAGCAACCCACCCCAGTAATTTTGCCTGGAGAATTCAGGAAAAGTCATACAAATGGCCAAGCTAGGTCAAGAGTCCAAGGTCAAAGTTCAAGGCTTTTGAGCTAAGGCCCACCAGTTTTGTTTTTTCCCCATAATAGGCCACCTTCCAGAGAAGTTTCCAGAACAGCAAACTTTGAAATCTCTTTCGGTTTCTCAATATATGACCGATCCTGCTTTCCTCCTTGTCTGTGATTTTAAAGATATTAATATAATTTGATGTGGCATTAAGTGAGGGAGAGGGAGGGCAGAAATTGCAGGAAGAGATTACAGTATACTGTTCGGGTAGAAAGAGACTGTTCTTTCCAGTTCTAATTTTTTCACCTCTCATCTATAGTTTACAATACTTCTTTGGTCATTCTCATAGTCTCTGCTAGCTCTAAAAATCTATGATACACTGCTTTTTTTCTTTATACCCTTTTACCAAAAGGGAAAGTGAAGTCTTAGTCACTCAGTCATGTCAGACTCTTTGCAATGCCACAGACTGTAGTCAACCAGATTCCTCTGTCTGTGGGATTTTCCAGGCAAGAATACTGGAGTGGGTTGCCATTTCCTCCTCCAGCAAATCTTCCTGACCCAAGGATCGAACTGGGTTCTCCCGCAATGCAGGCAGATTATTTATTATCTGAGCCACCTGGGATCCCCTCTTGCCAAAATGGGAGAAAAATACAAATATTTTGTGGCTATGATGGACTTTTGAGGGGAAATGAAATAAGGTACATTGTTGAGGAAAAAAACAAACTTAAGAAAGAGATGGGGAAAAGTTAAGACCATATACAAAAGAGTGGCTGATTTTAATAATTGTCCCAGGTTTTCTTGTTTTCTGCTTTTATGGAAGAGTTCAATAAGGAATGGGTTCCATTTCAAGTTCCCTAGCTTCCAAAATCTTCATATGTTAGAGTTGAAAGACATTTCATCTTCTTCCCTCTATCCTCAAGCTCCTAATTTTAAAGAATGAAAAACAGAAAGCCAGAGAGGTTACCTAACTGAAGCAAAGATGCAGAGAAGTTAAAGGAGTGCAATTTTTCTTGTCCTTTGCCTCAAGAACTCATTCTTACCCTCAAATAGTGTTAGAGGAAAAAAGTTCACAAACCAATGGTTAGTAAAACCACAGGGAAAATTCCATGAGAAAAATTTGAATTCTTCACATCACTTGCGAAGAAGAAGAAGAAGAAAAAAAAAAAAAAAAAAAAAAACAGTTACTTGGTGTGCAGCCATGATCTCTCTTTATGCAAAGAATGAATGTTGCTATTAGAAAAATGCACTTTTGCCAAATTCACAGCTCTTTCAAAACTGATGGGTTCAATTTTAAATCCAACCCAAATTATGTGGTTCTCAAAATTGTTTATGCATAGCAAAACCCCATTTCCTGCAAGTGAGTCAGCTGTCTGTAACATCATTCATAATGCTTCAAGCACTGCAAAAATAATTGTTTGATTTAAATTAATTTTACAGTTCTATGGCTAACTGAGAAAGTAAAATATCTTCGTGAGCTAGTTTTGGATTTTTTTTTTTTTAACTAAAGTAGTGATTTGGTGAAAGATTGCTTTTTTTTAGTTATTTCTCCCATTTCAAATCACCTAAACATAATCTTCTTAGTTTCAAAGTAAATATTATACTCCTAGTGCAGTGCTGTCACTCCATTATATCTGAGTCTTTGCAACCCCATAGACTGTAGCCCACCAGGCTCCTCTGTCCATGAGGTTTCCCAGGCAAGAATTCAGGGGATCTTCCTCCTGCAGGGGATCTTCCCAACCCAAGGCTCAAACCCACATATCTTGCGTCTCCTGCATTGGCACACAGATTCTTTACCACTACACCTACTCCTGGTAAATTCACAAATAAATGCTGCTGCTGCTGCTAAGTTGCTTCAGTCGTGTCTGACTCTGTGCGACCCCATGGACTGCAGCCTACCAGGCTCCTCTGCCCATGAGATTTTCCAGGCAAGAGTACTGGAGTGGGTCCCCATTGCCTTCTCCCAAATAAATGCTATTGTTTTAAAAAAAGGCATAAAAAAATATTTGGAGAGGCCACTGGGATGTAGCCAGCCAGTGTAGTCACATATAAAAGAATGGGGCAGACAATAGTGGCCAGACCTGAAGCTGTATATATTCCCTGGGAGTGTCACCCTCTACTGTATCAGATGCCGGGTCTGGTTCTGGGAGAAGCACCATAATAGATGTAAACATGCAGGAAATATGGCTGGAAGGAGGCTGGTTATCTTGGATGTCATTTGGCATGAGGGGATCTAACCAAAGTTAAGACAGTGACTGGACAGGCAGTAAAGCACAGTGTCAAGAACTCCAGGCAGGCAGGTGAGTAGTTAGTCTTGGGCAAATCTGTCTACAAGCAGCAGAGCCCCAGAAAGTAGATAGAAGCAGAAGTCCCCAGCGGGGGACTATCCTAGAAGAGTAGAGACCGAAGCAAGTTACAAAGGCTGGGATTCAGACATGAAAGCATGAGTAGGCTAAGTGTGGAAAGGGACACAGGGTTGGAGAATACGGCAGAAGGCCAGGTACTCTACTTGATCTCCAAGGTCAGGAGCAAACCAGCAGCAGATGTGATTTGATCCTGTGTCCCTGAATAGAAGGCTTTACAGCTCTAAACCTCCCATGCCCGGGTCAGATTCCCAGCTCTGGATCCTGGGCTAAACCTGCCTGCCTCCTGACTTAGCTAGAGATGAAGGCACTGAGGCTGTCCTGAGGCCACACCTGGAAGGAGCACTACAACTTTATCACAATAAGTATAAAATCGGGGGAGTGCAATTTTCACATGCCCAGTGCTTCACTGGCATCTGATATTCTACACCAAGTTTTGCTTATGTGACATTTACTCTTGCCATCTACCCAAGCCTTTAGTATTCTAGCTGAGAACGATTCCATCATGACAAGAAATAACAGTTAAAGGTGTACTTTT
The DNA here is from genome assembly GCF_019923935.1 of Bubalus bubalis. Taxonomy (NCBI): domain Eukaryota; kingdom Metazoa; phylum Chordata; class Mammalia; order Artiodactyla; family Bovidae; genus Bubalus; species Bubalus bubalis. The sequence goes on from NC_059158.1 coordinate 85,931,712, forward strand.
TTAAAACCAGCCTAATAATACTATACAAAGGAAAAAACATGGAACTGATCTGTAAGGAGCAGGTTTTCTGGAGCTGCTGGAGCTGTCTGTGGTTTCAGAGCCACCAGCCAGCTTTGATTTTGTCAGGGTGACAAAAACAGGGTGAGCTCACAGGTTCCTTTCAGCTCCAGCTTTCTATATTTTCATTCCAAAACTCAAAAGGTTAAACACTACTAAAGGATCTGGGGCTTTCTCATCTAGACAGTTCATATGGCATTTGTAACATTGAATGCTCAAATGAAAAACACAAAGAGGACTTTGTCCTCAGTTGCTTCAGAAAGTCATTACAATTTATTAAGTAAATAGCCTAGATTTCAAGTGCATTTATATAACTGTATTAAGAGACCATAATAAAGGAATATTACATTTCTATTGAGCCAACTCTCTAACAGGTATATGATTGAGTTTTTGTTCCTTTTTCTTTAAAGAGAAGAAATTAAGGCTAAAAAAAACTGTGCTAAAGTTAAAAAGAGACCATTAAAACCCTGCAATAATGAGCTGAGACAAGCTCTTCTGTCAAATTGAAGAATGGCTAATGAAAACTCAGAACATACTGCCCAAGCTCTCTCAATCAGTACTATTTGCACTGTATAAAACATTCAAAGTTATCCTATAGTGTATATAGTTTGTAGTACCCAATAAAAGATTTAAATATCCATGCCAAAGTGATGCAAAATACACCTGTGCTTTGTAGACTCCTTCACTCAATAGTCAGTGAATTATGTGATTGAAGACACTTAAATACCAACATTTAAGACAAATTTCAAATTCATAAAAAGTTACCCAATTTAGAATAAGAGGTTTGATGATAATTTAAACAAATGACGAATTGTTATTCACAAATATGCTTATTCTGCCCTTTTTATAACATATTCATACTTTATATAGCAACTCATTCTCCCAGTCATATTTTTCCTGGTGAACATATGCAGGAATGTATTTGCATACATATTAAACTATGATACAAATATCTGTGTGTGTGTGTGTGTGTGCGCGTGCTCAATCACTCAGTTGTGTCCAGCTCTTTGTGACCCCTTGGGCTGTAGTCCATAAGGCTCCTCTGTCCATGAAATTTTCTAGGCAAGGCTACTGGGGTGAATAGCTGTTCCCTTCTCCAGCAGATCTTCCCGATCCTGGGATTGAACCTGGGTCTCTGCATCTCTTGCATTGGCAGGCAGATCCTTCACCACTGCACTGCCTGGGAAACCAAATATCTCTTCAACTTTTCCTTAAAAGTTGAAACAAGAACTTCTTGGTAATTAACTATACAGTAAAATATCTGTAAAATAGTTAAGTGACCTTTATTAAACATGATAACATGTTGAGTAATTCTTCCAAACCAAAGTCTGGAATAATTTTTCTTTTTTAACTTAGATTTATACAATGTTGGCACAAAATGAAAGGTAATAAACATACGTGTACCTATCCAGTTGGGTGAACAAAATAATATTCTCTAGAGATATGTTAAATTAATAAACATTTTATAACAACTCTGTGAACATGTAATTAATACATAAAATTTGTCTAAATTCCCAAGCAAAGTAATTTATTAGCTTTCTGTTTACTAAGGTTTTTCACCTTGAATCTCTACACCTGATTTTTACTTATATTTTAATTGTTATTTATAGTACCCTTGTTAAATGGAAACTTTCATTATTTTTAATTTATTTCTTCAGGAAATATTTATCTCTTTTTCAGACATTGGGAGCTAGATAAGGCCACAATGACAGGAATGAGCTATTAACTTTACCCTTAAGGTCTCTCACCCAATCATGGCTTGATTTCAGAATTCTTCCTTCTCGTATTAAAAAATGTCCCTTTTGACTTTTCTATACCATTTAAGATATTTAATTTATATAGTTTTTCACAATATTTATAATATTTTTGAAGATATTAGTTTCAGAAATCATCTGAAAGCTTTTAGGCTATCTTTGTGTATCATGACAATTATTTTCAGAACCTAACATTATGGTTTCTTTTAAAACTGCAGTTGTATTTATGCCATATGTGCAATATCTGTGAAAAGCTGTAAAGATACTATAAGAAGCCAAAATGGTGTTTTTTTTTTAAAGATAAGTATGACTTATGATGTTTGAGGTCTATTTACATTTGATTTTATTTAACTTTCATAAAATGCCGAAAAATCTTACATTCTTCTCATTGCCTCTGGCTAGACTTCTTTCCTTTACCTATTTCTTATATACCTTTAGATTTTTTTTTCTTTTTATACTATCTAATAGCTTTCACTTCATTCTTCAAAATATAGATACCTACAACTCTGAGTCTGCTCACCAATGCAGCTCAACAATAAATTCTGAACAAAGAAAAAAATTTTTATTGAGATGTCACTAAACTTTGTTTCATTATAATGCTGCAATTATTTAATCAACCAGAAATAGAAAATTATACAAAGTATTTAACTTAATATCTTAAAGACCTTAAAAGAAATGACAATGTTTCATATGCATCTGTATTGTACAAATCATTCTTTTCACTCTTAAAATTTGAAAATTATTTATGAAGATCTTACTGCCTGTCAGGTTCTGTTCTAGCCAGTGAAAAGAACAGTAAAAATTCTTACACTATAAAGCTTACATTCTAGAGAAGAGAGGTTAACAATAAACATAAATAAAATTTGAGTGTGTGTAACTTCCAGCATTTTTTACCATAATCATTCAGATGCTTCCTGTGAACCACGTTTGTTTTCAGCTAGAGGTGAGGGGGTGGGCAGATGAGGGAAGAAGTCTGAAAAAAATTTGCTCTCATGGAGGGTACAGACAGTTAACATGTATGATAGTGACAACACCTATTATCCTCCAATTTACTCAATTCCAGCTTCCAATATTATATGTAATAGGTGGTGCCTACCTTGAGCTTCCCTGGTGGCTCAGATGGTAAAGAATCTGCCTACTATGCAGGAGACCCGGGTTCAATCCCTGAGTTGCGAGGATCTCCTAGAGAAGGGAATGGCTACTCACTCCAGTATTCTTGCAGGGAGAATTTTGTGAACAGAGGAGCCTGGTGGACTATAGTCCATGGGGTCACAAAGAGTCAGACACAATTGTGCAACTAACACTTTCACTTCACTTTTACTTTGCACTTAACCTCACTTAATGGCTTTTGGGCTGCATTATTCAGAAAGAAAGAAAGGAAGGAGGGTTAAAAGGAGTTGTCTTATCTGTCCAGAACCCATTGTAAACTCCAATTTTATTAGAAAAGGATTGGACTTCAGAGTGTAAAGAGTTATTCTGGAGTATCGAACATAGCTAAACTGATAATTTTATAATGATCATCTTCTTCCTAAAGAATGGTCATATTTTTCAGTTACCTTGTTTTCTTGTGGTATGTGTTGAGTTCACGCGATAAACAGATACAGTAATAGTTCTGTCTTTGTTCAGTGCAAAATTACACTACTGACATGTCCTGGGTGGACTGTATCTTTTAAAAGAATGCCTGGATTACCCTATCTCCCTTCAACTGAGAAAATTCTGCTCATCTTTTAAGTCTAGGCCTCCCAAAAGTTATTTGAACAATAAAGGCACTTCCCAACACTTAACCACCCAGGTAGAATTGTTCCACTTTTCCTTTGGGTATGGCTCTAATTCACTCAGAGCTGCTGAAATGAAAATGTTACTCTTTGGTGCTTACAGATTGATCTCTTCCTGACCCTCAACTTTGCTCACCAGAATGAAAACCCTTCAATGGCAATTACTGTCTTGTCTTTGCAGCTTCAAGCAAAAAGTGCCTGGTCTTTATTAAGTACTTAATACATGTTTCCTGCTTAAATGTATAATAAGCTAATGAATAAATGTTTACATAAGGTGGCAAAATGGCAGTCTCTTATTTTTCCTTCCTGTACTTGACGATTATATTTTCCAAGACAACCCGTTCAATTTAGGCAGGTCGTTTTTGCCCACAGGCTAGGCCATAGGGGGACTGTCTGAGGAAGCCTCATTCTCATCTTATTATAAATAAATGAGCTGACAATACCTACGAAGCTTTTATAGAGCGCCTGAAAAGTTTCAAAATATTATACTATCCCTAAATAAAATTGGATTAGGACAAAGTGACCATGTTTTATACAAAAATAGATTTAGAAAATATAATAAATCCAGATAGGTGTTCTGACTGTGAGGCTGGTGAACAACTTGAAATATGGTGGAAAGGGAAAATGCAGAGTTACAGACAGCAGATGCCTCTTTTCAGGAGGAAAGGGCTGATGCTGGTGGACTCCACAGAAGGCAGTGACCTCTTAGGTTAATGTCTTTCAAAGACATTCTGTTCTCCACTGTGAGCATTAATAGGGCAGGGCATGGTTCCCAGATAGATGAAAGTGACTTGTAATATCTTAAAGCAATAAATAATAAGCTAATATTTATTAATTATTTAGTGTACTAAGCACTTTATAGCCATTATTGTTTTTAATCCCCACAAAACCCTTTATTTTCCTTGTATTTTATAGATGAGGAAACAGAAAAGATCCAGTAATTTATGCAAGGTCAAACACCTCAGAACAAAGAAAGGAGTTAAATCTTAGGTGTCAGCACATTCTTACCCACTCTTCTGCTTCCAAACTTAAAAATATGAATAAAACTCTTCAGATGATGAAATTTTTAAAATATAATTTCACATTCCTTGTAGTGATCTTGGAAGACCAAGGACTGACTTTAGATTTGCAGTGTCATAGTATGGCTTAGAGTCATGGGAAGAAGTCTCCACTCTACCATGTCAAGGTAACTGAACCACCATTCAGCAGGTGACTGCTTAAAGGGACATGTTAAGATCCTTCATACGGCAGCATAATTCTGCCATTTTTCCTTCCCTTCTTACTTTACCATTCAGTAAATATTGTCATCCTTTGGTATTTCTTATCAAGATATTTTGTATGCTACTAATATATGTAAAACATATTCTATCCCAGTGGAGGAATATACTAAATAATTAAAATCTATTTAAATTGCTTATGTTGTCCAGCTCATGTAATGGAGATGTTCCTAGGGCTAGTTATTTATTTTTTTTCCAAGTGAAGTGATTTGTTTGTACATGTTACTTTAATGAGTGATGATCAGGAAAAACATATATCCTATGTTACTCTGGTCTGAGCATCATGTAAAAAAGACCAAATGCAAAAAAAAAAAAAAAAAAATCCACACCAGAAACAACTGAAGGATGCTGAAAATTATTGCTCATTCCTACAGGCAGTATTCTGATACGGGTGGCAGGCGTTATGCCAGTCTAACAGAAGGACATATTGAGGCCCCTACTTTTTGGTATGAAATATTAATAGTGAGGGCATGGTTCCAAGCTGAGTACATAAAAACAAATTACTTTGGAGGTTCAGGGGATATGCTATAGTTAATCTGTCGCTGAGCTGAATTAGCCTTCAGAAATAAAAATTGCTCCCAGTAACATGTTTAACCTAAGGCTCAACTTATTTTAACCAGGTGGGGCTTTGGGGAGACTGTCGAAAGCTATTATAAATTTTCTGAGCTCATCAAGTATGGAATAAGAAATTCAGTACAGAAGACAATGTATTGATCCAAGGATGCTAAAAATAGAGTGGGGACCTAGCCCTTAATGACCCTCAGAAGTAAAATCATGTAGTAATTTTACAGATGCTAAAATATTATGTTGTACTTCCTTAATCCTAAACCAATAATCCTTCTCATCCTTAATGTTACAAAGAATTAGTGATCAAGGTCACTTATAAAATATTGTTTTATCTAATAAGGGAAAATAACCTGTATAAGTGTTTCTTTAAATTTACCACAAAGGGTCTTCCCAAGGTTTTTCAAGAAAGAAAAGCAGAACAGATCAATTGTATAAGCAGTTTTAAGGATTGGTGAATTCCCTTTCACCTCTCTGGACCTCAGTTTAAGATCTCAAGTGTGCATGGCCTGTTTCACATTGGCAGAACTAAAAAAAATTCACTGAGAATTTGCAAATATAACAATTCTCTTTCAAGATCAGCACTAATGCTTTTAACTGGGACTCAGCCTCTGTGAAATTTTTGCCCTTTTCCTTAGCCTGGTCATGCCATTTAAACTCTCTGGGTCATATCTATAAATCAGGTATAAAAAAATGCAAGTTCTAGCCATGGTACATAGAGATTCTGGAAAAGAAGTTTTAAAAAAAAGAAAAGATAAAAATGGAGGTGTAAAAACAGGATCAAAGAAGTATCATATGTTAGTAATAATTGTTTTAAAATAGATTGTACATGGAGACGAGGATGTAAAAGAAAATGCAATTTATACATTTTAAGCTATGAAAGAAAGTAATTTTGAACTTTAATTCTTTATTGCTATTAACAAAAGAAAACTTTATTCTAGATAAATTGTTAAACCTCTGATAATAATAGCTGTTAATTTTTTTGGAAAATATATTTATTAAATAATTCCACAATAAATCATTGTTGTAAATACTCGGCACAAGAGAATGTTAAGGGGAAAAGAAAGAACTAGGAATTAATTCTTTCTTAACTTGAGAGATTTTAGATACAGACACTGATGTCTATAACCATAAGGAGACAATGCCATGAAGTCTTAATATCTAAAAGAATCTCATTTGCTGAACTCTAATTATATGTATTCATCTAACAGCATGTGGGTTAGTTTTTCTAGTTTGCACTTTATGAACTTTTAACTGAGTTTTTACTTCTTTTTTTAAACAATAGTAGGTAAGCAGCCATATCTGGGAAATTCAAGGACACAGCACAGGAAGTTGTTGAATCTGTGAAGACTTTTTTTATCTAATAGTTTTATGCCATTTCATCTTAGCTTTACTACTAGCTAGAAAAAGCATAATCACCTTATGTGCTAAGCCATGCAAATAAAACCATCACTGAAAAGTGTGTGTATAAATGTCCATATTGTGTTAATCAATAAATAATATAATATGAGATGGTGTAATTAAAATGTAAATGCCTGCACGCCTTAGAACTTTTATCAGTGGTTTCTTACTAAATAGTATTTATGTGTTTAGCACTTTCCTGTAAGTCATGCTATGATTTCATGCTGAAAACCACCCACCAGGGAGTATTAACTGAGTTCTTAGATGAAGTAAGCAAGTTTCCTCAGATAGTATGTGGCAGAGACCAAACTCAAATCCTTGTCAGTTGTCCTTGCCTGGGAGGTGCTTACCACTGCACATTTAAGCTCAGTGAATATGCCATCTTTCATTTAGTGGCAGTCACTTAAATTACAAGCGTTGAAAATAGTTACTCTATGAAAAGTGACCTTGTGTTTCTGAGTCAGATAAGTGACAGTTTGAAGAAAGACCAAAGCTCTACCCTTATCCTCAAATGTTAGCAATAGCAGTAGGATCTCCACAAGGACAAGCATGCTTCTCTATCTCCATGGTCCCACTGGGCTATGTGTCACAGGTGTGGACACCAGACTGAAACATGGATTCTAAAAGGGCTGAGTTTGTGCAGGATATTTATTTATTTATATTATATTTAACATATTTTTATATTTATAAAATATTCTATATTTATATATGTTTTATATTTATATATTTTGACTGCATTGGGTCTTCATTGCAATGCGAGGGCTTCTATCTAGCTGTGGCACATGGGTTTCTCTAGCTGTAGCCCTCGGGCTCAGTAGTTGTAGCATGTGAGCTTGGTTGCCTGATAGCGTGTGAGATCTTACTTCCCCAACCAGGGATCAAACCCACATCCTCTACTTTGGAAGGCAGATTCTTAACCACTGGACCATCAGAGAAGTCCTGAATACTAAGAATAATTAAATTAGACTTTACTGCGGACTCAGGAACAGCAACATGGGCAAGACAAAGAAAATGACATAGACATTGAAGATCCCCTTCCATTTGAAATTTCCCGGGAAGCTGCTTCTCCTTGGCAGAGGCCACCCTTCTCTGACCACTGGGCAATATTTTAAGCTTTCTCAAAGCCCAGGGCCAAGCCCACAAAGAGACTAGTCTGCCTCCCACATTGTGACATCTGAGCTAAGAATGGACATCTTTTCTCTCGGTAGTTAACACCAAAAATATTCACTCCTTTATATTTTGCCTTTGCACAGCAGCTCAGAATTACCCTCAAGCCACTGCTGAGCCAGTTCAGAATACTACCCAGGACAACCAAGCTCCATGTAAGAGACAGGTTCAATGTTCATGCAGCAACATATATTGAAGGAGCTGTCTGTACACTATGAAACCCATATCCTTACAACTAAAGCCTGCCTCAGTTACCTAACTCTTTAATTGTATATAAGCAATATTTTAATACAATTACACACATTATGAATCAATAATACATTTTAATTACTGGCAATGCAAGGGCAAATTTTTATTTTTCACATAAAAATTTTAGAATTGTTTTAAAGCAAATGAGATTCTGTTTTTTCAGCAACAATGACAACTACTACTTCATAGCAAAAGCAACAGCTACTGCAAAAATATAAATAAATAAAAGGAAAGAGAAGTGTTTAAAGGGAAAAGAGAAGGGAGGGCATGCTGCTGCTGCTGCTGCTGCGTTGCTTCAGTCGTGTCCGACTCTGCGCGACCCCATAGACGGCAGCCAACCAGGCTTCCCCTCCCTGGGACTCTCCAGACAAGAACACTGGAGTGGGTTGCCATTTCCTTCTCCAATGCATGAAAGTGATAAGTGAAAGTGAAGTCGCTCAGTCGTGTCCGACTCTAGCGACCCCATGAACTGCAGCCTACCAGGCCCCTCCATCCATGTGATTTTCTAGGCAAAAGTACTGGAGTGGGATGCCATTGCCTTCTCCGAAGGGAGGGCATAGCTATTATATAACCCATCATGGGTTTTAATATAAATTAGATGCATAAGGTAATCTTGTGTGTGTGTTAGCCCCTCAGTCGTGTCCGACTCTTTGAGACCCTATGGATTATAGCCTGCCAGGCTCCTCTGTCCATGGAATTCTCCAGGCAAGAATACTGGAGTAGGTAGCCAGTCCCTCCTCCAGGGGATCTTCCTGACCCAGGGATCAAACTTGGGTCTCATGAATGGCAGACAGATTCTTTACTGTCTGAGCCACCAGGGAAGCCCAAGGATGGTCTTGCTAGAATGTAAATAAAAATTACAGAATCTGAGAGAAATTGCCTACTGAGCAAAACATTTGATGCTGTAAAAATTAATAGTCATCATTTCCAAGTTATAAAAAATATTATTCCAATTCTATATTTTAAGTATGAAGTTGCCTGATTACCTTGGTTTTTCTATAAGAATCATTCCATTTAAGAGCAGACAACCTTACAGAAACACATACTGGAAAAAATGTCCTCACACTTAGTTATTCAAGAACGGTGAATCAGAGAATGAGCCTAAGAGTCACCTTCTAAGAAGTCTGATTACAACCCTTTTAATTTTCTGTAACTCTGCAATATCTAAGTCACAATTACTTGTAAAATAGCATTTCTATTTAGAACAAGCAGCTCAGGAAATCAAGTTAGTTTTATCTGTTTTATCCTTCAGTTTCAGTATTGAAAGTATGATATAGACATTAAAACTATGTGTTCAAAAAACTACTTCTTTTTCACCCTTGACTGGCTTCAGTAATTCAAAGGCATGATATTCCTAACCTTGAATATTGATGGTATCTTTTTATACACAAAGGTGAAACGGAGCTGGAGCATCTTGTAATGTCTTTTGTCCCTCTCTCCTCTTTGTAATCTTGGTTGCTAGTCACCCAGCTATGTGCTGATTCCCAAATGGTCCCAGCCTTCCCTTTCGACCTACAGCTTCTACTCTCTCATGAATTCTCCTTGAGGCCAGAGTGGTATGCTACTTTTGTTCCTGCTCTGATGTTGTAGTTACAAGTTACCCACTTGCAGGGAGGTGAAAAATCTTTTCAGCTCAGACATCTCTAAGACCAGAGCCTTTAAGTCACAAGAAATATTGAAATAGCAGAGACATGCTTCAGGAATGTTAACTTTTCCAAACACAGAGGAAAACTTGGTTCTTTGATTCATAAATTTTGTGGCAATGAAATTTGGCATTGACTTTATTGAATTTGGGAAACATGATGTTCTGGCTAGTTGCCACACAAGGATTATGCTTATATTAGGCATCCTCACCATTTTTTGGAGTTTACCCCCAAAGAGAATCATTACAGACAAAGTTTATATGCCAGAAATTATTTTAGAAAGCTATAACTAATGCCCACAGTGGGTGTCATTTTTAAAGATCAGGACAAGTTCTATCCTGTTTTGGTAACCAATACATTTCTGTGAAACAATTCTGCATTGTAAGTTATGTTCACACAATTCAAAATTCCATATATTAAATATCATTGAGACAAATGTATTTGAGTTATACACACACACCATTTACCTACCATTGTCCAAATAGACACAACTGTAATTCACCTATACAGTCTATGCTATCACATTTTGGATGGCTTCCTTACCCCATCAATATAAATATCATCATCATTTCATTGGTCCCATATGTTTTCATGTTGCATTCAATGAAGCTTCAATTTAAAAGCAGTTACAACAAAGACTGACAATGGTGATGACACAAAGGAAACAGTTGGGCAATTTGGAAATGTTATAAAATGCTTATGAGTATCTATGTAGTGAAGTGTGAAGTCATAGAAATGATAAACTAATAAAGAGGGTAGCTCTTGTTTTCTAATTCTTTGCTTTTAAACATCCTAAAATGTTGGCAAATAACAATATTGGTTCTCGGAGTAATGGTAAATATTAGAAATATTTTAGGCAGCTTCTGGCATAATTCAGCACCTTTATTACTAATTCTGCCATTGCTAATCACAGCTGACTCACATTGATTTTTTTCTGCAGTTTGTTAGAATTCTTCAATATGGAATTCTTTAAATTTGGTCTTATAATTGAGTTCTTTAAAAATTGTTCATTACTCTGGAGTTTACTTCCTTAATTCAGTGGTTCAGATTCTTCATCTGTGAGTTAAAGAGCCTAAATTTGATGAGTTCTAAAATGCTCTGGTTCCATGACATCTGAGCCATTTGACTTCAAAAGGCTTTTGTACCTTTCCTACCTGTAGACCATCTATTTATTCTTTTAGACTGCTATAGCTCTTTTACAAAAACACTTTGTTTTGTATTTTTGGTTTGTATTAGAACTTCATGCACTTTATTCTTATTCCCTTGCACCTGCCTTTAGTGGATCAAAGCGAAAAATAAAAAGTTTAGGGTTGGGTATGAACTCCCCAAAATGCATCTCTGTATAGCTATTTTTTAATTCTTATTTGTGAATTTCCTACCCCAACACTACGGACTTCTTTTGCTTATATATTTTAGCCTGTATACAGACTAAACTTTATCTAAAATAACTCAAAGACCTCTATAAAATGGTTTGTTTAACAGAGCTTTAGTTATAAGAATTTCAAAGCAAACTTTATTTTTTAGAAACTCCAAATTTGAGTAAGACACATAAAAAGTGGGGTACATAAAATGATACTCAAGTTTGAGTAAAATTTTAAAAGGCATATATTATTTGTAATCATAGGGGCTTCCCAGTTGGAGCTAGTGGTAAAGAACCCGCCAGCCAATGAAGGAAGCATAAGAGACGGAGGTTCGATCTCTGGGTCAGAAAGACCCCCTGGAGGAGGGCATGGCAACCAACTCCAGTATTCTTGCCTAGAGAATCCCGTGGACAGAGGAGCCTGGTGAGCTACAGTCCAGTTCACTTCAGTCACTCAGTTGTGTCTGACTATTTGAGACCCCATGGACTGCAGCACACCAGGCCTCCCCTGTCCATCACAAACTCCTGGAGCCTACTCAGACTCATGTCCATTGCATTGGTGATGCCATCCAACCATCTCATCCTCTTTTGTCCCCTTAACCTCCCACCTTCAATCTTTCCCAGCATCAAGGTCTTTTCCAATGAGTCAGTTCTTTGCATCAGGTAGCCAAAGTATTCGAGTTTCAACTTCAGGGTCAGTCCTTGCAATGAATATTCAGGACGGATTGCCTTAGATGGACTGGTTGGACCTGCTTGCAGTCCAAGGGACTCTCAAGAGTCTTCTTCAACACCACAGTTTAAAAGCATCAATTCTTCAGCACTCAACTTTATAGTCCAACTCTCACATCCATACATGACTACTGGAAAACCATAGCTTTGACTAGACGGACCTTTTGGTAAAGTGATGTCTCTGCTTTTTAATATGCTATCTAGGTTAGTCACATCTTTTCTTCCAAGAAGCAAGTGGCTTTTAATTTCATGGCTGCAGTCACCATCTGCAGTGATTTCAGAGCCCAAGAAAATAAAGTCTGTCACAGTTTGAACCGTTTCCCCATATTTTGCCATGAAGTGATGGGACCGGATGCCATGATCTTAGTTTTCTGAATGTTGAGTTTTAAGCCAACTTTTTCTGCTCTCCTCTTTCACCTTCATCAAGACGCTCTTAAGTTCTTTGCTTTCTGCCATAAGGGTAGTGTCATCTGTGTGTCTGAGGTTATTGATATTTCTCCCAACAATCTTGATTCCAGCTTGTGCTTCTTCCAGCCCAGCATTTCTCATGATGTACTCTACATATAAGTTAAATAAGCAGGGTGACAATATATAGCCTTGATGTACTCCTTTTCCTATTTGGAACCAGTCTGTTGTTCCATGTCCAGTTCTAACTGTTGCTTCCTGACCTGCATATAGGTTTCTCAAGAGGCAGGTCAGGTGGTCTGGTATTCCCATCTCTTTCAGAATTTTCCACAGTTTATTGTGATCCACACAGTCAAAGGCTTTGGCATAGTCAATAAAGCAGAAGTAGATCTTTTTCTGGAACTTTCTTGCTCTTTTGATGATCCAGAGGATGTTGGTAATTTGATCTCTGGTTCCTCTGCTTTTTCTAAAACCAGCTTGAACATCTGGAAGTTCATGGTTCACGTATTGCTGAAGCCTGGCTTGGAGAATTTTGAGCATTACTTTACTAGCGCGTGAGATGAGTGCAATTGTGTGGTAGGGAAATGGCAATCCACTCCAGTACTCTTGCCTGGAAAATCCCATGGACAGAGGAGCCTGCTAGGCTACAGTCTATGGGGTCACAAAGAGTCAGACACGACTGAGCTACTTCACTTTCACTTTCACTTTGAGCATTCTTTGGCATTGCCTTTCTTTGGGATTGGAATGAAAACTGACCTTTTCCAGTCCTGTGGCCACTGCTGAGTTTTCCAAATGTGCTGACATATTGAGTGCAGCACTTTCATAGCAGCATCGTTTAGGATATGAAATAGCTCCACTGGAATTCCATCACCTCCACTAGTTTTGTTCATAGTGATGCTTTCTAAGGCCCACTTGACTTCACATTCCAGGATGTCTGGGTCTAAGTGAGTGATCACACCATCACAGTTATCTTGGTCATGAATATCTTTTTTGTATAGTTCTTCTGTGTATTCTTGCCACCTCGTCTTAATATCTTCTGCTTCTGTTAGATCCATACCATTTCTGTCCTTTATTGTGCTCATCTTTGCATGAAATGTTTCCTTGGTATCTCTAATTTTTTTTGAAGAGATCTCTAGTCTTTCCCATTCTATTGTTTTCCACTATTTCTTTACATTGATCAGTGAGGAAGGCTTTCTTATCTCTCCTTGCTATTCTTTGGAACTGCATTCAAATGGGTATATCTTTCCTTTCCTCCTTTGCCTTTAGCTTCCCTTCTTTTCTTGGCTTTTTTTAAGGCCTTGTCAGACAACCATTTTGCCTTTTTGCATTTCTTTTTCTTGGGAATGGTCTTGATCACTTCCTCCTGTACAATGTCATGAACCTCTGTCCATAGTTCTTCAGGTACTCTGTCAATCAGATCTAATCCCTTGAATCTATTTGTCATTTCCACTGTATAATCATAAGGGATATGATTTAGGTCATACCTGAATGGTGTAGTGGTTTTCCCTACTTTCTCCAATTTAAGGCTGAATTTGGCAATAAGGGAATTGCCATAAGGGTGGTCTCATCTGCATATCTGAGGTTATTGTCATTTCTTCCAGCAATCTTGATTCCAGTCCTGTAGCCACTGCTGAGTTTTCCAAATTTGCTGACATATTGAGTGCAGCACTTTCATAGCATCATCTTTTAGGATGTGAAATAGCCACAGTCAGCTCCCGGTCTTATTTTTGCTGACTGTACAGAGCTTCTCCATCTTTGGCTACAAAGAATATAATCAGTCTGATTTCGGTGTTGACTGTCTGGTGATGTCCATGTGTAGAGTCTTCTCTTGTGTTGTTGGAAGAGTTTGTTTGCTATGACCAGTGCATTCTGTTGGCAAAACTCTGTTAGCCTTATCCCTGCTTCATTCTCTACTCCAAGGCCAAATTTGCCTGTTACTCCAGGTGTTTCTTGACTTCCTACTTTTGCATTCCAGTCCCCTCTAATGAAGAGGACATCTTTTTTGGGTGTTAGTTCTAGAAAGTCTTGTAGGTCTTCATAGAACCATTCAACTTCAGCTTCTTCAGCATTACTGGTTAGGGCGTAGACCTGGATTACTGTGATACTGAATGGTTTGCCTTTGAAATGAACAGAGATCATTCTGTTGATTTTGAGATTGCATCCAAGTCCTGCATTTTGGACTCTTATTGACTGTGATGGTGACTCCATTTCTTCTAAGGGATTCTTGCCCACAGTAGTGGATATAGAGTTCATTTGATTTAAATTCACCCTTTCCATCCCATGGAGTCACAAAGCATTGGGCACGACTGAAGTGACTTAGCTCATAGGCATTTGTAATCATATCTTCCACAGTTTACTCACTAATTAATATAGCTTGATATAGGTTTTCTTTTCAGATTTCGATTTTGTACTCAAAGCATACATTCATACCATGTAGCCCACGGTATGTGGAATACCCAATACATTATGTTCTGCAAGGGATAATTGCAGCTTGAGGGAGAGAGTGGGATTCTTCTGATTCTCCCCTAAATTGGGTTCACTCCAGCTCTGGCAGAGGTGACAGAGAGATAGAAGGAAGGAGAGAGTTAAAGCCTTTGCAAAAATGACCCAGAATATAGACAGGTGACTCAAATCAAGAGCACTGTCATCTTATGGTAGACAGATGGGAGAACCAACTGGAAAGAGTAAAACCCAGCTCAAGCCCTTGTGAGTAGGAAAAACAGCCCCAGCACAGCTGCTGGGGTGCAGGGTCCCTGTGTGGCACACACACTCCAAGTGTCCCTGCGATCACCAGCCCCAGCACAGTCCTCACTTGGTTGTGGGCATGCAAGATGAATAACCTAATTTTGGACCTTTTTTATGTCCAAAATTATTCTGTAGTATATGAGGGGGAAACACATTTATTTTAAAGGCACTGCTTATAAACTTCCCTAAATGATATATATATCTAAGTAAATAACCTCATTACAGTAATTTTAAAAGCATTGTGTGTGTTATTTTTTATCAGTAAAAATCAAATATCATGTCAATTAACCACAGAAACAGATCCCACAATTAAAGCAATAAGCCACATTTAACAATACTTTTTAAATGTAAAACTGTTTGGTCAGGGAACTAATATGTCTTTTGTAATTTTTAATAGCTTGTTAAACAATTTGAATATCAAAAAACCCACCTGTTTTCTGTAACAGGTTGTTAATTAGGAAGAGGTTTTGGAAACTCTAGTTTTATTCATCAACTTATATTCAATTCACAGCTAACTCTTCACTTTGATTTTTCTTCAAATGATTCATTAAGGTTGTTTAATACAGAGCTCTTTAACTGTGGTCTTATAATTGAGTTCTTTTAAAAATGTCTATTATTCTGGAATCTAGTTCCTTAAATTCTCTGGCTCTTAATGCTTAAGTTAGGTTTGGAAACATTCCTTTTGTTTCCACCAGTATTCAGTCTACACCCTCATTAGTCTCTAGATATCCCTTGGGTATATAGCTGAGATATGTCTTGTTATGTTAAGAAAAGAAAAGGAAATGGAAAATTCTTGAATATGATCTCTTTGCAGAAGAAAGTGCCAATTAAAGCACTCCATGTTATTCTTTCTGAACATACATATGTCTTATCAAAATAGTTTAAAGTTCTCTTCACAAATGATGCAGATTTTTAAGGTTGAAATCTCTTTGTTTACAACACATATGCTTATAAATAGTTGCTTCCTGTAATATAAAGATAATTTTGTTCATGATTTAAGAGGCATCCTTGAGATATCTCTCTATACAATGTTACCTCCTATTTTTAAGGACATTAGAAAAAATAAACATTTTCTTTAGGTTAGGTGCACCTAACCTAAAATAAATAGATTTATTAAAATAAATATCAAATAAAACATCAAATAAAGCAGATTAATTAAAATAATTATATACCCCTACACAAACATACCTCCCTCACTCTAGTTTGAAAATTCAAAATCAAATCAACAAATTAATCTGCAAAACTTTTCGCTGTCAATCTTGCTGTGAACCTGCTAAAGTGTCACTACAACTCATAAAGGGCAAGGGCTGTATCTGAGTCTTATTCATCTTTAAATATAATTTTTTGTCAACACCTGGCAGGTAGAAAGCTCTAATAAGCTGTTTGTTGAATGAATGACCCTGATGCTAGAAAAGATTGAAGGCGGGAGGAGAAGGGGACAACAGAGGATGAGATGGTTGGATGGCATCACTGACTCAATGGACATGAGTTTGAGTAATCTCTGGGAGCTGGTGATGGGCAGGGAAGCCCGGCATGCTGCAGTCCATGGGGTCACAAAGAGTTGGACACAACTGAGCAACTGAACTGAAATGAACTGAATAAATGAACTAACCACTCTAATTTCACTTAATTGCATGTAATAACTTGCTCTCCATTATGATTGCAGTCATAGAAAGGGTGTCTTAACCATTTTCTGAGTATATTTTAATACATATCTAGGTTAACAACACAAATTTAAATTTTAATCATTTCTTCAATTTGGATCTTGGAGAGATAAAGGGTCACAGTGCAAGGTTTTGCTGCATGTTAATCGTTGCGAGTGTTATGAATTCACCTATTAATATTTAATGAGGACCTACAGAGTATGAAGCTGTGTGCTAGGCAGTGAGAAACGAATACTTAAAAATATTTCAGACTTTTTTGCCCCCAGACATTTTCAGTTTAGCACTCACAAGATTCCTGTCCTGCATTATAATATACTGTTTGATTGTTTCTAATTATTTAATCATCTTCCTGCAGAAGAATTAAGCATGCTTGTCACTTTGATGTTGAACTTAACTGTACAATATGTCTTAGGCTAATGAAATATGAGTGTAATTGATATATATCACATTTGGACAAAAGTTTTAAAAGCTATTATGTGGTTTACTTGTTGAATTTTCCCATACCATGAAAACAATGTGCCTCTAATAGTGAAAGTCCCTTTTAGCCTGGATCCTGGAATAAGGAAGGATATAGAAGTAGAGCAAATGAAAACCCACAGCTGCTTTCAGATCAGATCAGTCGCTCAGTCGTGTCCAACTCTTTGTGACCCCATGAATCGCAGCACGCCAGGCCTCCCTGTCCATCACCAACTCCCGGAGTTTACTCAGACTCACGTCCATCGAGTCAGTGATGCCATCCAGCCATCTCATCCTCTGTCGTCCCCTTCTCCTCCTGCCCCCAATCCCTCCCAGCATCAAAGTCTTTTCCAATGAGTCAACTCTTCACATGAGGTGGCCAAAGTTAGTCTACATTTAATAGGAGCGAAAAGTAAGCCATTTTTTGGAGTAGGCTGCTGAGACTTGGGAAGTTGCTTTATCCTTAGTGTAGTCTTCTGAGGTTGAAGAAACTGTTTTTTGTGTTTGCGTATTTAATCACTCAGTCATGTCCGACTCTTTGGGATCCTGTGGTCTATAGCCTGACAGGCTCCTCCGTCCATGGTATTTTCCCAGCAAGAATACTGGAGGGGATTGCCATTTTCTTCTCCAGGGGATCTTCCAGACCCATGGATTGAACCAACATCTCTTGCATCTCCTGCATTGCAGGTGGATTCTTTACCTTTGAGCCACCTGCTGCTGCTAAGTCGCTTCAGTCATGTCCAACTCTGTGCGACCCCATAGATGGCAGCCCACCAGGCTCCCCCATCCTTGGGATTCTCCAGGCAAGAACACTGGAGTGGGTTGCCATTTCCTTCTCCAATGCAGGAAAGTGAAAAGTGAAAGTGAAGTCGCTCAGTCGTGTCCGACTTTTCGAGACCCCATGAACTGCAGCCCACCAGGCTCCTCCATCCATGGGATTTTCCAGGCAAGAATACTGGAGTAGGGTGCCATCGCCTTCT
Source organism: Bubalus bubalis (assembly GCF_019923935.1). Taxonomy (NCBI): domain Eukaryota; kingdom Metazoa; phylum Chordata; class Mammalia; order Artiodactyla; family Bovidae; genus Bubalus; species Bubalus bubalis. Next base: position 85,949,938 of record NC_059158.1, read on the forward strand.
CCTTTGAGCCACCAGGGAAGCCCAAATATGACTAATATATGGTCAGAGCTCAGCTATAGTTTCCCAGATAATATTAATAGGAGACTATTCTCATGCAGTGGCTTTCTGCCTTAAACAATGTAGAAATTTGTACTGATTCCACTGATCTGTCTGACTCTGTGCTTTATCTACTGTACCAAATTGTCACTTTAAGTAATCATAATGGTAATTGTTGTAATAGGAGTAGGAAATAACATCTCTTTTTTATTTTATTACACTTTATATTTAATCTACCCAACAATTATACTTGGAAGGCATTTTTGTCTTCTAGGTTAAAAAGATCAAATTATTTACCCCAAATCACATGTCTGTCTTCATCCTTGCCCACTCTTCATTTCGCTTCTTACCTGCTCTTCACAGTTTTGGCAATAAAAGCCCATAAATGTACTGTGATGCAAAGGGGAGGGACTTAAAGACAGAGGACCTGTGTTTCACTCTCCATTACTAGCTAAGTGACTTTAAGGGCATCAGTTAACTTACTTTACCTCTCAGGTTCAATTCAGTTCAGTTCAGATCAGTCACTCAGTTGTGTATGACTCTTTGCGACCCCATGGACTGCAGCACACCAGGCTTCCCTGTCCATCGCCAACTCCGGGAGCTTGCTCAAACTCATATCCATCAGATCGGTGATGCCATCCAACCATCTCATCCTCTGTCATCTCCTTTTCCTCCTGCCTGCAATCTTTCCCAGTATCAGGGTCTTTTCCAAGATGTCAGTTCTTTGCATCAGGTGGCCAAAGTATTGGAGTTTCAGCTTCTGCATCAGTCCTTCCAATGAATATTCAGGACTGATTTCCTTTAGGATGGACTGATTGGATCTCCTTGCAGTCCAAGGGATTCTCAAGAGTCTTCTCCAACACCACAGTTCAAAAGCATCGATTCTTTGGCGCTCAGCTTTCTCTATAGTCCAACTCTCACATCCATACATGACTACTGTAAAAAACCATAGTTTTGACTAGATGGAGCTTTGTTGGCAAAATAATATCTCCACTTTTTTATATGCTATCTAGGTTGGTCATAGCTTTCCTTCCAAGGAGTAAGCATCTTTTAATTTCATGGCTGCAATCACCTTCTGCAGTGATTTCGGAGCCCAAGAAATTGAAGTCTGTCACTGTTTCCATTGTTTCCCCATCTATTTCCCATGAAGTGATGGGACCAGATGCCATGATGTTCGTTTTCTGAATGTTGAGTTTTAAGTCAACTTTTTCACTCTCTTCTTCCACTTTCATCAAGAGGCTCTTTAGTTCCTCACTTTCTACCATAAGGGTGGTGTCATCCACATATCTGTGGTTATTGACATTTCTCCCAGCAATCTTGATTCCAGCTTGTGATTCATCTAGTCCAGCATTTAGCATAATGTACTCTGCATATAACTTAAATAAGCAGGGTGACAACATCTAGCCTTGACGTACTCCTCTCCAGATTTGGAACCAGATCATTTTTCCATGTTCGGTTCTAACTGTTGCTTCTTGACCTGCATATAGATTTCTCAGGAGGCATTTCAGGTGGTCTGGTATTCCCATCTCTTGAAGAGATTTTCACAGTTTGTTGTGATCTTCACAGTCAAAGGTTTTGGAATAGTCAATAAAGCAGAAGTAGATGTTTGTCTGGAACTCTCTATCTTTTTTGATGATCCAGCTTGTTGACAATCTGATCGCTGGTTCCTCTGCCTTTCCTAAACCTCTCAGGTTTCTGATCCATAAAATAAGTGTGATTCAGGTTCAAAACAAGAAATATACATGAAAGGTCTTTAGAAAGTATAAGGTACAATGATGTAATCTATTGACACAGTTATATACAAAAAATGATCTTTCCTCTTGATTATTAACTTTGTAGGTCAACAGCAAGTATCTGTTAACTTCTCATGGTTTGACCAGAAATTTCTGTCTGTGGATTCATTCTTTATTGCCAACTCTTTTTTTTTCCCAATCTGCATACTCCATTTCCCAATCACCGGCAATCAAAACAAAGGAAAAGAAAAAAAAAAAAAAACTAAGGCAGAAAAACAGATAGTCAGGAATGGAAAGAGGTATAGTCAGCTTTATTTTTTAATAAGCACTATCAGTTGGAAAGAGATAACCTGTGGTAACCAAGATCATATATCCCAGAGTTTATTAACTTTTCCTTGTCAATAACAGAATAACTTTTTTTGCATCAAATATATTTTTCAAATACTAGGTGAAGTTTGCTTTTTAAGCAACTGCAGCTGGTTGCATTTTCCAGAAATAGCTGCCCCAATATCTCTCCTATCTTCCATCTCTTGCCACTACCCTATCAAAGAGGGAGCCTATTTCTCTACTCTCTTGAATATAGGTGAACCCTGTGACCTCTTTGAAAGAAATACTGCTATCCTAGTTCCAGACTTAGCCTGTCATTAGCCTGGCAGCTTCCACTTTTTGCCTCTTGTAAAGCTCACACACAAACACTCATTCTTGGGATGCTTCCTCTAGAAACTAAGGCACCATTCTCTGAGAAGTCCAAGCCACTTGAAGATCCATGTAAGCATTCCAGTCAATAGCTCCACTTAAGCTCCCAACCATCAGCCAGCTTCAACTCCCAGCCATGTAAAGTGCACCATTTTGGATAGTCAATCTAGTTCAGCATTTAGGTGGCTGCAATCATAACTGAAATCCAACTGAAACATGAAGGAACATAAGCTTGAACAAGTCATGTTAGAATTTAACCTACAGAACCATGCAAAACAATAATCAATGATTCATTTTTGGGGGGTGGTTTGCCACATAGCAATAGATACCCAGAACACTATCCACTGCATAGTTTCCCAAACGTGATTGTCCTTTGTTTCATATGAATCCATTAACACAAATTAACTAAAACCAACATGATCTTTGTAATTGTCTAGTGATTTCATCATTTTGATGCTGTGTGTTATAAAAATTGTATAACAAATTTTAAAATGAAGACATTACTTCACATACTTTGAAGCTCATTTTATTTTTTTTATATTTTTTTAAATTTTATTTTATTTTTAAACTTTACATAATTGTATTAGTTTTGCCAAATATGAAAATGAATCTACCACAGGTATACATGTGTTCCCCATCCTGAACCCTCCTCCCTCCTCCCTCCCCATTCCATCCCTCTGGGTCGTCCCAGTGCACCAGCCCCAAGCATCCAGTATCGTGCATCGAACCTGGACCGGCAACTCGTTTCATACATGATATTTTACATGTTTCAATGCCATTCTCCCAAATCTTCCCACCCTCTCCCTCTCCCACAGAGTCCATAAGACTGTTCTATACATCAGTGTCTCTTTTGCTGTCTCGTACACAGGGTTATTGTTACCATCTTTCTAAATTCCATATATATGCGTTAGTATACTGTATTGGTGTTTTTCTTTCTGGCTTACTTCACTCTGTATAATAGGCTCCAGTTTCATCCACCTCATTAGAACTGATTCAAATGTATTCTTTTTAATGGCTGAGTAATACTCCATTGTGTATATGTACCACAGCTTTCTTATCCATTCATCTGCTGATGGACATCTAGGTTGTGAAGCTCATTTTAAAAGTTTTTAGGAAAAGATAGAACTAGCATGCCGAGACTTAAAATATATTGAGTTTTCATTCAATTATTTGTGTGGAGATTTGGTGATCTAAACTGAATTTATTTAAAAAACAGTGGATTTTTCAAAGACTCAGTAAGATAGGTTTTCAAGTATCTTTTCTTACATTCTAAATAATGTTTCATAGCTGGTAAACTGAAACCAGGTATTTCTGACTGATTTCCTCTTTGGTGGGAATCTTTTTTCCCCAAATGAAAAACATGTTTCTTACTTTTTATAATTGTAAAAGTAATACACACTCATCATTGAGAATTCCAGCATAGACTATAAACCAAGTAGAGGTAAGAGTCATTTGAATATTCACATCCCAAATATAGTGTTAAATAACAAAGTGTTTTTGGCAAGTTACGTCATCTCTCTGATTCAGTTTCATCTACAAAATCAAGATAATAATAATTCATAGGCTTGCTGTGGGACTATTTTAAATGATACATACAAAACATTTATAACAGAGCCTAGAATAAAATGTCTTCAATATGTTAGTTTTAATTAGTAACAGTTTGATATATAAGTGTGTTTCCTTCTAGATTTTTATTTTAAGCATGCATAATTACATGTGTACATTTTTAGCAAAAATTTATGAAATCATAAATGCTCAGCTTTCAAGCTAGTTTTTTAACTCTTCACTCTATCACTTGAATATGGTTTTATAACAGTATATAGAAAAGTCTCATTCCTTCTCACAACCACATTGTATTCTAATTTATAAAAACATAATATATGTAAAATATAACCCTAGTCTATTGGAATTTTTTTTTTACAGTTTGAACTAGTATATAAAACAATGATTTTATGAACAAGAAAACCAGAAAAAAAAATAATTATCTTAAAATGTATGGAACATTTCACACAGATAAACCAGAATAGTTTCTGATCATATGGTATGTGCTTTATTAGCTCTAAATTCTTAGAGAAACCATGAATCTGCTCATCTACATGCAGATAATATTCTAATAAAATCAATATATTTTAAGGACCACAAAAACTAGAAAAGCCAAAACCATACAATCCCCATAATTTTACCAGGACCCCTAAATAATCAAGTTTAGTTAAAGACTCTGGGCACCTCCATTATATTCAGCACATCATAAAGAGAACCTTTATTTCATTATATCATGTAAAATTTTAATTAAAGACTAAGTAAGTTCCGAATATCTGAAGACAGAATTTGGGTTAAGAATATTAAATCATAGATACTGAGAAATTGAGTGAAACTGAGATATTAGCATGCTAACATTGATTTGACAAGATTAAAATAAAATGTCAAACAGAGCGAGTTATTTAATTGGTGTTAAGTTCAAGTAAATTTCACACAGCAGGACCAACCTGCCTGTCTTATCTCTTCTCTGCTCCTTTAAGCAGGATATTCAAACATTCACAGTGGTAGAGCCAAGAGGTTTGGCTTGATGGAGGAGAGGTAGAGAAGAATTTGACTACTGGAATTTGACTCCAATAGTTTCTTTAGTCTCTGATTTCCAGCTTCATCAAATACCCATAAGATTCCTGTAAAATATCAAGCTTGCTAATGAAAACAGAGCTCCAAAGTAAGTTTCCTAGCCCTCATCTTCTAACCAAGTTGCATCCTCTAAGCTCCTCAGTTCAGTTCAGTTCAGTTCAGTCGCACAGTCGTGTCTGACTCTTTGCAACCCCATGAACTGCAGCACGCCAGGCTTCCCTGTCCATCACCAACTCCCGGAGCTTGCTCAAACTCATGTCCTTTGGGTTGGTGATGCCATCCAACCATCTTATCATCTGTCTTCCCCTTCTCCTCCTGCCTTCAATCTTTCCCAGCATCAGGGTCTTTTCAAATGAGTCACTTCTTTGCATCAGGTGGCCAAAGTATTGGAGTTTCAGCTTCAGCATCAGTCCTTCCAATGAATAGTCGGAACTGATTTCCTTTAGGATTGACTGGTTGGATCTGCTTTCAGTCCAAGGGACTCTCAAGAGTCTTCTCCAACACCACAGTTCAAAAGCATCAATTCATCAGCTCTCAGCTTTCTTCATAGTCCAACTCTCACATCCATACATGACTACTGGAAAAAAACCGTAGCTTTGACTAGATGGAGCTTTGTCAGCAAAGTAATGTCTCCGCTTTTTAATATGCTGTCTAGGTTAGTCATAGCTTTCCTTCCAAGAAGTAAGTGTCTTTTAATTTCATGGCTGCAGTCACCATCTGCAGTGATTTCAGAGCCCAAGAAAATGAAGTCTGTCATTGTTTCCATTGTTTCCCCATCTATTTGCCATGTAGTGATGGGACCGGATGCCATGATCTTAGTTTTCTGAATGTTGAGTTTTAAGCCAACTTTTTCACTCTCCTCTTTCACTTTCATCAAGAGGCTCTTTAGTTCTTCTTTGCTTTCTATCATAAGGGTGGTGTCATCTGCATATCTGAGGTTATTGATATTTTTCCCAGCAATCTTGATTCCAGCTTGTGCTTCATCAGTTAAATAAGCAGGGTGACAATATATAACCTTGATGTACTCCTTCCCCAATTTGGAACCAGTCTGTTGTTCCATGTCCAGTTCTAACAGTTGCTTCTTGGCCTGCATACAGATTTCTCAGGAGGCAGGTCAGCTGGTCTGTTATTCCCATCACTTTCAGAATTTTCCACATTTTGTTGTGATCCACACAATCAAAGGCTTTGGCATAGTTAATAAAGCAGAAATAGATGTTTTTCTGGAATTCTCTTGCCTTTTCTATGATCCAGTGGATGTTGGCAATTTGATCTCTGGTTTCTCTGCCTTTTCTAAAACCAGCTTGAACATCTGGAAGTTCACAGTTCATGTACTGTTGAACCCCTGCTTGGAGAATTTGGAGAATTACTTTGCTAGTGTGTGAGATGAGTGCAATTTTGCGGTTTGAACATCTTTGGCATTGCTTTTCTTTGGGATTGGAATGAAAACTGACCTTTTCCAGTCCTGTGGCCACTGCTGAGTTTTCCAAATTTGCTGGCATATTAAGTGCAGCACTTTCATAGCATCATCTTTTAGGATTTGAAATAGCTCAAGTGGGATTCCATCACCTCCACTAGCTTTGTTCATAGTGATGCTTCCTTAGGCCCACTTGACTTCACATTCCAGGATGTCTGGCTCTAGGTGAGTGATCACATCATCATGGTTATGTGGGTCATGAAGATCTTTTTTGTATAATTCTTCCATTTAATCTTGCCACCTCTTCTTAATATCTTCTGCTTCTGTTAAGTCCATACCATTTCTGTGTGTTAATGTGCCAACCTTTGCATGAAATGATCCCTTGGTATCTCTAATTTTCTTGAAGAGATCTCTAGTCTTTCCCATTCTAATGCTTTCCTCTATTTATTTGCATTGATCACTGAGGAAGGTTTTCTTATCTCTTTTTTTTCCTCAGCTATTTGTAAGGCCTCCTCAGACAACCATTTTGCCTTTTGCATTTCTTTTCCTTGTTGGTGTTCTTCATCACCTAAGCGCCTCTCATTTGGCAATTCTGGTTTCCCCCTGACTGCTAGCTGTTTGACAACTTTCACACAATAAGTCTTTTACATAGAATCATGTGGACACATGCATGAAATATTTTACCAGAAGCTTTTGGATTTTCAGTGTCATATGAAGTCTTGGCTTTCTAGGAGTCTTATAAACAAAGACACATAAATAAAGTACATCCCCTATAGTCGGCTAAATAATGGCCCTGCTAAGAGGTCTATGCCGTAAACCCCAGAACCTTTGAGTATATTACTTTGCATTGCAAAAGGGACTCTGCAGATATGATTAGGTTAAGGATCTTGCAATGCGGAGATTCTTCTGGAATTTCCATTTGGGCCCAGTGTAATCACAAATGTCTTTATAAAATTGGGGCAGGAATGTCACAGTCAGTGAAGTTTATGTGACCCCAGAAGCATAGGGAAGGAAGCAGAAATGAAGATGATTAGAAGATATTGCATTGCTTGCTTGAAAATGGAAGAAGGGGCCAGGAGGTAACCTCTAGAAGCTGTAACAGACAAAGAAGCAGATTCATCCTGGAGCCTCCAGAATGCATCCTTGCCAATCCATTTTAGAGTTCTGACCTCCAGATCTATTCAATAATTAATTCTTTTTGTTTTGTCTTACTACTGCTGCTGCTTAGTCGCTCAATCATGTCTGATTCCTTGAGATACTGTGGACTGTAGCCTGCCAGACTCCTGTTCATGGGATTTTCCGGGCAAGAATACTGGAGTGGGTTGCCATTTTCTTCTCCAGGGAATCTTCCCAACCCAAGGACTGAACCTGGGTCTTCTGCCTTGTAAGTGGATTCTTTACCCTCTGAGCCACCAGGGAAGCCTTTTATCTTACTAAGCTTGTGGTAATTTGTTGTAGCAGCAATAAGAAACTAATACACTTCGGTGAGTATGTTATGATGAATTCTATTGCTGATTTCTTCAGAGTAAAGTAAGCAAATATGTAACGTTTAAGAAGAGTGTGACTAGCTAGAGATACTTGTCATAGAAGTATTCACAATATGCTAAATTCTAATGAGAACACAAATACTTTATCCCTCTCTTTGTAATCCTCACTTATTTTCCTCCGTATTCATGTGTAAGTTTCATTCCAGTTATATCCTTCCAAAATGTCACAAAGGGTACAGAGTAAACGACATCTTACTTTTATTGCTTTTTGTAATAATGGTTTGAAGCTATCTCTGTAGCTATGCCAAGGATGAAATGACCTGTTTCTTGGAGCTAGAACCCCCAAGTCACTGATAATCCAATATTCCCTACGTCTTATAAAGAAGTACACCTGTGGCGTGAAAACAAACACAAGCATAGTTATTTCAGATCAGATCCGACCCAGTGTGAGTCATAGCCATGTGGCTTCTGGTATTTCTACTATTGGAAGTTTATTTATTCATTAAACTTGAATCCAAACCTTTGTGTGGAAGGGTTATGTGGCTTTAACAAACATAAAGAAGCCAAGAGTGGCTTCATTTCATCTTATACTCAAGATGGGAAATTAACGTATGCAGGAATAATGCAAGAGAATCCTGTGAAATAGACTATCCGTATAAAATGGAATAATAAAGTGCAGAATCTTTTTAAAAGTGCTGAGGAGATTCAGATAAGAAAAGGTAATTAGAGCCCTTTGGGATTGTCTGATATATTGCCCTTGGCTCCTTAGATTTCTGCAAGGAGAAAAGAAAAGAAACAATTCTTAAATTGTGTTTTCTAGGTGAAAGCAATATGTATCTTTCTCATTGCTGGATCCAGGAAACGATGAGAATGAGATGTCTAACATGGCCAATTAGTCAGGATCTTCCTTTTAGACCTCCTTTTGCCACTGTCTTGTTAGCGAGATTTGTGTTTAAAAGGTTAATTGCTCTTTGTAATACTTCTCCATTGGTTCCATAGTGCACACAACTTCTAGAATTATGAAATGTAAAATTCACCTTCTGTGTCAAGTATTTAATAATTTAAAAATCAAAGTTGTAAAATGGTAGAGAATAAGGAAAAATACAGAAGAGAACTAGGATTGCAAATCTTCCATGTTGAGGCTTAAGGGTGACTTTTTATATATTAATATAAAAAATCTTTCTAATGCTGGAAATTTTTTCAAATGTTGAAAAATGCCACTTGGGTTTAGGCTGCTGCCTGAATAACGAGCAAATGAATTAAAATATACCAGAGATACTACATAATTATATAATAACCCAGTTAAATGACCTCAGAAATGTGGGAATCAATCCTTTTTAAATGTATAATAATTGAATTCATTAAACACTTCTTGATGTCCTTTGTAATTTCATCCTACACATCTTGAAGTAACAGATTTCTTAAATATGCTAATACTTATGAATAAAATTATGCCTTATTTTAGTTTCAATTTTAAGAATTATTTTTTGTAACATTAAGAGGAACGATTTTGTTCTAATTGTTAAGACCTTTGGAGAGACCCAATAAATAGCACCTCTTTCACTACCACATAACAAACTTCAATCTAGCAGAAAAATAAGATGAAAGAATATGATTCGTGGAACAAAATTTCATCGTTACTACTCAAAAAGTTCTAGAATGGCATTTACTGGTTATATTTTTGAGAGATTGAAAACCCCGGAATAAAACAGCCGTATCTATCTGCTTGGGCTTCTCAGGTGGCACTAGTGGTAAAGAAGCTTCCTGCCAAGGCAGGAGACAATACATGCAGGTTTGATCCCTGGGCCAGGAAGAGCCCCTGGATGAGGGCATGGTAACACACTCCAATATTCATACCTGGAGAATCCCAAGGACAGCGGAGCCTAGTGGGCTATGATCCATAGCGTCGCAGAGTCAGACACAACTGAGTGACTTAGCATGCATGCACGCATCCATCTACCTAGTTAGAGACATGCAGAGAAGAAAATGTGCTTTTTTTAAAATCAGGTTTATTCTTGAAAGGTAAAATGAAGAGGTGAGTCAAGCATACCCAACCTATTATCCCAATTCTGCCAAGGAGCTAAATCACACTACCTTCCCAAACAAAGATGACCAAAGGGATGAAGAGGACTCAGAAGTGTTATGTGAATCTCACTTCCTGGATATGAAACATCTGGAAAGGAAAGAAGCAGTGTTTCCCCACTAACTGGACTCTCAGATTCCTGCCAGTACACTTAATATGCAGTCCTTTTATTTGTTTTTATAAACCTTAAGAATACTTCCTCAATCTTTAATTCTCCAGAAAAGTGCTATATTTGTAAGATGTACTTCCTAAGAAATTTTGACCTGTTGCTCATTTTAGCTGTACATGTGGGAACCTTGTCTATCACTTATGTACTTCCTGCTGTCTCGTCAAGAAGGGTAACTGTTTACAGTATCCTGGGAAAGGATTAACCCTATAATTTTTACAGCCCTTTTGTTTCCAGTCAGTTTCCAATACCTTTCCCAAGGATGCTCAGAAATGTTGCTGGTCTTCTCAATAGGAGCATGCTAAGCCTATGTCTTCATAATTGCTGGTTGAGACGAATCTACCATACTGCACATATCATCTAGATTCATTCTTCCTAAAATACCTTGCCTTCCAACACACATTGAAACTTTTTCTACCATTTCACACAGTCAACATCACTAAATCTCTATTTAGTATACTCCCCACAGGTCAAAATTGTTCTGTATGCAGAAGTTTCTTCTAATTTTACTGAAGTTTTGTAAAGAACGTCAGATAAGTCAAATTCCAGAACTAGTTTTTGCTCTGTTATTAGTTTCCTACAGCTGCCTGATAAAATACTACAAATTAGCAGCTAAAAATAATGACCCGCATATTAGCCTCTGGTTCTGGAGGTCAGGAGTCTGGGCACATCGTGGCTGGGTTCTCTGCTCACGGTCTTACCAGGCTGAATTTAAGCCATTAATGTTATCCCAGGCTGTGGTTCTCACCTGGGCTCAGGTTTTCTTCAAATGTACTGGTTTATGGCAGAATTCACTTCCTGCAGTTGTAGGACGGTGTCCCTCCATGCCTGTTAATTATCAGTTGGTGCCACATTCAGTTTCTAGGGGCTTCTGGACTCAGCGGTTCAAATATGGGTGTTTGCTTTCTTCCAGGCCAGCAAAGACTTCCCTTTCTGTCACCAGCCAGAGAAAATTTTCTGCCTTTAAATGTCCCATATGATTACATTTAGTTCAGTTCAGTTCAGTCGCTCAGTCGTGTCTGACTCTGCGACCCCATGAATCACAGCACGCCAGGCCTCCCTGTCCATCACCAACTCCTGGAGTTCACTGAGACTCACGTCCATCGAGTCAGTGATGCCATCCAGCCATCTCATCCTCTGTCGTCCCCTTCTCCTCCTGCCCCCAATCCCTCCCAGCATCGGACCTTGCTTCTATCACCAGTCACATCCACAGCTGGGTATTCTTTTTGCTTTGGCTCCATCCCTTCATTCTTTCTGGAGTTATTTCTCCACTGATCTCCAGTAGCATATTGGGCACCTACTGACCTGGGGAGTTCCTCTTTCAGTATCCTATCATTTTGCCTTTTCGTACTGTTCATAGGGTTCTCAAGGCAAGAATACTGAAGTGGTTTGCCATTCCCTTCTCCAGTGGACCACGTTCTGTCAGATCTCTCCACCATGACCCGCCCATCTTGGGTTGCCCCACGGACATGGCTTAGTTTCATTGAGTTAGACAAGGCTGTGGTACATTAGACTCACCTAAATTATATCCCTTTCTTAAAGTCTTCTATGCCATGTGATAGAAACATGATATTCACTGTAGCTAGAATTATGAAGGATGTGTACACCAGAGGCAGAAAATCTTGGGGACCATCTTAGAATTCTACCCACCAAACACTGTTAAAAAGTCCTAGGCATTGAAATGCCTGATTGTTTCTCTCCTTTTTTTCTTTTTTATTTTCCAGTCAACTCCTTATCTTTGTCAAATACTGTCCAAATTAGACCATCATTCAATTTTTAAAACTTTCTAAAATCTCTGGTAAGTATCTGTTAAAATTTTAAAGAAAGTCCAAATGAATTTCTTAAATAGACAGGCTACTTAGAACCAGCCAAACCTGGACAAAAGTCTGGATTCTCCTTCTGCATGGTGATTCTACTCTAGCCAGTTAGCGATATTATGGAAACTTTTCAGCCTGTTTTCCTCTGTAGAATGGAGACCGTGATTTCCACCCCTGAAACACTGTCAGTATTTAATAAGTGTGTTAAAATTCTTACCACAATGCTAGGCCCAGAGTAGCCAGCTAACAATTTCTCTCCTTTTCCTTTGCTTTATTTATCTTTTCATTTTGGTTCTGCTTGGTTTTCATTTAACACAAAAGTCTCCAATAGCTCAAATGGATCAGATTTTGCCTTACAGAAAAATGTTACTTTCCCACCAACACATTATTCTCAACAAGATTATAGTATCCTACAGTTTATTACCATTGCTAATACCTTGCCTGATAGGGAAGAGCTCTAATCTATTGACCCCTCTTAAAATTCTTATCATGGGAGTCACACTGACCAAAGCATGGATCATCTAAACAATAAATTGCATACTTCACGTACCAGCAGCACACCTTGAGCACTTTAAATATTGATCCTGGAAGGTGATTTATTTATATTGTTTTTATAATTAACACATTTAATGCACTCTACTTATATAATGTGGTTCCAGACTCCTCCATATCTAGTAGAATTTTTAGCTGAGTTTCCTTTTCTACAGGGAATAGAACATCAGGGATAAAATTTGTTCCCCAGTTCGTCTTCTTTGTATTTTTTAATTGCCCAGTAACTTATTTAACCCAATTGCTTAGAAATTCTTTGCAAGTGTCCCTTGAATTACTTTTAGGTTTTTTGTTTGTTTGTTTGTTTCTGTTGGGCCTTCGTTGCTACACACAAGCTTTCTCTAGTTGCAGCGTGCAGGGACTACTCTCCAGTTGCTGTGCATGGGCTTCTCATTGTGCTAGCTTCTCTTGTGGAGCGTGGGCTCTAGGGCTTGCCAGCTTCAATAGTTGTGGTGAGAGGGCTCCAGGGCACATGGGCTCAGTAGTTAGTTCCCAGACCAGAGTTCGAACCTGTGTCTCCTGCATTGGCAGGCAGATTCTTAACCACTGGACAACCAGGGAAGTGCCCTTTAGCTTAATTTTTTGTACTTGACATTTAACTCTTACTCAGTTCCCTGGTTCTTTTTCACAATTTCTTCACTGTGGAAATGTCTTAATTTGTGGTTTTCTTCTTTCAAGGCTGTGGTTTTACCACATAGTCATGCAGGACTTGTGATCAAGTTACTTTCTTTGAAATACATTATGGTGCTTTGAAATAACTTAAAAAGTTTACCTTGGGATATTAACAAGTAGTTTTTTTCTTAATGTTTTAAATGTTCTGTCAGTTTTGGTGTTTGTTTTCCCACCCCTCATTAGATACCCTCCTTCCGATGGATATTTTCAGTTCCCCTCACTTTTTAAAAATGTTGAATTTAATCATGCTATTACAACCTAGTAATTGCCACTTTTCTGACCACGGCTCAGAACTAAATCTATTATATTTCATTCCCCTTTGAAGTTCTAAAGGAATTTAATCTTGAAAAGGCATTTATCATATCCAGATACCTGACACCCATATTTTGTCAAGATTACGATTTCTCCCAACCTGTGTGGGGACAAATGTGCCTTATTACTATTATCTGGCCTAATTTTTTAGGTTCCCTTTGCCTTATTTAACATCTCTTACTTATTCTCATTATCCCAGTGTTCTGCTACATTTTTGTTCCTTAAATATGGAATGTCTGCTTATCAAGTTTCCACTTACTTCCCTTGTCCAGTAGTATTTTTACCATGTATGAATCAGTATTCAAAATGTTTCTGAACACTCAAATTGAGTAATTTGAAGAGAGTTAAATAGGGGCTTCCCAGGTAGCTGAGTGATAAAGAATCTGCCTGTCAATGCAGGAAATGCAAGAGACGTGGGTTCAGTCCCTGGGTTGTGAAGATCCCCTGCAGGAGAGCATGGCAGCTCACTCCAGTATTCTTGCCTGGAGAATCCCATGGACAGAGAGGCCTATCTGGCTCACAAACAGTTGGACATGACTGAGCAGAACACAATGAAAAGATAACTTTATAAATGTGCAGTAAGGAACAATGCAGTGTCCCAGGCTTAGTCACAGTGGAGAGCCACTGGGAGGACAAGCCGAGGGAGTAATAATTACTGGAACCCTGAGACAGAGCTGAGGGCTGCCAGAAAGTCAAGTTCAGTGAGGGATGCATCCAACCATCTGCAGACCAGGAGGATTGGAGTCTAGGGTATAAATACTCTGTCACACCTCCTTTCCTCTGATTACCTGCCGGAAATCTCCACCAGCTAAACTTAGCTGGAATCCAGAGGATAAGGGAGTCCTTTCAGCATATTCTCCTCACTTGAACAGGAGGAGAAGGATGAAGATTGGGCCTGGAAGAGAAAACTGAAGAAATCCAGCAGAAACACCACCGCTATTCGTACCTGCATCTCAATGCCTTATTAGAGACATTGTGACTTAGGAGCAGCATGTGTCATTTTCCAATTACTCTCCTTCCAGCTGGGCTGGAAAATACCATTCACTGTCTGTATACTTGCCAAGCATTCCCTATCACCATGGCGTCTGAGATGAGTTTGGAAATACGTATGCATTCTCCATTAAGATGTGACTTGATGTCATCTCTCTGGGAAGCTTTCCATAACAGCCACAAGAAGACACTTTGAAATACATGATTGCTTCTCAGGGGCAGTTCTTAGAAGGAAGAGCATTTTAAAGAATTTATCAGTGGCATCAATCCAATATCTTCCTGTCAATCAAAATTTTGGAATTTCTTACTGTGCTTTTGGCCTTCTTACTGTGCTTTTCAGTGATGTTACTAGATGACTCAGTGCTGATTCCCTCCTTGTTCTTGTTAGCATTCAGATCAGATCAGTTGCTCAGTCGTGTCCGACTCTTTGCCACCCCATGAATCACAGCACGCCAGGCCTCCCTGTCCATCACCAACTCCCGGAGTTCACTGAGACTCACGTCCATCGAGTCAATGATGCTATCCAGCCATCTCATCCTCTGTCGTCCCCTTCCCCTCCTGCCCCCAATCCCTCCCAGCATCAGAGTCTTTTCCAATGAGTCAACTCTTCCCATGAGGTGGCCAAACTATAATATTGTCTGTTTTCTTTGTCCTTAGAAATTTACAATGACAGTAAAAGAAAGGAATTTAGAAAATCTTTTTTTTTTAATCTTAAAAGTTTTAATCTTTCTTCTCAAATGTAATACATGATAGATCAACCTTGCTAATGGTTTTATAATGTCTGTTGAAATCTCACCAGTGTGTTCAATCTCATATTTTATTTCAGTTCTTCTTTACCATTTGAGGAGAGATAAAAGTCTCCATTGCCATCCAAAGGTCTCTACCTTTGGCTCACCATCAGATCAGATCAGATCAGTTGCTCAGTCGTGTCCGACTCTTTGCGACCCCATGAATCGCAGCACGCCAGGCCTCCCTGTCCATCACCAACTCCCGGAGTTCACTCAGACTCACATCCATCAAGTCAGTGATGCCATCCAGCCATCTCATCCTCTGTCATCCCCTTCTCCTCCTGCCCCCAATCCCTCCCAGCATCAGAGTCTTTTCCAATGAGTCAACTCTTTGCATGAGGTGGCCAAAGTACTGGAGTTTCAGCTTTAGCATCATTCCTTCCAAAGAAATCCCAGGGCTGATCTCCTTCAGGATGGACTGGTTGGATCTCCTTGCAGTCCAAGGGACTCTCAAGGGTCTTCTCCAACACCACAGTTCAAAAGCATCAATTCTTCGGCACTCAGCCTTCTTCACAGTCCAACTCTCACATCCATACATGACCACAGGAAAAACCATAGCCTTGACTAGATGGACCTTTGTTGGCCAAGTAATGTCTCTGCTTTTGAATATGCTATCTAGGTTGGTCATAACTTTCCTTCCAAGGAGTAAGCATCTTTTAATTTCATGGCTGCAGTCACCATCTGTAGTAATTTTGGAGCCCAGAAAAATAAAGTCTGACTCTGTTTCCATTGTTTCCCCATCTATTTCCCATGAAGTGATGGGACCGGATGCCATGATCTTCGTTTTCTGAATGTTGAGCTTTAAGCCAACTTTTTCACTCTCCACTTTCACTTTCATCAAGAGGCTTTTGAGTTCCTCTTCACTTTCTGCCATAAGGGTGGTGTCATCTGCATATCTGATGTTATTGATATTTCTCCCGACAATCTTGATTCCAGCTTGTGTTTCTTCCAGTCCAGCGTTTCTCATGATGTACTCTGCATATAAGTTAAATAAGCAGGGTGACAATATACAGCCTTGAAGTACTCCTTTTCCTATTTGGAACCAGTCTGTTGTTCCATGTCCTATTCTAACTGTTGCTTCCTGACCTGCATACAAATCTCAAGAGGCAGATCAGGTGGTCTGGTATTCCCATCTCTTGAAGAATTTTCCACAGTTTATTGTGATCCACACAGTCAAAGGCTTTGGCATAGTCAATAAAGCAGAAGTAGATGTTTTTCTGGAACTCTCTTGCTTTTTCGATGATCCAGCAGATGTTGGCAATTTGATCTCTGGTTCCTCTGCCTTTTCTAAAACCAGCTTGAACATCAGGAAGTTCATGGTTCACGTATTGCTGAAGCCTGGCTTGGAGAATTTTGAGCATGACTTTAGTAGGGTGTGAGATGAGTGCAATTGTGTGGTAGTTTGAGCATTCTTTGGCATTGCCTTTCTTTGGGATTGGAATGAAAACTGACCTTTTCCAGTCCTGTGGCCATGGCTGAGTTTTCCAAATTTGCTGGCATATTGAGTGCAGCACTTTCACAGCATCATCTTTCAGGATTTGGAATAGCTCAACTGGAATTCCATCCCCTCCACTAGCTTTGTTTGTAGTGATGCTTTCTAAGGCCCACTTGACTTCACATTCCAGGATGTCTGGCTCTAGGTCAGTGATCACACCATCGTGATTATCTTGGTCGTGAAGATCTTTTTTGTACAGTTCTTCTGTGTATTCTTGCCACCTCTTCTTAATATCTTTTGCTTCTGTTAGGTCCATACCATTTCTGTCCTTTATCGAGCTCATCTTTGCATGAAATGTTCCTTTGGTATCTCTGATTTTCTTGAAGAGATTCCTAGTCTTTCCCATTCTGTTGTTTTCCTCTATTTCTTTGCATTGATCGCTGAAGGCTTTCTTATCTCTTCTTGCTATTCTTTGGAACGCTGCATTCAGATGCTTATATCTTTCCTTTTCTCCTTTGCTTTTTGCTTCTCTTCTTTTCACAGCTATTTGTAAGGCCTCCCCAGACAGCCATTTTGCTTTTTTGCATTTCTTTTCCATGGGAATGGTCTTGATCCCTGTCTGCTGTACGATGTCACGAACCTCATTCCATAGTTCATCAGGCACTCTATCTATCAGATCTAGGCCCTTAAATCTATTTCTCACTTCCACTGTATAATCATAAGGGATTTGATTTAGGTCAGTGCCTGAAATTTCCATCTTTAGAGAAGTTTCTCGATATAAGACCTTATCTCCTGGAAATTCCCATTAAGTGGGTTTAGATTAACTAAGAGAGGTAATATATTGACATACAGAATCACTGATCAGCTTCAAAGTCATCAGGCAAAAAGAAAGAGGCATTGACATTTAGATGGTAGTTCCTATTTAGAGAAGCTAAAGACTTAACCTTAGGCTAATGGAATTAACCCCAGCTTTTATGTCCAACATATTTCTATTCGTGGGTAAAACTAAAGAACAGAGGGTTTATCTGCCAAAAAATTTCAAACATCAGGGATGAG
Source organism: Bubalus bubalis (assembly GCF_019923935.1). Classification (NCBI taxonomy): domain Eukaryota; kingdom Metazoa; phylum Chordata; class Mammalia; order Artiodactyla; family Bovidae; genus Bubalus; species Bubalus bubalis. Next base: position 85,967,788 of record NC_059158.1, read on the forward strand.
GTTTATCTGAAAATTAAGTCCCATCTTTCTCTGTCAGCAAGTGCTTAGGCAAGGCCTTTGGTTATATATCAGGTTGACCAAAAAGTTCATTTGGGTTTTCCCAGCACATCTTATGGAAAAACCTAAATGAATTTTTTGATCAACCCATTATTAATACCTGGACTAGTAAATTTTCATAAAAGAGAAGACAGGAGAAGTTCAGGGATAAAGGCAAGTTAGAGGCAAGTTCTGGGAAGAGAATTGTAAAATTAGAGGAGAATAGAACTGGAAATGCAGAGTGTGGGTAGGCAGATATTCACAAAGGAAATGGATATGTTAGAAGCACATTTTGTCCCCTCTCCCCAACTTAAAAATTTGATTGTTCTGTCTTTCGTTCTATCTAATTGGCTACAGAACTCAAAAGTGTGCTTTGATCATTTCTTTATGATACAACAGATGACACTTTTTTCAATATGCAAGGCAAGATTTTTAAATTTTGCAGATGTTGGTTTATTTCATCCTCCCAATAACTGTGAAATGTATAATATCATCATCTTGATTTTACAGATAGGAAAAAAATATGAGTCTCAGAGCAATTGAGTAACTTATTCTAATATCAAACCCTGCCAAAGTCAGATCCAGGAATTAACCCCTGACAATCTGATGAGCTTTATGCCTAACCATTATACTATACACTCGCTGATGACTACAGAAAATATATCTTAACCCTCAGATTAGCATTTTGCTGTCTGTATCAATCAGATCATTCAACCCTGCATCTTTCTCTATGGTCTCAGTCTGTAGCTGGACCAAGGCAGTCACCACTCTGTTACCTTGAAAGGGCACTACTCTTGGTCATGAATCCTGGTATGCGTAAAACACACAAGCAACAAGAAGTGTGGTCTGGGTGAATTTTAAATAGAACCTCTCTCTCTGTTGCTGGGCAAGATGAACCATTGCAAAGCAGTCCCTCCATAAGGGCAGGTCCATGCCTCCAGCAGCCTTCAGGAATAGAGAACATCTGTAGTAGCCACATGCCCCAAAGCCTGGTGTCAAAGCCCAGGAGACAGTGTTCCCCACTAACACTGCCAATGGGAAGGAAAAGCCCAGTTTTCACTGGTTGCCAGGACAGGACATCTTTTCTTCTCCCTCTGCTATTCTGTAAAAAATATCCCATGCTTTTTACAGATAAAAATGAAAATCCCAAGTTATAATGGTCAAATAGGATAGGAATTTTTATGAAAAGAGAGGAGGATTAAATTATCTAGAGCAATACCTTCAATTTCACCTTCTCTGCTTCTATCACCTTTTATCCAAGACAGGCCTACAAAGCCTAATTTTAACCCCTCTCATGATCTGTGCAAACACAGTGAGAGCAAATAATATTTTCTTTCAACAACCACGAATACACCATGAACAGAGCACTCTAGGCATATGGCTGTGTACAGGCTTCATTAGCAACGACATCCTCAAGGTGGTGACTGGCCTCAGGATTCTAATTGTGTTTGACCTTGACAGTAGTGTATACATACCAAGGGTGATGTACAGATTTTCTCAAATTCTGAGTCAAAATGCTTCAGTGTTCATGCAGTTTTATTGAATAAAAGGCAGTTTGGTGGGTGGATTTGCTTTAAGTAGATCAGAGGTTCAGTAACATGAGTATGTCTTATTAAAAAAAAAAAATTGAACCAAATAAACATTTACCTGGGTGTAAAAGCCACAAAGTACTAAAAAGTTATCACAAACATGGCTCAAAATTCCTGATTACAAATGTAGACTTGGTTAGCCTGTAAATCAGCCTCAGCTGTTCTAATACTCATCTGTCCCAGTACAGTAATTCAATTCAAAATGCTCAAAAATTAAATGAGAGCCAGGGCTGGGGAGTGGGTAATCTTAATAGTACATCTAAAGTGAAAGTCATTCAGTTGTGTCTGACTCTTTGCAACCCCAAAGACTATACAGTCCATGGAATTCTCCAGGCCAGAATACTGGAATGGGTAGCGTTTCCTTCTCCAGGTGATCTTTCCAACCCAGGGATCAAACCCAGGTCTTCCGCATTGCAGGCAGATTCTTTACCAGCTGAGCCACAATGGAAGCCTATTGGTACATCTAAAGAGACTATGTAATTTATGAGTCAGACATGGTGTAAAAGTTTTTCTTCCTTATTTCAATTCCAAAATGATTTCTTAGTGGTTTATCAAGTCTAGAAAGACAGTTGAACTTGCTTTTTTCCCCCAATAGTCAAGTTTACAAGTATGATGAGAACCTAATGCTTGAGCATTTATGTTAAAAGAAGATGTGTCAGTGGCAAGGAGCAAGTCAACAAAGTCAACAAATTATTATACGTTCACATATGTTCAAATTTTGAAAACGAAGAATAAAGACTGTGAGAAAACAGTGTGAAAATATTTCCTTGTACATGTCAGTCATGCAATATCTGGTGCAGAAAAGTAATGGATTATCAGATGAGGGCTTTTGTGCTTTAAAACGTGATCTCTCTCATATAGTATGAACTGGACCCTGTTTGTGAAATACTATATAATATTTTAGTTTGTGGGAAGAATAATTGCTACAATATGTATTATAAAATATGCTGATGCTATTTTAGTTGGATTTCTGAGAACTCAAATAAGGACCAACACCAAGCAGAGTATACTGAGTAGGTGATATCATCTTTGCCATTGTCTTTCCCCTTCTGCTTCAGCCCCGTGTTGCCTATAGTTCCTTCCTCTCCAATAAGTGTCTAGGCGACCTATGATATTTACTGATATTTACTTTCCTCCCTCTCAGAAGGATGTCTTTAAAACAGGGAGGGAGATAACCCAATTTAGTGTTTTCCAATGGCTTTCTAAGGAGCTGGATGTTATTGCAAATTTCTCTAAAATAGCATTTCAGAATCAAATTAATTTGGGAAGTGCTGTGTTAAACAAAGTAAATATGGACTTGCTTTTACAGAACTTCTTAAAACTTCTAATACAATAATGTGCATTGAGCATCTTTTTTATAGGAGAACATTTCCCAAATGACCATTCCAGAAAGTCCTTTCCAGGAAAGTCAGTTCTCATCTGACTGTTTGGAAAACACTGATGTAGGAGAAAGATCTGAGAAAGGTCTGAGTTCAAAGCCTGGTCCTACTGCATATTTGAGAAACTTCTTTGAGATCAAGTTTTCTTATGAGAAACACATGGCGCATAGAAGACATTCAGAAAATAATAGCCATGATTTAATTATATAGTTGCTAATCAGTTCATTTCAGTACATGTCCCTCAGTCATGTCCCACTCTTTGAGACCCCACGGACTGCAGCACACCAGGCTTCCTTGTTTTTCACTATCTCCCAGAGTGTGCTTAAACTCATGTCTATTGAGTCGGTGATGCCATGCAAACTTCTCATCCTCTGTCGTCCCCTTCTCCTCCCGCATTCAATCTTTCCCAGCATCAGGGTCTTTTCCGATGAGTCAATTCTTTGCATCAAAGTACTGGAATTTCAACTTCAGCATCAGTCCTTCCAATGAATATTCAGGACTGATTTCCTTTAGGATTGACTGGTTGGATCTCCTTGCATTCAAGGGAGACTCTCAAGAGTTTTCTCCAGCACCATAGTTTGAAAGCATCAATTCTTCAGTTTTCAACCTTGTTTATGGTCCAACTCTCACATCTGTACATGACTACTAGAAAAACTATAGCTTTGACTGTAGTAGCAAGTATAGTATACAGGGATTGAGGGAACAGAGTAGGGTTCCTTTACTCTTAGAAAGCCCAGAGCTGATCAAAAGAAGACCTAGAAGATGCTCATGAGGCAGTAATGACTGGATGGACACAAATGGAATGTGAGGCTGGGCATGGCTGGACAAGTAGATGATGCCTTCCTGCCTCCCAGGTGGCAGAAGGGGACTCTGCCTAATCCAGAAGGGCTGCAGAAAAGTATAAGACTGAGTGAAGGAAGTGGTTTTAGTTCTCAGGCCATTGCTTATAAAATATAAAAATCTCTTAGAACTTAACTGATTTAAAAATCATGGAATTCAGGGTCTTGGCATAAAGAAAGAATTGGAATCTTCTTTATGTATTCCACCAGTCATGGAAAGGAGTTCAGTTCATTTCAGTTGCTCAGTCTTGTCTGACTCTTTGCGACTCCATGAACCGCAGCACACCAGGCTTCTCTGTCCATCACCAACTCATAAACTCTCATGAATTTACCCAAACTCATGTCCATTGAGTCAGTGATGCCATCCAACCATCTCATCCTCTGTCATCCCCTTCTCCTTCTGCTTTCACTCTTTTCCAGCATCAGGGACTTTTCAAATGACTCAGGTCTTTGCATCAAAGACCAAAGTATTGGAGTTTCAGCTTCAGTATCAGTCCTTCCAGTGAACACTCAGGACTAATCTCCTTCAGAATGGACTGGTTGGATCTCCTTGCAGTCCAGGGGACTCTCAAGAGCCTTCTCCAACACCACAGTTCAAAAGCATCAATTATTTGGTGCTCAGCTTTCTTTATAGTCCAACTCTCACATCCATACATGACCACTGGAAAAACCATAGCCTTGACTAGACAGACCTTTATTGGCGAAGTAATGTCTCTGCTTCTTAATATGCTGTCTAGATTGGTCATAACTTTCCTTCCAAGGAGTAAGCATCTTTAAATTTCATGGCTGCAGTCACCATCTGCAGTGATTTCGGAGCCCAGAAAAACAGTCTGTCACTGTTTCCACTGTTTCCCCATCTATTTGCCATGAAGTGATGGGACCAGATGCCATGATCTTAGTTTTCTGAATGTTGAGCTTTAAGCCAACATTTTCACTCTCCTCATTCACTTTCATCAAGAGGCTCTTTAGTTCTTCTTCACTTTCTGCCATAAGGGTGGTGTTATCTGCATATCTGGGGTTATTGATAGTTCTCCTGGCAATCTTGATTCCAGCTCGTGCTTCATCCAACCCAGCAGAAAGGAGAAGAAATGCCAAAATCAAGGGCGATATGAGTCTGTATATGTTTTACTTTTCATCTTCACAATAATAATAATGGTGCCATAGTCAAGTTTTTTTAAGATGCCAATGTATTAAGGCATGGAAAACCATTAGAACAGTGGCTGGGATGCAAATATCAATAGATGTTAGCTATTATTATTACCTTTCTTTCTAAAATGTGCTTTCAAATACTGATCATAGTACTTCTCGAGCAAATCCAGAAATAAAGATTACTTCACAAATTTCTACTGTATACCAGATTCCACTCACTATGGGGCTTGCCAAAAAAGGCAGATTTCTGTTATAATCACAAAAGTTACCTAGTATATAGTAACTTTTTAAAGGCAATAGGACAGTCCACCAGGGACAGGAACTATATGAGAAACAAACTAAGAGCCTCATCACTACAAAGTTAGGAGACATATTTTAAGACACTAGAAGATAAAAGAATCTTCCATCTACTAAGCTCTCATTCTGTTCAAATTGCTGTTTGATGTAATTTCTCCTCTGAAGTCAAGGGGATTAAGTTGATGGATTTATCTCTGAAGTTCTTTAAGAGATGAATGACAATTTCATCATCAAACCTTTGAAGGAAGATTAACCACCAGTTCAAGTTGAGAAAGTGCTTTTCCTCCCCCATTTAATAACAATAAAACTTGTTTATTGCTCTCTTTCTACATGCTAGGCTGCTAAATACTTTACAGGCGTTGTCTAAATTCAGCTTCCCAACAATGCTGTAAAGTGTGGTACTCTCTCTTCCTTTCATCACTTTACAGATGAGGAATCTGAATCTTGGAGAGATTAATCTGTCCAAGGTCACTCAGCAAAGAAAACCAGACTCAAGTCTGTCTAATTTCAGGGACTACACAGAACTACATGTCCAAGGAATTTACTACTCACTGGGATTGCTTCGACATTTTCTGAATTTTTTAAATTGTTTTAAATAAGAGGTAATTTAAAATAAATCATTCATGCTGTTGACATCTCAGACAGAGCTAACACTGCCACAGAGAGCATGAGTGTGGCAACCAGGCTTGTGTAAATTAGGTTAGTTCTTCATTTTGCAAATAAAAGGCATATGGGTAATCTCTCCTAGAAATTCGGAAAGGATACTTCAGGTCCCATGTTATTCCGTCAAGTACTTCGACTGCTTAAATATGTTCACAGTTGGCACAATTGAATCATGTTGCCTGTGTTTGTTGGTGCCTACTATGTTAAGGTCATTTCTTTAAGCTAATGCATTAGCAGAGGCACAGCTCAGTCCTTTTGTTAATAATGCTTCTGTATAAAGTGTTTCTGTTAGCTCACATAGCCAGACTATATGAGTTCATGGGACCTACCTATTCTTGTTAATATGATATTGTATAAGAGTTATTAAGTAGTCTTTCTAAATGTGCCTTCTGTCTCTTCAAAGAACTCCTCTGTGGCTGCTACTGTTTAGTCACTAAGTCGTGGCCAACTCTTTGTGACCCCATAGACAGTAGCCTGGCAAACAGAGGCTCATCTGTCCATGGGATTTCCCAGGCAAGAATACTGGTGTGGGTTGCCATTTCCTTTTCCAGGGGATCTGTCCAACCCAGGGATCGAACCCTCATCTCCTGAATCAGCAGGCGGATTCTTTATCACTGAGCCACTTGGGAAGCTGTAAGAGTTATTAAATAGTCTTTCAGCTTCCCAAGTGTGCCTTCTGTCTAAATGTGCCTTCTGTCTCTTCAAATAGCTCCTTTTGAAATTGCTTCTCTAACACATCACTAGGACCTATAATAGCCATGTGTTTATGTGTACACTAAAATATTTCTCTGAAGATACTCTCATGCTTAACACAATCACTGCATCCTCAACACCAAAAACTACATTTCAAGAACATAGAAGGCCATCAGGCCATGACCTCCTACTGCTCAAGCCTTGTCCATCATGGAATAGAGTTGACACTCTATGCTCTAGTATACTATTACTCGATTTAGACCAAGTTACTTGACAAACAAACATAAAATATTTCATGTGTCCATGTCTTCACATCAGCCAGAGCCTGCCACTTCCCTGTCTCAATCCATCCAGTGGCTTCACCTCATCAGCCCAAGTCCTTGCAGTCCCCACAAAGTGATGCTTCCTTAGCCACACCCTCCACTCACCCGCTCCCCGGCTCTGGTAACTGTCTGACCTGGATCTTACCACTTTCCTCTCAGCTTAATCTGTCTTAGCAACACTGGCTTCCTGCCCTGACATGTTCCACCTCAGGGCATCCTAGTCAGCTCAGGCTACCATAACAAAGTATTGCAGACTGAGTGGGTTAAATAACAGGAAATTATTTTCTCAAAGTTCTGGAGAATCAAAATCCAAAATCAAGGTTCTAGCAGCATTGGTTTCTGGTAAGAGCTCTCTTCTTAACTTGCAGATGGCTGTCTTCTCATTGGGTCCTCACATGACCTGTCTTCTGGGTATGCAGACTCCTGATATCTTTCCTTCTTCTTATAAGAAGTGATTCACAATGTTGTACTCAGAAACCAACATAATATTGTAAAGCAATTATCCTCCAATTAAAAAAAAAAAGGTTAGTCCTATTGGATTAGGACCCCACCCTTATGTCCTCCTTTAAAGCGAAAGCAAAGTCACTCAGATGTGTCCGACTCTGTGCAACGCCATAGACGGCAGCCCACCAGGCTCCACCGTCCCTAGGATTCTCTAGGCAAGAACACTGGAGTGGGTTGCCATTTCCTTCTCCTGTCCTCCTTTAATTACCTCCTTATAAGTCCCTATGTCCAAATATAGACACATTGGTGATGAGTCTTATTTCAAGACTCCATAATAGTTTTCTCTCATTCTTTAGGTCATAAATTGTTCAAAAGCAACATTGATATTAGCAAACAATGACTTGTAAAATGTGAATTGAGGGATATATGAAAGGTCTTATCCATACAACCAAAATATTTCTTCTATATAGAGGCAGCATTAGATCTCATCTTGGGATAATTGTTGTTTTTCACTATTCCCCTTAAAAAAATTATCCTGAGGTGGTAATCCATAATGTTATCAGTAGTTCTATAAGAGATTAATATTTCTAATGATGCCCCTCACTGATAGAAAGAGGTTCATAATTTTCATCTTGGAGGCTTGGAGAGAGCAGAGGAAAATGGAAGAGGTTCTTAAAAAGCAGAAATAAAAGGAAATGTTTACTTGCTCCTTTGTGTCCGACTCTTTGCAACCCCATGGACTGTAGCCTGTCAGGCTCCTCTGTCCACGGGATTTTCCAGGCAAGAATACTGGAGTATGTAGCCATTCCCTTCTCCAAGAGATCTTCCCAACCCAGGGATCGAAGCTGGGTCTCCATGTCTCCTGCATTGCAGGCAGATTCTTGACTGCTGACCCACTGGGAAAGCCCCCATAGGAAGCATTACGTACTGAAAAGTCAAGTACAAATTTTGCTTGTTTCTCACTTGTGCCTCCACTCAATATCTTAAATCATTCATGACTGGGGCTTTCTCCATCTAAGAAGTGTAACAGTCCTTTTTGCTTTTCTAATAGGCTTTTCAATTAAAAAACAAGCCTGCCCATTTGATAAGGCCTTTGTTTCCCAAGATCGCTATGTTTAGTTTTTCTTCTAGGACAGGTCTCAAATGGTATTTTTTTTTAATCTTCAAAGACCACCCTTCCCCACCAGTCTACTGAAAAGAATTTAAAACTTTGTGACATTCACCAAACCTATCAACTCAGAAAAGAAAAATCTCCCCTTGGTGCTGAGAAATGCAAACAATGTAGCTTGTGGTTCCTAGAAAAGTAAAAGACTGGAGGAAATTACATGGAGAGACTTGAGAGTTAGCTTGCCCCTCTGGAGACCCTCCATCAAGGAGCAAAAGAAATAGCTCTCATTAGTCAGTTTCGCTCTATGACAGGTACTGTTCTAAGAGTTCTACTGAGAAGTGTGACGCTTGGAACGTGAGTAAAATGCAGCTTACTTTTATTTTTCATCTTCTGGTTAAACTTTATTCACCGAGTAATTCAACAGTGACTTTGGATGGTGTTTGGCAGAGCCTTCCTTCATGAGGTCACTCTCAGATAATAGGTCGATAAAAGGTCAGCTTTTGTTATGAAAACGGTCTCAATTCTAAAATTACAATTCCCAACCAACTTCAGGTCGGAAGGCAATGGGAAAACGGCTTGAACTTCGTACCCTTTATCCTTCCCCATGATCTACAAGGCGTGGCTCCCTACTTTGTTCGCTGTCCAAGCCTGTTCTATGCCCCAAACACCACACTGCCTAAGCAACACTGGCTTCCACACTGTTCCTTGAGCTTACAATCATGCTTCCACCTAAAGGATTTTGCACTGGCAAAGTCATATAGCCCATTTTACCATTTCCTAAATGTCTTTGCTTACATGTCATTCTGAACGAGAAACATTCCCTTAACACTATTATTATTTACCATCTTATTCTCCAGTCTTTTTCTTCATTGTACTTTTTTACTTGATAGACCGAATACTTACATGTTTATTAACATGTTTCCCTTAGTTGGATATGTTACACAGGTTCAGGACCTTGATCTGTTTTCTCACAGCTGTTCTTCTCATTACCATCTGAGAACTCTGAACAGTACCTGACCCAATATTAGGTGCTCAGTGTACATTTTGGGGGGCTTCACAGGTGACTCAGTGGGTAAAAATCTGCCTGCAATGCAGGAGATGTGGGTTCTATCTCTGGCTCAGGAAGATCCCTTGGAGAAGGGCATGGCAACCCACTCCAATTTTCTTGCCTGGGAAATCTCATGGATAGAGGAGCCTGGCAAGATACATACAGTCCATCAGGCTGCAAAGAGTGAGACACAACTGAAGTGACAGCATACACATACACACCCACACATTTTTTTAATTTCAGGGTAAGACTACCCCATGAGTATAAACTGTAGAATAAAGCATCTCTAAAGCAGCTCAAAGGGAGGAGTCTTGATATTTTATTTTAAAATGTGGCTGCTGCTAAGTCGCTTCATTCATGTCCGACTCTGTGCGACCCCATAGACGGCAGCCCACCAGGCTCCCCCATCCCTGGGATTCTCCAGGCAAGAACACTGGAGTGGGTTGCCATTTCCTTCTCCAATGCATGAAAGTGAAGAGTGAAAGTGAAGTCGCTCAGTCGTGTCCGACTCTCAGCGACCCCATGGACTGCAGCCTTCCAGGCTCCTCCATCCATGGGATTTTCCAGGCAAGAGTACTGGAGTGGGGTGCCATTGCCTTCTACAAAATGTAGCTAGGAGTTTATTAATAAAAGAGTAATTATTCAGATTACTCCAAGTTTGCTTACTCTATGGCTACCATTAAAAATTAATATTCTAAACATTTTATTAAAATGAGCAGTGTTCCTTCTAAGCAGCCTTTCCTGCTTTGACAATGTTTTCACTTGGGAGACAAAACATGGAAATGAACCCGAGTCTTACTAAATTAGTATAATTGCATGTATAATTTTATAATTATTTGATAATGTTATAAATAAGCTTTTTCTTAGAAAAATTATTAATTTCATTTTAATATAACCAATATAACTTTCTTTCAACAAGGTCTGAACTCTTTAATTCTAGATTTTTTTTAATTCTCCTATTTAAACATTATAGAAAGTGTCTATTTTTGTCTTCATGGCTAGATTAGTGTTTGCTGGGTTATGCTTCTGTTTCTCTGCTTCCACTGTTGCATTTAACAAAAATATTTAGGATCACACAGTAATGACTTCTTAGGGTAATGTTGCTTTACAAATGTGGTGTCTTAATAGAACTTGGAGTTTGTAGCATTATGCAAGCTAAATTGTTCTTGCACTGTAAAATGCATTTGATTCTTCTCCTCTTATAAATTCCATGTATCTCCTTTCAATATCTGCTTTCCAGGAGTCTATGCAAGATTGATGGAGACATTAAATTCAAAAACTAAAAGAGAAAAAAATGTAATGTGAGTCTTCAGTTGACTTTAAAGGAGATATATTGCTTAATAGAAACATTCAGGGAACAATGATAGTGGGCAGTAAATCCTAGATTAATTACATTTACTCAATGTGCTATAGAGCTAATTCATATAGCCAAACTTTTTTACAAAGCACTATCATTTCATGATTTTTTACACTGGACTGTAAATATACAAGCATTACTGTTAAAAGACAGGATTTTGCCCCTTATTACTGAAAGCAAAATTACTCTGCTCTATTGCAAACCTAGTAGATGTCTATCCCTGCTGCTGCTGCTAAGTCGCTTCAGTTGTGTCCGACTCTGTGCGACCCCATAGATGGCAGCCCACCAGGCCCCCCCGTCCCTGGGATTCTCCAGGCAAAAACACTGGAGTGGGTTGCCATTTCCTTCTCCAATGCATGAAAGTGAAAAGTCAAAGTGAAGTCGCTCAGTCGTGTCCGACTCTCAGCGACCCCATGGACTGCAGCCCACCAGGCTCCTCCGTCCATGGGATTTTTCCAGGCAAAAGTACCCCTACATCTTTTATTAATTGATTTCTCAAAAATCTGTCCTTCATATTTTATTGTGCAGTCAACAGTAAACCTCATATTTTGAAAGATTTGAAACTGCTAAGTAACAAATCTGTGAATTCACAATGATATTCTAAATGATTCAGGAAATGTCATTTTAAGTGGTAAAATCAATATGTATTTTGGTTCATTATCGAAATACATAATGACTATTTCTAGCGTCTCCTCAGATTTTCTGTTTAACCATTTTGTATTGTGATGCCTGGCCTGAAGCAATTCTATTTTTAGTTCTAATGGAACAATCTTAAATTGCTTATTTTCTGTTTACTAAAGTCATCCTGTTTGTTACCATGGAAACTATGACAACCGCTCCAACTAGCTATTTTATTAAATGAATTGAAGATGTAGCTGAAGACTGTGAAGGTGCAGCATCTCATTCTTAAAACGTGTTTTCCAACAACTGCAAAACTATGGCCAATCTGTAGAAAAAATGAAATTAATTATGAATAAGATCTTCTACATTTCAAATTAGGGAGGCTTATCCACATTTGAAAAATCTGAATATAACTAGCACATAGTCTTCCCCAACCTACAAAGGGTATGTCTTTTAAAAGTGTATCTGTAAATCTATTCCTTGGAAATTGGAGCACATTAACCCATTTATGAAATAATTTCATAAATAATAATTAGGTCTCCAGGGCCACCCTCAAAAGCCCTTTGACCTGTAATGTCTCAATCGATAGCAATATTAGCAATAGCCTTTGTTCTCAGTTCTGGCAGCAGGAGACAAGTTTCAGAAATGTGAAGAAAGGGAAGAGTTTTCTCATACCCCGGTGCCCCTGTCTCCAGCCTCTTGGGGTCCTCTTATTACCAACTCTCCTGGGTTGATCCTCAACAGGGTCCTCCTGCCCAGTATCCTTCAAGTCAATAAAAGAAGACTGAGGTTCAGTTCAGAAGCAAAGGAAAACTTATTCTTTGATCTAAGAATGGAGAGGTGCAATCACCTGCTCTAGAGTCCAAGCTCTACTCGCTTCAAACATTGTGGCTGGGACCTCTTTATAGGGAGAAGGGTGGAGTTCTGGTGAGTGGGGCGGGGCTATGCTACTCCCCGCTGCAGATCGTAGTGCTAGGGATACAGTGACTCGCACAGGCCTAGGGAGTTGCGGTGTTAGGCGCAGCCATTTTGCACTAGCAGCTCCGGTCTGAAGTGCTGAGTGCAAGGCCTCTGCCTGAGGCATCCTACTAGCAAGTGAATCTAAATTAAGCATGAAAGAGCTTAGACTTTATCTAAACACCTAGATTCCATCTAATTTTTCCTGTGGACCCTGTGGGCTTTGCCAAGACACTCTCACTTTAGCACATCTTTCTTCAGAGTTTAACTTCCCTTCAAGTTTCACTTGGTGAAAAGGGCTTCTCTGGTGGCTCAGACGGTAAAGCATCTGCCTACAACGTAGGAGATCAGGGTTCAATCCCTGAGTCAGGAAGATCTGGAGAAGGAAATGGCAACCCACTCCAGTATACTGGCCTGGAAAATCCCATGAATGGAGGAGCCTGGTAGGCTACAGTCCATGGGGTTGCAAAGAGTTGGACACGACTGAGTAAGTTCACTTCAAGTTTCACACTTCGATCCTGCTTCTACATTGAACCATCATTCTCCCCAAGAGTCAAGATGTTCCCAAATAATTGTTTTAAAAAGAGGGAAAGCAATCAAAATACTCTATTGTCTGAATGACTGAACTCTTCCTGAAGTTTTTGCATTTTAAAACATTCAATATTTTTTTTACCCAAAACAAATCCCTAACACATAAGATTTCCATAACCACAACTAAAGAAAATATTCAGAGGGTAAATGTGTGAGGAAACTGCTCTCAGGATATACTCAGATTTAGAAATCAGGCCAAGAAATCAGGCAGAAGTCAGTTGAAATGAAAAGTCAGCTTCTTTACTGTCTTCCCTAATTCTTGGATCTTGGGTTTTCTGCTCAAGGATGGATAGCAGTGGTTAGTTGTAAATTGAGTCATCTTTTTGTTCATTTAATTTCCAGGAGATTTTAATAAAATGTATCTTTTAGCCCTATAATTGTGCTTTTAAAAGAATGTCATCTTCTTGGCTAAAGAGATCAAATTAACACAATAATATAGACAAACATTTTGTTCTTATTTTCTAACAGAATACAAACCAAACAAAATCATTGTGATTTGATCATTGTGAATTTTACACAAAAAAGGAAAGAATTATTCAGTTCAGTTCAGTTCAGTCACTCAGTCGTGTCCCACTCTTTGCAACCCCATGAATTGCAGCATGCCAGTCCTCCCTATCCATCACCAACTCCCGGAGTTCACTCAAACTCATGTCCATTGAGTCAGTGATGCCATCCAGCCATCTCATCCTCTGTTGTCCCCTTCTCCTTCTGCCCCTAATCCCTCCCAGCATCAGAATCTTTTCCAATGAGTCATTGCTTTGCATGAGGTGGCCAAAGTATTGGAGTTTCAACTTTAGCATCAGTCCTTCCAAAGAACACCCAGGACTGATCTCCTTTAGAATGGACTGGTTGGATCTCCTTGCAGTCCAAGGGACTCTCAAGGGTCTTCTCCAACACCACAGTTCAAAAGCATCAATTCTTTGGCTCTCAGCTTTCTTCACAGTCCAACTCTCACATCCATACATGACCACTGGAAAAACCATAGCCTTGACTAGATGGGCCTTTGTTGGCAAAGTGATGTCTCTGCTTTTGAATATGCTATCTAGGTTGGTCATAACTTTCCTTCCAAGGAGTAAGCGTCTCTTAAGTTCATGGCTGCAATCACCATCTGCAGTGATTTTGGAGCCCCCCCAAATAAAGTCTGACACTGTTTCCACTGTTTCCCCATCTATTTCCCATGAAGTGATGGGACCAGATGCCATGATCTTAGTTTTCTGAATGTTGAGCTTTAAGCCAACTTTTCACTCTCCTCTTTCACTTTCATCAAGAGGCTCTTTAGTTCCTCTTTACTTTCTGCCGTAAGGGTGGTGTCATCTGCATATCTGAGGTTATTGATATTCCTCCCGGCAATCTTGATTCCAGCTTGTGCTTCTTCCAGCCCAGCATTTCTCATGATGTACTCTGCATACAAGTTAAATAAGCAGGGGACAATATACAGCCTTGACGTCCTCCTTTTCCTATTTGGAACCAGTCTGTTGTTCCATGTCCAGTTCTAACTGTTGCTTCCTGACCTGCATATAGGTTTCTCAAGAGGCAGGTCAGGTGGTCTGGTATTCCCATCTCTTGCAGAAGTTTCAACAGCTTATTGTGATCCACACAGTCAAAGGCTTTGGCATAGTCAATAAAGCAGAAATAGATGTTTTTCTGGAACTCTCTTGCTTTTTTGATGATCCAACGGATGTTGGCAGTTTGATCTCTGGTTCTTCTGCTTTTTCTAAAACCAGCTTGAACATCTGGAAGTTCATGGTTCACGTATTTCAGTTTTTCTCATCTTGAAAAAAAAATCTGAAATTATTTGCTTTTTCTTCTTTAATTTCTTGAACATCAAACAGTAAATTATTGATTCTGTCTCAAATATGTCCAAAAAAAAAAAGAAATATTAGGACATCTTTAAGACAGAACCAATAATTTACTGTTTGATGTTCAAGAAATTAAAGAAGAAAAAGGAAATAATTTCAGATTTTCTTCAAGATGAGAAAACTGAGTTATCTTTATTGTTTATACAACTATACTTTATATAGATTCAGAATTAATCAAAATATATAAAGGCTAAGAGTTATTTCTAGAAATGTAAAGTAATTGTCTTTTTTTTTAAATTAAAGTGATGAGTATAAGAACAAATGAGATTTGATATTCTGTCTTTCCATAATGTAGTAGTTGAATTTTCCTGTAAAATATTTCTGGCAAATTTGTGTATTTTTATGTAAATATATATGCAATAAAATATGAAATGAGAAATTAAATTTTTAATTGAATTTCACTGATCTTTTAGGATGGAAAATTCTACAGGGCTTTATTAGAATATTAATATTACTGACACTTCAAAATGAAGACATAATTTTGACCTTATACTTATTTTTTATCTCCTTAGGGTCCACTTTCATTTGTAATACTCATATAATTCCAGTTAAAAACCAAGAGGGCGTGGCTATGATGTTCATCATTAATTTTGAGTATGTGAGAGATGAAGAAAATGCTGCTTCACCAGAGAGGGTAAATCCAATATTACCAGTCAAAACTGTAAACCGTAAGTAAATGACAACATGTACGTGTTTCTTTATTTTTATGGTAAATCTTATTAATAGAGTTGCTAACATGGAACTATTTTTACATTTCATCTTGTGATACCGAATTCTTTTCATCTGAAATTAATTTACGATTTTGCATCAATACTCATCAGGAAAATCACTGTAATTTTTGAGAGTGTATATGCAATTTCCCTAGGTATTATTATCAACATTATAATTACTTTGGAAAATAGTTTAGAATTTATTCTCTATTTTCTATGCTACATAAATAACCATTTCAGTTTTTCAACTGTTTAATAAAATAGAGACTGCATTTTTTTTTCCAATTTTTATACATCTAATAGTTTTCTCTTGTCTAATTGATCTGGCTATTACCTTCCAACATATTATTAAAAAGAAATTGATAGTGAACATCACTTATTCCTGATTTTTGTGTGAATGCCACCAGTGATCCGCATTAATTCAAATGGTTGAGTGGAACGTGTTTTGTAATTTTATGGAAGTTTCCATTTGCTTCTATTAATTAATGGGTGTTGAAATTTGTAAATTACCTTTTCAGCATCTTTGGAAACAAATTTGCTATTCTGTTTCCTTATTTTTATGGTAAATCTTATTCATAAAGTTACTAACATGGAACTGTTCTTTTGTCTGTGAAAGAAGCCACATTTGGGCATGATGTATTTTATCCTGTAATATTGAATTCATTTCATCTAAAATTAATTTAGGATTTTGCATCCATACTCATCAGGAAAATTGCTCTGTAATTTTTGACTGCATATGTGCAATTTCATTAGATATTATTATCAACATTATAATTACTTTGGAAAATTATTTGTAATGTCTTCTCTGTTTTCTATGATATGCAATAATAATAAATAGTTTGGGGATTATCAGTCAGTTCAGTTTAGTCACTCAGTCCTGTCTAACTCTTTGTGATCCCGTGGACTGCAGCACACCAGGCATCTCTGTCCATCGCCAACTCCCAGAATTTACTCAAACTCATGTCCATTGAGTCTGTGATGCCAAGATTGTATGGGCTTTAAAACTTAAGTATAGCTCCCCTGTGAAATCATCGAAACCTGGTACTTGTTCGTGGAGTAGCTTTTTGACATTTCTTTTCCTCCAGAGGGGCTTCCTTGACAGCTCAGTTGGTAAAGAATCCGCCTGCAATGTGGAGACTTGGGGTCAATCCATGGGTTGGGAAGATCCCCTGGAGAAGGGAAAGGCTATTGATTCCAGTATTCTGGCCTGGAGAATCCCATGCACTGTATAGTCCATGGGGTCCCAAAGAGTCGGACTCGACTGGGCGACTTTCACTGTCACTGTTCCTCCAGAGATTAGACTAATCAAATTATTCTGCTCAGCTATTATCAGTACCTTTGTACTCCTCTGCATGCTTAGTCTTTTACCATTCAGTTTGTCAGTTTAAATTATATTATTTCATTCCCCCATTTTTACCAACAAGGCATTTGATGAGCTTATATTATATTTCCTTCTCTTTCCATTCCCTTGGTTGCAGTACTTCTGGCTTCTCAGAGGATGTAATTTACATACTTCTCACTTTTGTTTTGCCTTAAATTTCTAGTGAAATGTATTCAATGCTCACCACTTGTCTTTTTGTCAAAGTTTCGCCAAACAAACTTCTTGGATAAAGTTCATCCTCTTTAGGAGATGTTCATAAGTAAATCAACATGGCCTTTCTGACAGTTTCAGGACAGACTGGGTAGATATAAGCTATTTGGTCCACACTTTGTTGCCCTGTGAACCTAGAAGATGGTGTTCCACGTTTCTTGCATGACATTTTCCTAATGAAAAATCTGATGCCAACCCTTGTCTGCACTTTGTAAGTGATTTTGTTATTTTTCTGATTCCCAGAAAATTTCAAAAATAAACTAATAATGGTAGATTTTAATACTTTTCTTTCAAATGAAAACAGACTTTTAAAGTCTAAAACTATTGCTTTTATATGTCTAGGTTTGACATTCTATGTCAATTTTTCCAGATGTATGGTGGGCCCTTTCAATATGTACATTCAATTCATGTTATACTTCAGGAAATTTTATTGAATTATAATGTTAATAGCTATTTTCTTTTGGTTTATTTGTCTTTTTCAGAGACTCAAATAATAAACTCAAGTAACATTGCACCTTCTTTGCCTATCTTTCATATCCACCACTTCCTTTCTAGTCCTTTTTTCTGTCTTTGTTCTATTTTATTTTCTTAACTTCTCTCATTTATGGCCTATATTCTTATGGTTTGCTTGTAATGTGATATTAATTTTTTAGATAATTGTGTCTTTTTTCTATCTTGAATGTATTGCCTGTATTCTTTCAGTCTTGCTTTGCATTTTCTTCTTTGTCCAGATTTTATTCTATGTTCTTGAATTCCTAATTTATAATCTTATTTCATATCTCTAATTACTGGTATAAAATTTGAAATTTATTTTGGGGTGCTATATACCTATTCTGTCTTATGGCCAGATACATAACACACTTTCTTCTGCACGTTTTTATTCCTGTTTCCTGTTTTTCTCTTATGATATCTTTGTACATATATTAGTTTTCTTTGTATAGGTATTAGAGATATCTTTGTACAGATAATCCATTCATTAAGGACTTTCCTGGACGATCACTAATGAGAAATATCTGGTGGGGGTGGGGAAGAGAATAGGTCTTGTTTGAGTGGCTTCTTAAATTTTTCAGTTCAAAGTTTAATTCATGTATAGCAAGGAGTTTGTAAATGTGCGGGTTTTGTGGAGGAAGTTTCCTGTTCTTTAAAATATATGACACTAATTGATTTTGTTGTTTGCTTGTTTTTGTCCTCTGATTATTCTATTCCTTCATATGTGAATACGGAGAACTTATATTTATCTGCTTCCGTATTTCCTAGCTTCCAAGGGACAATTCCACCTTTGAAGATACTTCCCCCTCTCCAAGAAGTAGTGCTTTTCCAAAGCTTACATCTGGGTCTTGTACACTTTTCTAGCCACTTTTATTATCCCCCTTTTAACCAAAGCTTTCTCCATTAAGGTCACAGAATTTCTCTCAGTATTTCTTACTCAGTGTGAAACTGTCTTCTTCTGAGAGTAAACTCTATTTGATATGTGTTCCATTACTCTAAGGAGACTTTTGTGCTCCCATTTTTTCCACTTATTTTCTGCTTAGTATTGTATTGTGTTCTTAAGCAATTCTTTTGGTCTTGGACAGTTATTCCCTGGCTACATGTAAATTAACGTTTGTAATGTCTTGCTCTAATTACTCTTTAGGCATAGTTTATAGGTATTTTTATTTGCCTCCCTTATTGATCTTTGTAGTTTTTAGGAGGATCTATGAGCAAATGAAAATTTAAGTTACTGTCATTGTCTGTGGGAAACTGGAAGACTTATCCCAAAACTTTAATATTGAAAAAATAAATTGTTATACTATATGTAAATCAGAAGGCTAAATATATGTCAAATAAAAAACCCAGTCCCAAAGCCTATGTTGCAAAATGAACTAATACTAAATCAAATGTACACCAGCTAAAACATTTTCATAGTGTCAGTTGCTTTCTTAGCTGCATCGAAATGACATTATAGTATCCTGTTAAGGCAATACTGGGACATAATATATTAGTGTAATACAATTCCAATATTCTGAATATTTTACCCTGAACAATATCACCCTTGGGAAAAACTATCAAAATGGCCGATTTGTCAGTCTCCCAGGTGACATGTTTATAACAAAACTGAAGTACTATAAAAAATTAGTATAATACCAAGATTTGTTCCTTTAAGTTGATTACTATTTTTGCTTTCTTTATATTTTCTGCTAACAAACTTCATCACTATTGAATGGTTCTCAAGAATATACTTTAGGCAATCTCAGGTTGTATTTTGATCATGAATGTCAATAAGATAATCTGTTTTGGGGGAAGCCTAGTTTTGTTTCTTTTTTGTCTTCAGAAAGTCTTCATTTCTCCCCCAGAATAGTTGTCTTTCATGGCCATCAAATTGGATGAGAGTGAAAAAAGGGAGTAGTGAATTAGTTGTATGGCAAAAAAAAAAAAAAAGATTAAAAAAAAAAAGGTTTCATTTCACACTGAAATACAAACGGATAATTGAAGCTTTGATTTCTTGAATGGAAGATAATCTCTACAGTAGCCTCCCAGAGTGTCATACATAATATATGCAACTTTATACTATGATTAAAATAGCATCTCTTGTGCAAGTCACAGCAAATTCAGCAGCGATTGTTCCTTATTATGTGAACATGAGTGGTTTCCCTACACTGCAGCTGTCGCTCAAATAGGGAATCGTTAGAGAGAGTACAAATACGCAGATAAAATTGTTTCCAGAGCATTACAAAGGCCTATTATTTATAACCATTATATTGGTTTTGATTATAACTTCTGTCACTATATGCTCTAAATTTCTTTTTACTTGGTGTCAATTTTTGAAGAGTTGATTATTAAATCAAGCAGAAAAGTTAAAGACAGACAAATTATATTTGGTAGCTTCTGATACTATCCAAGTTCTACTTTGCATCATTTCTGATCTTTGGAAAATTCCCCTGTTTTTCCTTAAAGTATAATTTTGCTACCTTTATAAAATAATATATTGACTATATCAAACATTGTTGCTCAGTTGCTGCTGCTGCTGCTGCTGCTAAGTCACTTCAGTCGTGTCCGACTCTGTGCGATGCCAGAGACGGCAGCCCATCAGGCTCTTCTGTCCCTGAGATTCTCCAGGCAAGAACACTGGAGTGGGTTGCCATTTCCTTCTCCAATGCATGAAAGTGAAAAGTGAAAGTGAAGTCGCTCAATCGTGTCCGACTCTTCATGACCCCATGGACTGCAGCCTACCAGGCTCCTCCGTCCATGGGATTTTCCAGGCAAGAGCACTGGAGTGGAGTGCCATTGCCTTCTCCCTGTTGCTCAGTGGTGGCCACAAAACAAATAAACCAATGAAAAATAAAATAAAACCAAATTTTGATAAACCCCATTCTGCAGAAAAATTTCAACTTTCAAAAAGCTCCATTTCTTATCTAAATAAGGAATATAAAAGTTTGTGTGTTAAGTGGGTGTCTGGGGGTGTATGCATGCCCTTAGTATTGGTATTTAAATGAAAATAATAGGAAAAGGCTATTGTTTGTTTGAGAAGATACAGGTGTCTATAAATTTAACTGCCTCTCCTGAAATGTAGACAAAATTTTTTTAAAAATGTGAAGTGACAAGAAATACAGATGAAAAGGAAATGAAGTATTAAATTGAGAATATTAAGTAATAGAAAAGAAGCTATTAGTAAATACACAATAGAAAAGATACATCATGAAAAGACACTGTGATAAATTGGGTGGAGTAAATTGTGGAAACTTAGAGACTTGTATTGAATAAAAAGGTGAATCAGTTCTCAGCACAAATATCTAGTTTCTGAGTCAAGAACACAACACAACAAAAGTAAGCAGATTTCTCTGGGAAGAACTGATTTTTCACAAACTTAATCTCTGTTGAAGATATAGAACCAGCCATAAATAGATGACTTATTTTTCCTGGAAAGAAGAAAGTACAGGAGGAGTATTATTCTAGTAGGTCTAACTATCAAATTAATAAATACTGCACAATTGTGTTTATTAATTACTCCATAATGAATATAAATACCAATTATAATACATAATAAACCTTTTCTCACTGATGGTTTAAACTCTGTAATCTGAATAGTGGAAATGATACTGAGTGGAGGATAAAAATCTACTTTTCCTACCAAATAAAAGGGGATCACATCGAAAGGAAATAACAGCAATGCAGCAATGGGATAATGTGGTCTCTTCTTTTTCTGCTCTAATATCTGTTGCTATCAAATATTTGTACAACATGGAAGATAGCCAAACTATGTGTTCATGCTTACACTATTTATTTCAAAGTTAATTGTTATCAAGTTTAAGAGGTTTCTGTTTTTGTTATTTTAAATAAAATATTTTGAAATTTTATTTTACATGTATATTTAAATCTAGTGTTTCTTTTATTTGACAACAAAAATCTAGGCTCACCAGTCTGGTTCACACAGACACACATACACGTTCTCATTTGTTAAAAATCTCTTTAAGGTGTTTGGGAAACCTAAATTAAACAAAAACAATATACAACCCAACAGAAAATAAATACATTCCATCTTCTTTTTATGTCTTAAAACCAAAAAGTCAGTTTGAGCCACTATAAATGCTGACCTTAAGTTCATATCCCCAAATAAATTTTAACTAATAACATTCACTCCTCTTATCAATTTAAAATAGCTTTTTGTTTGTCTACTTAATCTACTGCTTCCATCACAGTCAAAAATCCATGAAGTTTTCTCATTTTACTAAACTTTAAACGTATCTCAACAAGAAAACAGGCCCATGTTTAAGTCTTTTCAGTCAGAGAAAAATAATGAATTTTATCATTTAGTGACTACACTACATGTAAAAATTGCACATAAAATACTAATTTTTTTAGATAATTTTCATCTCTTTCCATTAATAAGTATTTCAAAACTTCACCAAGGTTATCATGGCTCTCTTGTCAAATCCACCTCCTTTGTCAGACAGATCACCTCACCTTCCACATCTCAGAGGGCTTGGGGAGGGCTGAAGGAAGTCCTTTCATCAGCCCAGCTTCAACAAATGTATCTCATTCCTGGTGACAAATAAAGAGCAAGAGAGGTGAGAGCTGTGGAAAACTAAAGAAGCTCACCTTATTTTAAGTATCCAGGAACACTTAAGCTCCACTTCACAGGAGGAATGTTGTATTTTCTTCCATATCCCCCATTTTGCAAAGAGTGAGTACCTATTGGCTCAGTTATAAAGAATTCACCAGCCAATGCAAGAGACATGGATTCGATCCCTGAGTCAGGAAGATCCCCTGGAGAAGGAAATGGCAATACATTCCACTATTCTTGCCTGGGAAATCCCATTGACAGAGGAGCCTGGAGGGCTACAGTCCATGGGGTCGCAAAAGAGTCAGACACGACTTAGCAACTGACAACAATAACAATGCATATTTGTAGAATATATAAATTTTAAGAATAAGTTATTATTTGCATTGAGTAATAAAGTCATTTTTCCTACTGAATGAGCATTAGTCAGTGATATCCTGATACTGAGACCAGCAACATCATCTTATAACATGTTTGAAATGTAATTTGCTGGACCTTACACTAGAACACCTGATTCATTAACACAGAGATACAGCAATCTGTATTTTGAAAAACTCTTCAAGTCATTCTGACACATTGAAGTTTGAGAACAACTGTTCTAGGTTATTAATGGTTAGATAAAAATACATTTTAAATGAAGCTAAACATAAAAATAAAGTTAAAATTTTACAGTATCTTATTTTCACAGTTATTTTCAAAAGTGAACTTTTTCATTTAATTTCATTAAGGTATTATAAAAGAGACTCCATTATCTTTGAAATGATTAAAAATATCCTCTCCAAATCAAAAGAGAATTTTTACTTTTATGCTTACTAAAATAAAAATTTGAATTACTCTGAAAGCTTTGCCTGAAGCAAAGTCTATACACACAAAATACAGTTGGTAATTTAGGCAATTATCTAGCTAATTTAAGCCAGTAAAATGTATTCGTATGCTTTGGACTCAATATTCTTAATAATTGACACATAAAGCATATATCTTCCTGAATAGCTACGTTACTCCCTCATATTTGTATTTCAGGGTTCAGACCCCAAGCTAAGGAACAAAGACATTTTCTGTATAGCTGGTTTATAAAGGGCACTCACAATGTTTTTACTATTCTCCATTGGAGCTGAAAGTCATTCTTTAATTCAAAGATGAAGAGCTGTGGTAGTAACAGTTTCCCACTCAGCAAGCATTACTATAGAAACAATCCATTATTCAGATGAATTTAATTAAAGGTTTTACAACATAACTAATGTTTACTATTATCATGTGTGTGGAAGTTTCCTCTTTTTAAAGATTAAATTTGACATAGAAAAAGGAACCATGACATTGTTGCTAAAAGAAATCTGGGAAAAGTTCAGTCATAAGTTGCAATCAACTTTATATCACGCCACCCCACCCCCCAGGATTTGGGCAAAATACATGTTTCTAGGATCAAGAAAATTACTAATCATTAAAAATTATGCATTATCCTTTTGTTAGCAATGAATGTTAATGACAGCCTAAATGAGCATGTCCACATCAGAGTCCCTGTGTGCCTACCGTTTGGAAGAATTTGTTACTTAGCAACACCCAAATTAGGGACAGTCCCTATTTACACAGCATGAGGGTAACAGGTGTCTGTACCATTTGTGTTCGGAACACTCCATCAAAGAGTTCCTGTCAATTGTAACAACTATTAATACATGGTCATCTTGGGTCAATCTAGGTACAAATGTTATTACTTTCGCATAACATTGAATGGACTCTTTAACTTGGCATTTTGAAAAGAAAGAATTCTATAAAAGAGAAACAAAATAGCAGTATTGTAAATCATACATTGATTTATTAAGCAGTTAATACTGGAAACCCAGTTAGGTATTTATAATTCTAATGTGTTTGATTTCATTTCCAATGCCTCCTTGTGGAGAGATTTTTGACTTTAGGTGGCTAAGAGAAGTCCACCAGCCTGTCCCGTTTTCTGCCTTATCTCCCTTATTCTAAACCTGTGTTTTCTGCTTCTTTGCCCTCAAGATGTTGGAAGCAGTGCTTCTCAGACATCATCAGCATTTGTGAACTTGTTCCAAAAGTTCTCCGCTGCTGCTATGGCCCCTGTGGTTATTCTCACTCCTACTACATCAATAACTTCCCCTGATCTCCACACACATGATCTTGACACATTCCTTCAAGATTCCTATCTTGTCCTATACTTAATGCCTTATTGTGAAACGTTTCTTTTTCTCCAGTATCTCTCACCCCAGGAAATGTCCCAGAAGTCTAAGTCTTTCAAGGCATTACAGATCACATCTGCTCCTTTAAAGGGTCCCAAATTTAGCTGCAGGTTTACCAGGTTGATGGACACTCTGGCGACCTTTTGTTTTCACAAACACCAGGACTGCACTGGCTTTACTGCCCCATTTGTCACCCACTAATCAGGTTAGCCAGGTCAGTACTGAGTTCACTCAGAATAATGTTTTTTTCTTTTTTTTTCCCGCAAACTGCTAGCTACTGCCTTCTTTGACAATACTATGGGTTGTTCCAGCAGCCCATGGGCATCATCATAGACTCCTAACACATTAGTAAGATAGACATCTCCTCTCAGGGTGCCTCTGTGGAAATTTCTTCCTGAAAAGGAAAGTCAAATATGTCAATTATTTTCCCTGTTTCTCCCATCACATTTGATATGTTTCCCTCTCTGACTCAGAGATTAAAATTATATTTCTCTGCACATCCAG
The DNA here is from genome assembly GCF_019923935.1 of Bubalus bubalis. Taxonomy (NCBI): domain Eukaryota; kingdom Metazoa; phylum Chordata; class Mammalia; order Artiodactyla; family Bovidae; genus Bubalus; species Bubalus bubalis. Next base: position 85,992,779 of record NC_059158.1, read on the forward strand.
AGCTAGTTGGCTGGAGAAAAGTCCCACAGTGATTTTAAGGCTTCCGATTTAAATGCCAGATGTGTGAATACCCTGGTTATAGAAAGGTACATTGATATTAATTCATGAATTCTTTTGTGTGATAGTGGCAGTGAAAGTGAAGTCGCTCAGTTGTGTCCGACTCTTTGCGACCCCATGGACTGTAGCCTATCAGGGTCCTCTGTCCATGGGCTTCTCCAGGCAAGAATACTGGAGTGGGTTGCCATTTCCTTCTCCAGGGGATCTTCCCAAACCAGGGATCGAACCCGGGTCTCCTGCATTGCAGGTGGATGCTTTACCATCTGAGCCACCAGGGAAGCTTACTCAGATCATTTTTTTCAGACCCTAGACTGACTGTCCTTCCCCATCTGTACCATAGGCACTGTGCCTGACACCTTCCTCAAGGCAGGGACAGATGCAGAAAATATTGGCCCCTTCAGGTACACAGCTCCATCCCTCACTGGGAGTTGTAGTCAAAGACAGGCACCTGTCTTACCCAAGGTCATGGCCCTTCCCATGGGATACCTGTAACCGGTGACTAGCTGCAACAGGGAGATACCTGACTTCATTTTGGCATAACTCCGAAGGGCAAGTCCAGCTCCACAGCTCCCAAGAGGACAGGCTGAAGTTTTAGCTGCATTTTTGTATCAGTTTAAATAACTTCCTCTGACCAATCCTGTCTTTTTTTTTTTTTTCTTATAGGCATATCCCCTGAGGCCGCATCCCCAAAACTCTTTTGCACAGTCTGTTTTCAGAGATCCAATCAAGATACTTCCCAGCACTCCAAATGCTTTGTGAGGGGAAATATCTCTGGTTGTGACCTTCACAACACCCTGCCCCCCAGCCCCATATGCACACACACATGTCCTCTACTTACCCCACTGTAGTCTCTGGTTTGTGTGACTTCTTGAATGTAAAATTTTTCCCACTTTTCAGTTTATAATCCAGCTCAGCAGAACCAAGCAAGGGTAATATCTTTTAATTGATATTTACCTTGAATTTAGTAGTAAAATGATTAAGTAGTCAAAAGTTCTAAGAGTTTGTGGAAATGATGAGAAATTAAACCAAGGGAATGGGGAATTTGTAATTGTGAGGAAATTCAGTGATTTAGCAATATATTGGTAACTTTTTAGAAATATTTGGGTTTTCTGCAAGAGAAGTGCTGTTTCTAATATTCCTAGGTATAGTCTTAAATTAGTGTCTTGTTTCATGTCAAAATTAGCACAATAGTTTTCTTCCAAATTTTAGATTAGAATCAGCTCTGGTTGAGTGAGGGAGGTGAAGAGAGAGAGAGAGAAATAATTCAGATTGGTGAAAATTTCTCAGTTTGGAAAATTTGATAAAACCATTTCCTAAAGTCCCATTACTGCAGGAGATAGGGATAGAAATGTAGTTGTGATCATTGTAATTCTGTGAGAACTGTGATTAGCTAAAAGTATATGTAAAGAAACTCAAAACTGGAAGGAATATTAAGAGTCAGCTAGTCCTAGAGGATTCTAAGGGAGGTTAGTGGAGGAATTTCAGATGGAGGAGATTTTGTTATTCAGCCTTTGAGATTATAAAAAATGTGTGTATGCATTTATCTACATTTATTTAGAGGAGAGATTTATGATTCTCAATAGATGGTTGTATGAATATTTATGGAACAAAAAAACATGAAATCTGGGGTAAAACTGAAATTAAATCAAGGAAGCTGCTGTTTTATTTTGATTTTACCACCCTGATTCCCTATTTGACCCTGGGCCAAGTATTTAACATTTTTTCATATATAGTTTAAAGTCATAATTATAGGTTTCAAAACAGAAGGACACTGGGAATATCTGTATCTTCTTGGGTGAGATAGAAACAGCTCTTATTTAAGTGTTAGCACAAGGTGTGTGAAGATGAAGCTTACAAGTTTATATTCAGCAGTTTCATAGAAGGTACATGTCCTGAGAAAGACATTGTCATGATAGTTAATTATAAGTTCATGTATAGTAGAAATATCTCTCTCAAGTGAAAAATAATGCCTTTAAACAAAATTATGTTCATGTCAGTAGTTTATCAATACATATAATTGTTTTAGGGAATGTGTTAAAAGATGTATAACTCCCCCGCCCCGATTCTATTGTTATTATTTCAGACTTATTGACGTTTTAGTAGATAGTAAGCTAAATAGTATCTCTTTTAGTTATTCAAATTAGAAAGCAAATATATTAAAATATGGAAGCAACTTACAAGGCTGTTTTTTAGTGTTAAGAATCATAAGATTATACTTATCTATGTTTTATATGTGATGCCTGAGAGTACTAGCATTGACCAAAATTCTCAATGTTTATTCTTTCCGGATGAACTGAGGTTAGACAACTAAATCTGTAATGCAATATAACATGGTCATATTAACCTAGTGATGCAGAAAAGACCATCTGTACCACCTTGGATATGACTAAACCGTAGGAGCAATCTAAATGCCTTGTGCAGTCATTAATTTAAGAAAGGCAGGGAATTGTTTTTAAACGTGGAGGGTAATGTAATGGATTAAAAATGAATAAAAGTAGGCACTGACCTCAGTGCATTGTAATAAGCTTGCAGAATTGATTTGTAAACTGCTTTATAAGTCAATTCCAAGTGCATTAAAGACTAATCAAATGACTTTGATGCAGTTCACTGATTTTTAACTTGGCAATTTACTTGAGCATATAAAAGTTGTTAGTAGAATTATACAAGAATGCTTGCAAAATAGATACTGTGATGTACTGTTATTTAATCATATGCACAGAGTGATTACTGTCACCTACTAATTAATCCAGAGCTTAATGTTGAATGTACCTGGAATTTGTGCACTGTGTCCTTTGATCAGAAAGATAAATTCTATTTCAATTATATTTGCCACTGTTAACTACTAGCACACAAAACCTAACAGTAAGAATTTAGCCTGCCTAATTCTAAAATTTTCTGTAATTGGTATTTTATATAAAATTCACTAGATGGTGAGGCATTTGAAAACATGTCTGCGTATGCTCTAGAATCAGAAAGATAGCAATTAATAACCTCTGGGGAAAAGGTGACAATTAAGAGCATGTGTTGTGTTAGGCATATAGGGCATGATATAAACTTCACCATTTTCATCAGCTGTTGGATTCTACTCAGTTATTTTGGTGAATATGAGTAAATACAATTCCAGGAGGCTGTGTGTATATGCTAAGTTGCTTGAGTTGTGCCCTACTCTTTTCAATGCTATGGACCATAGCCCACCAGGCTCTTCTGTCCATGGGATTCTCCAGCCAAGAATACTGGGGTTGGTTGCCATGGCCTCCTCCAGGGGATCTTCCCAACTCAGAGACTGAACCTGCTTCTCATGTCTCCTGCATTGGCAGGCAGGTTCTTCACCACTAGCACCACCTGGGAAGTCTACTAGGAGGCAAAGATGATCTAAATAAGCTGGTCAGAGCAATTGAATATCTTAGTTTTGCCACAGTCAAAACTGAAGCACATTATCAGTTTAGGATCTGCTAGTGAAAATTCATTTACCATGCTCAAGCATTCTGTTAGAACTGGGATTTTGTGAGCAAAGTAGACAGAGGCCCTGCCTACAGTCCACTAGGGAAGAGAAATGTTAATCAGAAAATCAGTAAGTGTACAACTACGAGCTGTTGTGAAAATTACAAAGGTGATACTAATAGTTCTGAAGGAAAGAAGAGCTTCCCATAGGAAATGACTTTGGAGCTAAAATCTGAAGGCTGTTATTATAGATTATGTATAACTGAATCACTCAGCTGGACCTGAAACCGCTGCTGCTGCTGCTAAGTCGCTTCAGTCGTGTCCAACTCTGTGCGACCCCATAGACGGTAGCCCACCAGGCTCCCCCGTCCCTGAGATTCTCCAGGCAAGAACACTGGAATGGGTTGCCATTTCCCTCCAATGCATGAAAGTGAAAAGTGAAAGTGAAGTCGCTCAGTCGCGTCCGACTCTGTGCGACCCCATGGACTGTAGCCTACCAGGCTCCTCCGCCCATGGGATTTTCCAGGCAACAGCACTGGAGTGGGTTGCCATTCCCTTTTCCACACCTGAGACTAACACAACATTATTAATCAAAGACTTCCCTGGTGGCTCAGATGGTAAAGCGTCTGTCTACAATGCGGGAGACCTGGGTTCGAGCCCTGGGTTGGGAAGATCCCCTGGAGAAGGAAATGGCACTCCACTCCAGTACTTTTGCCTGGAAAATCCCATGGAAAGAGGAGCCTGGTAGGCTACAGTCTATGGGGTCGCAGAGTCAGACACGACTGAGCGACTTCACTTTCATTAATCAAAGAACATGCCTGCCAATAAAGGAGAGGTAAGAGACAAGTATTTGATCCCTGGGTTGGGAAGATCCCCCAGAGGAGGGCATGGCAACCACTCCAGTATTCTTGCCTGGAGAATCCCATGGACAGAGGAGCCTGGCAGGCTACAGTCCACAGGGTTACACAGAGTCCAGACACAACTGAATTGACTTAGCACACACACATGCATGCTCCAGTATAAAATATTTTTTAAGAAGAAAGAAGTGCAACAGATTTCCATAAAAAGAAAATCCTAAAGGATGTACTGAGTAGGAAGAGTGAAAATTATCAAGCACAAGGAAGCCCTGAATCTAAAAGAAGCATAGACCTCTGGAAGAATTATAAAGTTCATATGGCTGGGTCCTAGAAAGGAAAGAGGAAAAATTAAGCTTCAGATAGTAGAGTTAGTATTATCTTCATGCCCAAAGCAAGAACTTACTGGGAGCAGTAAAAGATTAAGCAATAGTCTATGTGGTCAAAAGTGGTTTTTTTTTAATATATAATTTTTAAAGGATGGACAATATGATGCACATATGGAAAATGATATGTATCTTATTGCAAGAAATCCAGTGAACCGTGATTATCTCCACAGAGTGAGAGCAATGGAGATAAAGAGAAGTAAAAACATTAAAAAGATATTCAAGAGGTAAAATGAACACAGCAGATTAATTGGATATGAAGGACGGAGTAAGACAGAATAGTAACTACTAGAATAGCACTCATCTCAGGCTTAGACAACTAGATGGACTGTGATGCCATTCACTGAAAAAATAAGAGTTGGACTTGGAGGATAGATCATGAGATCAGATTTGTTACAGGATTTTGAGGCGCCTAGAAGACTTCTAAGTGAAGATGCTGATGAGGCTATTAAAAACATATCTTTGGAGGTAAAAGAATAAGTCTAGGCTTGAGTTATAGATTTATGAGTATTTGAACCAAAGGAGGAATTGAAAATATATGGATAGATAAGACCATCCACTGGAAAAGTATACTTAAATATAATGCACAAAAGTTCATAAGTTTTGAGTGTTCTTCCATGTTTTAAAATGATTCTCAATACATTGAGGAGAAGCTCATGGTAAATATATTAAAGACAATGGTGCGTATGACACTTAAAGAACTTAAGGAGGGATTTCTGTGGTATCGAGTGTTTAAGACTCTGAGCTTCCACTGCAGTGGGCATGAGTTTGATTCCTAGCTGGGGAACTAAGAATCCACATGCCACGTGGCATGGCCAAAAGATAGAAAGGAAAAAAAAAAAAGAATATAAGGAGGTAGAAAATACCATAGCCCAGATAATCCAATTGACTGACTGGAAACCCAGCATGTGATTGTAAAGCCATGGAATGGTGTGGACTTAGGCCACTGGACTGACAACATAAAGCAGAATCTGCATTTTCTTGTAGACAATATTTAGAAAATCTTTTAATTACACAGTATTGTTTGGATGCTTTCTTTATCCTTTTAGTTTTCCTAGAAATATAAGCTTTACCTTTTTACTATTTTAACTTATAAAAGAATGCATGCTCAATGAAACAAACATTAGAAATATATAAAGAAGAATGCAATACATTTCCCACACTTCCAAACCCATTGACCCAATCAACATTAAAACTGTGGATTGTGTTTTTCCATATCTTTTTCTACTGCCATATGACTTCTATGGGCAAATACCAGGTTTTATTATTCTTAATGAAATAATATCACCATAAACACATTAAATTGAAACTTCCCTTTTCACGTAAAACTATATTTGAGTAACCGTCTAACCAAAGCAGATACATATTCTTGTTTTTCAAGAACATTACAAGATTCCAAAGTATAAAAATGCCATAATTTATTCCACTATTCTCCTTCTAATGGATAATATGATTGTATCTTTTTTTGGTGCATTTGTAATATCCTATAAAAGGGATTTCTGAGTCAAATTAAGTGTATATTAAAACTGTATTTTTTTCACTTTCATAGACATTGTAAGATGATTTTCCAAAGAATGTGTACCAGTTTGCTGTTCCACTAGCAAAGCATCAGAATGCTTGTCAGCATTCTTTGCCAGCACTAGATGTTATGTTTCTTGTTTTCATTTACTACAAGTTGAAGCATGGAAAATACTATCTTGTTTTAATTTGCATATTTTACTACCAGTAAGTTTATGTGTTTATTAGCTAATATTTTATTTTTTAATATTTTCATGTTTATATTTAGTTGCCCTTCTAAGCATCAACCATTCTGAGATGCATATAACATTCCATGCCATATTCTTAGATATTGGAACAAAAACTAATCAAGGCAAAGAAGTTCTCATGTTTACAACCCACTCTGAAACCAAATGTTTTTCAGGAATTCCAAGCAGAATGAGGACTGTTTCATACACAGTTGACCCCACTTTTTCACATCAACACTAGACTAACAATATCATCCAATACAAATCTTTTAGAATATGTCAGGCCAACTCCTTACTCCAACCTCATTCCCTCTCCTCCACTTTCAATACTGCAGCATCCTCCACTCCATAGACCTCCCACACATAGGCACTTTCCTGTGTCTGGCCCTTTTACACATAGTATCCCATCCCTTCATTTTCTTTCCAAACTGTACTCCAATTCTCGGCTTCCCTTTAAGAAAATGGATGTATAGTGAATATATCTTGTAATTTATTAAAACAAAAAAATCATTCAAATAATGCTTTTGTATCAGTGGAGTATATCTAACCATCAGAAACATGGTAAAATCATTTCACTATTTTCTTACAGCTTATATGATAATTCATATCGGTCCCAGAGACGTTTTCTACCATAAACCACATTCCAACTGTAAATGACTCAAGTATTTGTTAATAACTTTTTACATGGTAGTTAAATATGTGTCAGCAATGTTTATTTGTTTGTTTGAAGGGATATATATCCTTTGTCATGTAATAATGCTCTTTTCCTATCTCCATTTGTAGGGAAACTTTTTGGGTTCAAATTCCCTGGTCTGAGAGTTCTCACTTACAGAAAGCAGTCTTTACCACAAGAAGATCCTGATGTGGTAGTGATTGAGTCATCTAAACACAGTGATGACTCCGTAGCCATGAAGCACTTAAAGTCTCCAACAAAAGAAAGCTGCAGCCCCTCGGAAGCAGATGACACAAAAGCCTTGATACAGCCCAGCAAATGTTCCCCCTTGGTGAATATCTCTGGACCTCTTGACCATTCCTCTCCCAAAAGGCAATGGGACCGACTCTACCCTGACATGCTGCAGTCAAGTTCCCAGCTGACTCATTCCAGATCAAAGGAAAGCATTTGTAGTATACGGAGGGCTTCCTCAGTTCATGATATAGAAGGATTCAGTGTCCATCCCAAGAACATATTTAGAGATCGACACGCCAGTGAAGGTATGTTAGTAATTTTTTTAATATGGAAACTTATATTAAGGGGTAAGGAAAGATAATTTCTGTATTGTGTTTAATTTCAACATTAATTCTTATACTTGTGAAAAAGAAATGTGAGTAGATCTATTAAAAATATCAGTTCTACAGAATTGTTACTGATTTCCTCCTTGAATCCTAGTGACTTTTTTTTTTTCTGGCGTCTTTATCTGAGGCAGAATGATCACTATTATCTGCTTACTTTATGGAGTGTTAAATAATTAATGCTTAACATAAGATCTGTTTAGGTGATAACACTATTATCTCAAACATAATGCATTGTGCTGCATTTAGTAAATAGTCAAGAACTGGTCAAAAAGAGTGGTGCGTGATCATAGGACTATTTTACTGACCATTTCTTTCCAAAAGGAAAAGGTGTATGAAATATGATATACTGAGTGATAAGAAAGCTATACACTAATTGGGAGCAGGGAGGAGATAGGAAGGGGGAAGGGGCTCAACCAAAAGCAACATGAAATGCAAAGTCAAAATTCATTATTTCTCTCTGCCCTCTTCAGGACAACAAAAACAACTCATCATTAACATGATAATGATAATATTTGTTGAGTATTTACATGTGTGAGGCGCACACATTAACATTAACTCATTTAATTCTTATAATAACCTTATGAATTAAAATCTGTTATTAAGTCCAGGATTTAATAGATGAGGAAACTAAGACTTAGAGGCATTCCTGGTAGCTCAAGAATCTGCCAGCCAATGCGGGAGACAAAACAGACTAGGGTTCAATCCCCGCATCAGGATGTCAGGAAGCTTCCCTGGAGGAGGGCATGGCAATTCACTCCAGTATTCTTACTTGGAGAATCTCATGGACAGAGGAGCCTGGTGGGCTACAGTCCAAGGAGTTGCAAAGAGTTGAACACAACTGAAGTGACTTAGTACACAAGGCTTAGATATGTTACATAAATATCTGGTCCTAGGTTATGAAGTGCCAGAAAGTGTTAGTCGCTCAGTCATGCCTGACTCTTTGCAGCCCCATGGACTGTAGCCTCTCAGGCTCTTCTGTCCATGGAATTCTTCAAGCAAGAATACTGGAGCGGGTAGCCATTCCCTTCTCTAGGAGATCTTCCCGACCCAAGGATTGAACCCAGTTCTCCTGCATTGCAGGCGCATTCTTCACCATCTTAGCCACCAGGGAAGCCCTTTTAAACCCAGGACTGGTTGCCGGAATCCACAATCCATTCATTCAATGTTGTTCTTCTTTGATGCATGCTTCACAAAACCTTACTGCAAGGAAATGTTGAATCACTGAAACTTCTCCAGGGAGGTCCAAGGTTCAGGGTACCTGTCATGGTCTGTGTATGTGTTGGAAAAAATTTTGAGACATAAGGCAAAATGAGAAGAGAATAAAGTTTATTAGAGTGGAAGACACTATTAGAACAGTGGCTGGCTCAAGGGAAAGCCAAGCCCTTTCACAGCTGGGCAGTCAATTTTTGTAGTCTCAAGACAGAGAAAGTTTCTACTGGAATGGTGGCATTAGGTGATTGGCCAGGATGATACAAGGTGGATAATAGGATGGGTACTTTACCTAATTTGGAGTCATGGAACTGGCTGGTTTTGATCCAGAGACTCATGGCAACAGATGCTTGGTCAGTTCCAGAGATTTTTAACCTCTGACTTTGGTACAGGGCTCCAGACCTATGACCTTGGTATAGGGCTCCACAGTACCCATTGCACGGATGCATTAGTCTCACTTTCTACAGATTTGGGTTCTGGAGAGGCCCACTGTCCTCTCTGTGGTATTTATTCCTGTGAGCACCCATCATCATCCATGCTGCTGCTGGTTTTCTCTTTTAAACATAAAAGATCATGGGTCTCCTTAGTGTAGGATACTGGACACTTACCCAGCTGTCCATCGTTTTTTCAAACTTCATTTCTAGCCCCTGCAAGATTTCCTCCCCTTCTATATACTCAATTCTAAACCTGAACAAAAATAATCACCTTTTCCCAAAAATATCTCATGCATTTTCTTCCTTCATTGCTTTGTTATGCTGGGAATACTCATGCGTACTTTGTCCCTCCTCACACTACTACTCATAGCCATAAGGATCCGTTTCTCCTTTCCAAACCAGAATTAAATGGTTTCATACCTAAGTGTGTAAAACAGTGTTTACATATATGATAGCATTTCTTATTATTATTTCTTATTGTTCTACATTTATTCCACATTTTATGTCTTTCAATGCTATTAGATATACACACAAATAATGATATTGTTGAGAACTTCTCTAGTGCTGGAATTCTAGCATGCTTGGCTCCATGGCTTTGGTTTCAAGCACAGTCACCTATTTCGTGGTAAGAACTCAATAAGCATTGAGGTGACTTTAAGAGCATCATGCTCATGAATTTTGTTACAGAACCATACACATCAGGCAATAATGAGTTATGTGTTCATTAGTACTCTGCAATTTAAACAAAAATCATAGGATTGAATCATGTGAGGGATCTCTATTTAAAGAGTGCAGTGAAGTAGAGAAGACAGAAGAGGTGAAAGAAAATGAATTAACAAGAAAAAATTCAAAGAGAGATAAATCAGTATCACAGAAATAAAAAGAACAGTTTTCTATAAGATGGATTTGATATGGTACAAGAGCAATTAGCGCATCTCTTTTATTCTCTAGTCCAAAGAAAGTCAAAAGGAAAAAGGAAAATAAAGTCAAGAACAATTTTCAAACTGGATCGTCTAAAACTTTGTACCATCTAGTCACATTATGCTCATTATCTCCTGACTAAAAGAAACTTCTGAAATTTAGTCTTTAAGCAATGGATCCTATAGCTGAACAACAGTAAATCCAATATAATAATTCAAATGTCCAGCATATATTTTAATTAGTCAGTCCACTTAGTGTAGTCTTCTTTAGCAAACATACTGACTTTTCGGAGACTGGCCTTATTGCCTAGAACCTGAGTTACAGTGCAATAACATTCAGAAACAATATTAAATGATGCATATTTGGTGCATGGTACAGACTTAACCTGTGTTTTGACAGCGGTACTAAGTTAGATCAGATTTCATGATTTAACTTTATTGTTTTCAATTTTATGTAGTCTCCATTTAGCATACAGTTACTGATGCAATTATGGGAAGAGGATGTGTTAGTATTTTGGGTTTCTCAGTTCAGGTTCTATTTATGGACAGGATGGACAATTGAGATCATCCTCAATTTTTATTCTCCCACCCAAGCTATGTTATTTTCAAAAACGGTATCATTTTTTTACAGATGCTAAAGTCAGCTTCTGACTACCAATTGATAATTCAGAAGGTATTTTGTACTACACCATTAGAGCAATTTTAGATACAAAATCTCTAATTAGTATAGAAGAAACTACAGCTCCTAAAGCTTTATAATTTAATATGCTTTAGAAACTGAGGCACTGATGGGAGATGGAAAGCTTTTAAAACTGATTTTAATTTTATGACTCTCTATAATTATTTAATGGTTTCAATTGTTGTCTCTTCACTTAAGAAGAAAAGTCCCTCCTACATAGGTTATTTTATAGAACTTGAAATAATTTGCAAATATATCAGTGCATATTATTTAACATTATCTTTTCACCTAATCTAAATTACCAAATACCTTAAAACCAACTCAAACCATTTGTGGTGAAGGACCAAAATTTTTTGGTTTTGTTTTTCTATCTACCACATACCAACCAGTATATTTGTAAATACAGTAATAATGCACTATATGGAAAATGAAATTTTAAAAAATAAACATAAAAATATAAGCTCCAATTCTTGTATTATTAAATTGAACAGATGTAAAATTATTCTGTCAAACTGCTACAAGACTCTAAATGCTTACTCTAATCTCTGCACTTACACTGTCATGGAGGAATAACAAGCACCAGCGCCAAGACCACATGCTTTGCTTCAGAATGTCGGTGCAGCACTAACTGTATAATAGCACTTTGGGGCAGTTGTCTTTGGAACTTACAGTTCTTTACATGTAATTTCCAGGTTGATGAATAGAGTTATACTGTTTAACTACTTGCTCGCAAGCAGTTATTACTTTCCTAATGATTGTTGAGCCCAACTTCTGATGGAGATAATTAATTCCTTGTAATCAAAGTCTCTTCCATTAGCCCTATTTGCTTCTTATAGTCCCTCAAAGAGGGCAGAGCATTGACATATAAGGTCATTATTTTATTTGTGCATCTCTGTGTGAGATGTCTGTGACAGTTCAGTATACCACACTATTGAAACTGCTTCAGTTGTTGAATGTGAAACAATTATGGTATATCCCAAGATTTTAAATATGAATAGCATTAGCATGTGTGTTGACAATATATTTTTCAAATCTTGGTTATATTTGAAAGTTCCTAACATGATGTCATTAATATTAAGCTTCTTTGTTTCAAAACTAGTAACGAATATTTTGTTAGTAGCAATATATAACAGTGTCAGATTGCTATTCTCAAAATAAATCTGAAAACACTCCATTTTGAAATTTGAAAACAAACCCGTTATAATATAAACAAATTTCTTAAAATTTCTAGGTATTACACTGAATGTAATTTTTAAATCTCACATTACCTTTAAACAGTCGAATCTTTCACTGATTTCTTATAATTATTTTTGCCTAAGAATGGCTCTTAGAGTGCTGTTTCATATTTTCAAAATATACATTGAAGAGCATTTGTGAGATGGATTGTTCATAAAATTGTGATTAATAATTCAAGTTGGTTTATTAAACCATTGTTTTAGAACCATTTTTTATTAACACACTAGTTTATAATGAAAAACATTACTTAACATACAAAATGCTGTGTAGTTCTTTGTAAGTGGTGGCTGAAGCTACACTAAAATTGACTTCTGACAATGTTGAAAGTTTTTATCCCAACTCTAGGCATATAGATATGGCTTTCTCCAAATAGTCACAATTATAATATCTGGATCTTGAAATCCTTTGAAATTAAGTGAGATTAATGTTTCACATATTTGAACACAGATGCTTATGATGGCAGATATTATTTTTAGCATATGCATCTTCCTTGGTTGAAGAATACAGAATGTTAATTTCAAAGATACATTTTCAATCATTGCATCCTATTTTCTCTGATTGTTGTTACAGAGGTTATTCAGTGCATATAACATAATTTTAGTCTTCATATTTCTCTCTTTTTTTCCTTACGTGCTCAAAACAGACAATGGTCGCAATGTTAAAGGTAATGTATGAACTCAAGTTTCATCATCTGATGCTTAAATTGCCCCCTTACTCGGCATGTTAACTTGCCTGCTGTATGCCCTGTTCAATGCAACATCATGCTGCCCTTAGTGAGTCCAGGTGCCTGGTGGAGACATCATGGCTTGATTTTGGTGGAGATGTTGTTACTTTCTCAACTGTGTCACCAAAATGATTAAGAACTCCTTTTCCCTTCAAGGAGTATAAGCCTAGGTTGACAATGAAGACTTCCTAAATATTTGAATAATTTGGAAAGAAGCAAATATTAAGCTAAATATATTTCAGCCAAAAAAAAAATCTTTTTTGAGTACCAGATTAAATAAAATAAAGTGCTACATGACAGCATCACTTCACTTGTTCCTCTTTTGTTTCCTTAAAACTAGTGTCACGTTCCTGGATGGCAGGGGGTATGGTTTTAAGCTTACTGTAGTAGTAAACTGTATATGCATGATAGTCATTTCCTATTTTTCTATATAACATTTCAATCATTTTTAATTGTGTCCTATATAAGTCTGAAATCACTAGCATGACCTAAAGCTAATGTAGGTTTAACTGGGCAATACCTGTGAATAAACCTGGATCTGACTAAAAATAGAAAATTCACTTCAGTGTTTCTACTCTGTTGTACTAGATGCAAAACCCACAAAATATAAAACTCATATTATTCTCCTCCAACTGGAAACTTTTGGAACTTAGTCCCGTAACATACGCTGTGCATGCTTCCGTGGGTGTCCATATGCTGCAGCTACTCATCTGTGCATGTGTGTTGCATGGACACGTCTCCGTCAGTGACCATCGTTACTTAGAGTTCGCTGTTCTGGCCTCTTTCATATGTCACTTTACTCTGATCACTGTGAAGTTTTGTATATTGATTTCTCAAATGCTTCCCTAATTAATTCAGAGCTGGTGATGATTATGAATTGAGAGCACTAGAAACTAAAGATGTTTTCTCATCAGCATCCCAGGTAATTTGAAAATAAGAGAAATCATGGCAGCTTCTCTCCATCCTAACTTCATTTTCTAAGTATTTCAAAAAGGGTCTGTGCAGGTGACCTCCAATCACAGGATGGAATTTCATATACATGATTGTTTTATCCTTGGCCTTTCCACAGAGATTTCTAAAAGGGAACAAATTAGTGTCAGCTGTGGGTAGTGATTTGAGTTGATATAATTCAGAACATAACCTCAAAAAACAGAGTACAGACAGCTCATGACAACTGGCCTGTGTGAAACATGACTGGCTTTAGCATTTAGCAATTAGCAATAAATTATTAGACATTAATTTTCCAGTGATCTTTAAATGCATGAGAAACAAATATAATTTTCCTCAGTAAACAGAAAATTGAGCTTACTAATCTTCAGACTAGTAGTTCACATAGTTTTCATGTCATTCAAACTACATTAATTCATTTTTTTCCTTATAGATTAAGCCATTTAATCTCCAACCCATTCCTTCAGTCCTCCATTTTTTAATAGCAATACTCTGAATAAAGACGAATCATAAAAGTCAGAATTTGGGATTAGGAAACTCTAACCCACTCTAGAAAGTTTTCACATATTAATATTTATAAAGTTAAAAGATAAAACATGAGCAATTTAATAATAATTTAATGTAAATCTGCCCTCCAGTGTCTTTATTATTTGTTCAGGCTCTGATTTTGAGAACTATTTAAAAATATTTAAGTGCCTGGCTCTTTGAGATTTTCAGAGTAATTAGTATGCTAATTAGCCACAGGACAACGCATTAGAAGTGTGCTTTTTAAAATTTTGGGGGCCTTGTTACTAAACCATATTTAAATGAAAATTTTTAAAATAAAAAAAATTTCTATACATCTTTGTATGCAAATACATAATTATAGTTTTTTTTTCAATGTTGACTTAACCAAAAATAATTTCTTTAACAAACTAAAATAAATGATTTAGAAATGTGCTTGGAAGGCCTTCAAGATCATCTAGTTTATTCCCCTTAGGCAAGAATATTGGTGAAATCTCTTGCACAGGTGGTAGAAGAATCTTTAGAGGATCCCATTCTTTAACTTTCTTGGAAAATCTATTTTTCCTGCCTATACAAAAGCTAATTTAAATCCTTCTTGCTGAAATGTAATTGTTTTCCCTTCATCTGTCCTGAGTGGACTGAGATACTAGCAGGTTACTTCTATTCCTTATGTAACATCACAGTGTAAAAACAGCTAATTGGTACTCAAATCTTTTCTGCTAAAATGGAATAATTTCCATTTTACCTTTTTTCTTAGGATCAATTTTGTTTTCCTTTAATAAATTCCCTTAACACTCTGACTCTGAAATAAGACTTCAGAGTGTACAAAGTATAACCCATTATCAAAGAGTGAAAAAGTTAATTCAAATAAATTGCACGTGCTGCTTATATGTATGTGTGAATGTGTACATCATATATTTAAACAATTTTTCTAATATATGAAATATGAACTCAATTCTAGTGGTTATTCTGTTTATTCTACTTCCCAAGTCACCATAAAAATTTACCCCACTTATACCACTTAGTAAGTCATTCAAAAAGTTTACCTCTCTATAGCTTCCACTCTTCATTATCCCAAAGTGAAAGTGAAAAGTGAAAGTGAAGTCACTCAGTTGTGTCCGACTCTATGCGACCCCATGGGGTGTAGCCTATCAGGCTCCCTCATCCATGGGATTTTCCAGGCAAGAGTGCTGGAGTGGATTGCCATTTCCTTCTCCAGGGGATCTTCCCAACCCAGGAATCGAACCCAGGTCTCCCACATTGCAGGCAGACGCTTTACCGTCTGAGCCACCAGGGAAGCCTCTTCGTTATCCCAAGTAACTCTATACGCCACTGACAATGGTATGTTCAATTTCCAAGTCATCTATGAATCTGGCATATGAGTCCTTTCACCTCCCCTCATAAAAGCTATCACATACACAAAGGAAATCAACTGATCTAATATAACTTTTATCTTATATGCTACATTGGCTGTTCCCAAGTGTTTGTGATCTTACAAGAATTTGCAAATTGATTTTCAATCATGACAGTTTTCTTCTGTAAAGTATATGTCATGCACAGAAACAAACAATATGGATATTGATTACAAATAATTTGGTGAATAATTCTGATATATTTTTAGTTTCAAACTGGTTATCTTATGCTTATTGACAGTGGTCTTTTACAAAATCCAATTACTAAACACTGCATCCGCATTTTCTTTAACGTTAAGCCACTTCAGCAATTTAGGTTTTATTAAACTTTAGCCAAATAAACTCATGCTGTAAGAAATACTATATAAAGATGATTTGAAAACACTCAATCTTTTTGGTTTCCTTTTCTGTTCCCTTTGGCTCTCAAGAGCAATAATCTTTTTTTTTTTTAATAACATTATTTTTTAAAAAGTTTATGAGAAACCCAGCAGCATCTTGAGGCCAATATATTCTCCTTTAGCATCTTGTGTGCATATGTGTGCTAGTTGCTTAATGGGGTTGTTTAATCCAGTCAGCCCCATGGACTGGAGCCCACCAGGCTCCTCTGTCTTTGGAATTCTCCAGGCAAGAACACTGGAGTGAGTTGTCATTTCCTTCTCCATTAGCATCTTGTAACTCATGATAAATTCAAATAACCTCATAAAAATTTTAAATACCTTTAATCTAAAATTCTTCCCAGATGTTGCTTTAGCCTGTAGCTTGATCTTTAAAAGCAGGATACTTCTTTGTAGCTGGAACCTGGCTTATTTTATATGTAATCAGCCATTTGTGATATATTTGAGCTTGATCCAACTGTTAGTCTTTTTCTATGATCCATTGGATGTTGGCAATTTTATCTCAGGGTCCTCTGCCTTTTCTAAGTCCAGCTCATACATTTGGAGTTCTTGGTTCACGTACTCTTGAAGCCTGGCTTGAAGGATTTTGAGCATTACCTTGCTAGCTTGTGAGATGAGGGCAATTGTGCCGTAGTTTGAACATTCTTTAGCATTGCCCTTCTTTGGGATTGGAATGAAAACTGACATTTTCCAGTCCTGTGGCCACTGCCGATTTTTCCAAATTTTCTGGCATATTGAGTGAAGCATTTTAACAGCATCATCTTTTAGGATTTGAAATAGCTGAGCTGGAATTCCATCACCTCCGCTAGCTTTGTTTGTAGTGATGCTTCCTAAGGCCCACTTGACTTCACACTCCAGGATGTCTGACTCTAGGTGAGTTTAGTCTTCATGGTCTCCTGTTTTCCATATCCTACTAGAATATTAGAAAATTGTCTGTTCATCCAGTTTGCAAATGTTTCTCTAAAAATTGTCAAGTCCTCCTAAATACTTTCGAGCTTTATTATTTTCTATTGAATCTAGTGTGTACATATTCAGTCACTCAGTGGTGTCTGACTCTTTGCAGCCCCATGGACTATACCCCTCCAGGCTCCTCTGTCCATGAGATTTCCCAGGCAAGAATACTGGAATGGGTTGCCATTTCCTTCTCCAGGGAATCTTCCTGACCCAGGGATCCAACTGGTATCTCCTGGGTCTCCCTCATTGGCAGGCAGATTCTTTACCATGAGCCAGCCACCCTGGAATCCCTATTGCATCTACTATTTCCCTTTATTTCTGCCCACCTATTTTCTTTAAATTCATTTACTTTGTTTTACAGGTTATTCTCCTTTGTTTCATTAGCATTTTAAATGCCATCTGTTTATGATCACTCTCAGGGAGGCTTCATTTCACCTTTAAATCCTCAACCATGGCCTCTCTTAATATAGACCTAGGAGGTAGGAAGTCCTGCATTCTAATTTCTGGTGCTTGATTCTTATTCCCTTTTGGCCTCCTATTGTGTATGCTTAGGCTTACAATTGGCAAAAATGAGGATATTACTAATACCTTCCTTAATTAAAATGTAGGAAGTTATTTTCATTAGAATTTAGACAGATTTCAGAGAAACCTAAATGACACTGATGATCATTGCAGACACTAACAGACTGCTACATATAAACACCTGCTTCAAAAGCAGTGGAGAAGAGCATGATGATCTTTGTTATACAAGATGAAATAGATTTTGAATCTAAATATGCGTGAATTATTTTAAGTAATATATTTTAAGTTCTGCCAAAGTCTTTAAATGTATAAATGTTAAAGGAAACCTAGCATTAAAAACAGAATAGATTAACAGTTTAGAAATGTTTTCTGTTAGAAAGTAAGAGAAGATGAAATACAGATTGCAAAGAACTTGTAATATTCTGAGGCCAAATCTTAGTGTGAGGTGTATTGGCCAGTGGTTTCTTAGCCCTATCAGACTAAGGCCCTCTGGTTTAAACTTCCTGTTGTGCTCACTTGACTATCCTAAAATGATATCCAGAGGTGACTAACCTATTTCTAAAAGGCCAACATAATTTCTTAATTATACTAAACAGGCCCGACCCTGCTTAGCTTCCGAGATCAGATGAGATCGGGCGCCTTCAGGCCGATACGGCCGGAGAGACACTAATACAGTTATGTAAAGTTTAAAAATAAAATAAAATTAAAAAAAAAAAATTTCTTAATTATACAGCAGGAATAAAAGGAAAGCAGCTTATAATAAAATATTTCTATCAATATGTTAATGTTTAAATATAGCTACCCTAGAAGATATAATATGAAATATGAAAAAATATTTGGTTTTAATAACACTGAAGGCATGATAAAACATTCCATAAAAGTACTGCCTAAAATGATACAGCAGGAGTGCGAAGGGATAACAAAGTTAAAACCACTATTGGAATAAATAGTGACAGATTAGACTTATTTATATGTAAATTTTTAAATAGTGAATAATCAAAATTAAATTATAAATAATGCCAAAATCAACTGGGGAGAAATTGAGAAAGTGCAATATCCTCACAAATGAATTGGCCCTTGCTTTTCAGCATAGTGTCAAAATGATTCCCTGTGGGATAATGTGCAGTAATAATGCATTGCACAGGAGAAAGACATCCTACTCCTCATAAGGACATATGTATATCCTCCAATACTGAAGAAAGACCTTGCAGACTATTCACCTTCATAAGCAATAAGAGCCAGAAGATGGATTCGAAGAAGAAATGGCAATCAAAACATTTGTAGAACACAGACATTAAAAACAAACTAGTGGTTACCAGTAGGGAGAAGGAAGGATGGGGGCTGACATAGGGGTATGAAACCAAGAGATACAAACTACTCTGTATGAAATAAATGAGCAAGAATATATTGTACAGCAAAGGGGAATAAAGTGATTATTTTGCAGTATGGAATATAATTTATAAAAATATTGAATCACTATGTTGTATACCTGAAGCTAATCTAATATTGTGAATCAACAATACTACCATAAAGAAAAGACATTATGGAGGCATTGTGGCAAATCTCTAGGGAGTTATTAAGTCATTCCAAGGGTTTATTTTTTACCTAAAAACTAATATATAATTATTTTGTTATACATCATTTTACATATATAGGAGATCAATAATATAAAATATTTTAGATGAAATTTAATCAATAATTTTAAGTGTGATTCCTATAATTATCTGTAAATGTAATAATATTGGATTCCAACAGTGTTTCAAAAAAATACTCAGATATCTTTATTTACATGTCTGCATGTCATAGCTACAAACACAGACTGTAACCTGAAGTCTGAAATTTTGTATTGGTGACTTAAATAACATAAGTAGTGTAGCTCCCAGTGATTAGGTTTACCGAAATGGTGAACAACTTTTGGTAAAGTTCTGAATAAAAGGAAAAAAAAACTGTACAAATATTCATTCTACATGGCAGTTGTAGCTCTGAAAGGTTCATTGTATTAATATGTTAAAATACGTAAAACAGGTTCAAGGCTCAGGTCATTATAAATAGACTTTTCACCTACGTGAATGCCCATTGAGTCATCCGGGTCAACTTTTCAAGGTGAGAGAATAGACACCACCCCCCATCTCTGTAACAAAAACACCCCCACAGATGCTTCGATGGTGAAGTACTGTCACAGTTGATAATATTCGCTTATCTGTGCAGCAAATGCACTGGCGTTCATTTGAAGTGGCCTCAAACACAAGCAAAGTACATGTAACAGTACCTTTCTGTGTTAACAATGTTACAGATGATTCATATTTCTAAGCCATCTCCTACAAAATCCAACATATAGAAGGATAATAGAGAAAGAGGATTGAAAGGCAGGGTTAAGGTTTTGAAATACAGTTTAACTATTTGCTTGAGCTCAATGTTCTACAATCTCATGTGTGCAGTAAAGTTACCTAAAAGTGAAAGTGAAGTCGTTCAGTTGTGCCCGATTCTTTGCGACCTGGTGGACTGTACCCCACCAGGCTTCTCCGTCCGTGGGATTCTCCAGGCAAGAATACTGGAGTGGGTTGCCATTTCCTTCTCCACAAAGTTACCTAAACAGGGAAAATATGACATCAGAGTTGGGAAAAAGGTAATATCTAAGAAATCTGAAGCCCTAGAATATTTTTCAGAATGTAAATATGAAACTATAGGTCTGGAATGTAGCCATAGAACGATGCAAAAAAAGGAAACACTATCTAGCATATGTTACAATAACAAATTAGTGGTGTGTATAGGGGGGTTTACAAACAATGGGGTTTCCCAGAGACCTAGCTGAAGGAAAGATTAATCTCACTTTGGGCTCTTATATCTCTTCTGTCACAGAAATACAAAAGAGAATGAGATCAATATTCAAATGAGAAATACTTGGAAATATATGCCCAGAGAGCATAGTGACATTTTTAACTTGGATAGACTTGGTCATCATCATGGGTAAAACTCATGGAATGAATAGACATGCACCTCAAAGAATACATACTTTCTTTCCTACATAAATAAAATCTCTTAAAATCATTTCAATATTCTATAGTAACCAAATATAAACTTTTATAAATGAATGCAGTGTGATTTTTTTTTTTCTCTAAGATGAATATGAACTAAATGATAGGGGGTTTTTTTCTTGGATTATTTTTGACCTGAGTTGATTAATTGTTGTGGTCCAAAATACACAAGCCATAAATTTAATTTTCAAGGCTTTATACCTCACTTGGTGCATAGAGCACATTTTGATCTCCAAAATGTACTAGTTTCATACTGAACGGGGCAAACAACAGCATAAGGCAAAATGTGTTAACAAGTTTATTTATGCAGTTTGTATGTTTCAAGCACTCTCGAGGCAGAAAGTTAATGTCTGTATAGCATTCTTCCTAATGCTAATCTTCAAGAGCTACATAATTTTATAAGTAATATCATCAATTGTATAAGAAACTTTTTGGAGTTTTTTGTTTGTTTTGGCTCTCCGTAACCAACAGACGATAGTAGCAGTGTGTTTGTAGCTCAGTCACGTCCAACTCTGCGATCCCATGGACTGTAGCCCACCAGGTTCCTCTGTCCGTGGAATTTTCCAGGCAAATATACTGGAGTGGGTTGCTATTCCCTTCTCCAGATCTTCCCAACCCAGGAATCAAACCCAGGTCTCCTGTATTGCAGGCAGATTCTTTACTGTCTGAGCCACTAGGGAAGCTAACAGACAATAGGTTCATCTCAAAGAAAGATGTAGCTGGTCAGTATACTCATCCTCAGTGAAGGGGTCCAGGATCTTGACACTGTGCCAAACTGTCTTTGTAAGAAAGGAATGTGAGAAGTGACCAGAGTTGGTCAAAGAGTCCAAACGTCCAAGAGTAAGTTCTGGGTATCTAATGCACAGCATGTTTTTTTTTTTTTAAAGTAACTAAGCACTACCAACCCCAAACCAACCCACTGTCAGTCATTTCAGTTGTAAGTTATGTTTGCCAAAGCACTCTTCTACTGTGCCTTTTTTCCTCAAAAAGTGGCCAACATTAATTCTAAATAAAAGAGAAAAAATGAGAAGAAAGGAAAGATTTAAAAATCCCCCATAGGATCCAGATTATTCAATTCAGTCCATGCAACACATCATGCTTATGCTCAGTTGCTAAGTCATGTCCAACTCTTTGTGACCCCACGGACTGGGGCTCACCAGGTTCCTCTGTCCATGGAATTTTTCAGGAAGAATACTGGAGTGGGTTACCATTTCCTTCTCTTGTGACCCCTTACATGTACACAGATGACATTTGTCCTTCTCAATGTTACCTGAAATTCCTCTGTCTGGACTTAACATTTCTAGAATCTCTGTGAAGTATCTTATACAGGTAATAGAAGCATCTGAAGAATGCAACTGGCTTGTCACTTGTTATGGCAGAGTGGGGAGTAATACAAATAAAAGCAGGTTAGACACTATTCAGAAATTTCATGGCCAATATGATTTTAACCTTCCTTGATTAATTCATAAATTATAAAAGTCCTTCCTTGAATAATTGTTAGGTTATAAAAAAGTTTTTGAGAAACTTTGAATATAGAGTTTAGACAATAATAGGGAGTAGAGTTCTTTCTTCCATTCCAGCCTCTAATGAAAGGAGCCAGTTAACAGCTAAAGCTGCCATCTGCTCCTTGAGTGCACACCTAGGGCACGACCTTATCCTTGGATATTCACATGCCGCTCCATATGGTGGATGGTGAGCAGGTATCAACCAGCTGCGTTTAGTCCCATCTGAATCAGGGTCACAATGGTCATGAACTAACAGGTCATTCGAGACCATCTCTTTCTTAATTTTTCCTGATACTGCTTTTACAAATACTTTCCAATTTTTTAGGGCCTTTTAATCATATCAAGTCAAGCCTCCTGGGATCCACGTCGGATTCAAACCTCAACAAATACAGCACCATTAACAAGATTCCACAGCTCACTCTGAATTTTTCAGATGTCAAAGCTGAAAAAAAGAATGCATCCCCTCCTTCTTCAGATAAAACCATTATTGCGCCCAAAGTTAAAGAGCGAACACACAATGTGACAGAGAAAGTCACCCAGGTAGGACATTATTTTGCTATCAATGTTCACTGTTTTTAAGGTTAGTTTCTGAGGTAAGCCATTTATTTGCACTCCAATTTATCTTCGGATGTTGGGTGACCCTCTAATGTAAGAAATAAATAAAACTGTAGGCTCGAATTTTGTCTATTACAGGACTAAGCAAAAATGGGCTGGCTTGGTTTATTTGTTCCCTTTGTTGCAGAGGTGATTAAGCAGCTATTCATCACATTTAGGCATTTATTGTTTTGCTACGAATCCTTGCGTTAGTAAAGCATGGTATTTTAATATAATGGATGTCTATTGAAGGTTTAGGTGACTAATTGGGATTTACTCTTAACTGTGGCCCTCTTTTTTGTACTTACGCTATTAAGTAGAGTGAGGTATAAGTCACTGGACTTGGGGGAAGAACTGTCTGAGTCGAAGAAAAGTCAGAGTAAAACAGTTTGTTTCTCAGGAAAAATATTTTGTTTTTAAATAAATATTGCACATCTAACTAGGGTAAAATAAAGTACTATCTAGCAAGATTCATGTGGTAAAGAATAGAGAAAAATGATTTGTATTTATTATATCAAAATACCAACCTAAGCAGTACCCAGCTTTTGCTTACAACGCACTTACATTGTTGGGAATTCATGACTCTAAAATTTGTGTCAAGTAAACAATTTTTTTTTAATAAACAATTTAACCTAGTATATTTGCTTAGCAAATCATTTTATAAACTGTCACAATATAAAGATAAACTTGACCCTAATATCTATCTCAATCATTGAAGATCCTTTATTAAGAAAGGTTTTGTAATTGTAATTACTAAAACAACACTATAGTAGTTTGTACATAGCATCTTATGTGTGAGCTGAAACAGCCATGTAAAGGCCCTGAGTTGGTTGTAAATAGGCCTGAGAGTCTCTGTTTATTTGAGATGAGAGCTTATACATGCCATACTCAAATACATATTTTGATATTTATGTAGTAATGAGGCTTTCTACACTTGGTATTTTGTTTTTAACTTATTCATAGTAAATTGGACTTAACAGTGGTAGATAAATGTATGTGTGTGCGCTTAGTTGCTCAGTCATGTCCGACTCTTAGCAACCCCATGGACTGTAGCCCGCCAGGCTCCTCTGTCCATGGGATTATCTAGGCAAGAATACCAGAGTGGGTAGCCATTTCCTTCTCCAGGGTATCTTCCTGACCCAGGGATTGAACCCAGTTCTCCTACATTGCAGGTGGATTCTTTACCATCTGAGCCACCAGGGAAGGCCAGTATGTGAATAGCCTACTGTTATTCATGTTGCATTGGCACCATTTTAATAGCTTTGAATTTTACTTGCAATTATTTCTACCTTAAAAATTATCCTATTTGTAGACTATAGTCATTATATGGGTATATAGGAAGTAAGAGATTTCAGAGATTGCACAGCAGTCTGGTTGCTGTTCTTAAGACCATCAGTAGCATAAATGAATGAAGTAGTCGTGATACCAGAGCAGGCATGGGGGGGCGGTACAGCAACATCAGAGCAGATGGCTGCCACTCAGCTCCAGCCAACTGTGGTCATGAAGGAAGGATTAACCCATGTTTTCAAATCTTTCAGTTTTAAAAAGAATCTGGAAATCCAGGTTTGAAAATAAACTCTTTATTACTAAAAGTTGGCAAGCTAGTTCAAAATGCTTCTGCAGACCAAACAAAACACACCTTAAGGCCTGTGGGCAGACAAGCTTGGTCTTTGCAAAGTGTTCATGAGCTTGGTTCACTACAGGCCCCACCCTGTCCTGCCATGCTCAGCAGGTCCACTGTGCCAGGAGGAGATGATATACCCACGACTCAGAGGTGGCACCCATACTGGGCGCTTTCTGAGCCTGGTGACAGAGGAAACATATACAAATGGCCCCAGTGAAATCATGGTGATAAAGAACATAGGAGCAGAGCAGGGGGGAAATCATTATACTTTAATGGGAGATCTTTCAGAGAAGAAAAACAGATGAGATACTTAAGATGAGTCTAGAAGATTACTTATCAAACTGGGTGGTAAATGATGTTTAAAAGCATAACAGAGTCCCATTCACTTGTGCTTTAATTCTGAGTCATTTATTTTGTGACAAGAGCCATTTGTTCTGTGACATTGAGGAAAGTTTTAGTTATGACACAACTTATTTCTCAGTGTTGATATAAGAATTAAGTAGAATGATATGTCAAAAGTATTCATCAAGGTGCTATGTACATGACAAGCAACATCAGCCATTATTCTGTTTATCTGTGTTCTTGTATGACTTCTCCCTGCCCTCATCAGCATCATTGTAGGATAATCCACAGCTTGCCAGGACCTAGTCAAACAGCTGGAAGAATAGAGTTTATGAAATGTTGAAGGAAGGAAGGAAGGCAAGAGAAGCTGGCCAAGCAAATGAGGCAAGAGATGAGATACCCAGGTGGAGAAAAAACAAGAACAAAGATGCAGAGGTAGAAAAGTCTGAGTGTCTTCTCAGAATATGTTAGGCCAAAAGATGCATGTCTGAGCAGGGGCTTATTACAAGTCAGGAGCTGCTGGAACTTTCCCCTCTAGTTGGTTCTTCATTACTTTTCTCACAAAAATTGCATCTGGGATTGAGTAAAATGCAATAGCTGCTATCAAAAGGTTGGCATTCTTTTAAGGTCTCATGTTTCTCTTTAAAATTCCCAAGACTCTTATATTTATGTCCATAACATTATACTATTTGTTTTAACATTAAAAAAAATGTTTTAAACTACTTACCACTGAAGGACTCAGGCTCACAAGGCCCCATAGTTTTCCAACAGCTTCTCATACTTCTCATCCAAATCATTATGGCATGCCCATCCCCACAGTTTCCAAAATATCCCAGTTGGAGAAGCAAGCAAAAATCCTTTTAAGATGCTGGGAGGTTAGAATTGGATATTATTTTATAAAGGATCACTTTATTTTTACCAATGTAAATATAGTGATAGGAAGGACATTCTGGAGACAGAAGACTTAGGTAGCTGTGAATCTAGCCAGAAATGATGAGAAACTGGACAACAGTTGAGACTGGAAACTAGTACCCCCGTTTGCTCTCAGCAGCAAACCTTCCTGTTGTGCACATGTCAGACCAGACAAATGTGTGTGCATGCTCAGCCGCTTCCAATTCTTTGCGACCCTGTTGACCATAGCCCACCAGGGTCCTCTGTCCTTGGGATTTTCCAGGCAAGAATACTAACAAGGTGGAGATCAAATATTGAGATATTCCTCCTGTAAACATAGCCCCTGAGGGGAAAAAAAAAAACCACTTGAAGCAGAGACACCCTAAAATTGTTTCCTCACTGGGTGTTTGTGAAGTTTCCTGATCATAGTTATCACTGGAATGCCCATATTCACAAATGTAGTATCACTTGTCCCCACGTATCTGGAAATGACTTGATAGCAACTCAAAGACTTTGCTATTCTCTTTGTTATGACTGTGGAGAAGTCCTCTTTGTCAACATGCCTGCCTGCGTGACAAGTGTCTCAGCCATGTCCAACTCTTTGCGACACTTTGGAATGTACAATGTCAAGATATTGTCAACCTATTTGCTGTAGGCAGCCAGCAGTGTTTCCTTTATCTAAAGTTCTTATTTGTTTTATTCTTTTAAAATTTGTATGGCAATCCTTTTTTCAAAAGATATCAGAGTTTTGCTCATCAGTCATTCAGTAGTGAGTTTTAAACACTCCCCTGAGCATAAACAATAGGGTAGATATTTTAAAAGGCGTAAGTGAAAGGAACAATTCATCTCTGCTCATGTTATGCTCTCTCACCATTCGCATCTTATCTCTATCATACATTGGCTGATTACTAGTTAGCCAATTAATTACTTGCCTCCCCAGATAGAGTCAGCTCCTTGAGAGGGACCATGCTGCTATCCATTCATCTATTCATTCATTCATACATCTATGTATTTTTTATTCACTCAGCAAACATTTATCGAGAGCTAGTATTAGCATGTAGAGAAAGAAATGGCAACCCACTCCAGTATTCTTGCCTAGAGAATCCCGTGGACAGAGGAGCCTGGTAGGCTGCTGTCCATAGGATCACACAGAGTCGGACACGACTGTAGCGACTTAGCATGCATGCATGCATTGGAGAAGGAAATGGCAACCCACTCCAGTGTTCTTGCCTGGAGAATCCCAAGGACAGAGGAGCCTGGTGAGCTGCCATCTATGGGGTCGCACAGAGTCGGACACGACTGAAGCGACTTAGCAGCAGCAGCAGCAGTATTAACACGTACAGTGTTGATGGTGGTGGTTTAGTCACTAAGTCATGTTCAACACTTGCAACCCCAAAAACTATAGCCCGCCAGGCTCTTCCGTATATGGATTATTCAGGCAAGAATACTGGAATAAGTTGCCATTTCCTTCTCCGGGGGATCTTCCCGACCCAGGATCAAACCTGTGTCTCCTACTTGGCAGGCAGCCCCCTGCATTTCAGGCAAATTCTTTACCATTGAGTCACATGGGAAGCCTCTTAGTTGGCTAATTCCTACCAAATTCCAATGGAATGATGAAGAGAAAACAATGATTTGGAAGAAAAGTTGGGTGGGTAAAGAGCAAAGGTCCGCTTTCACTATGTGGTTCTCAGTTCAGTTCAGTTCAGTCGCTCAGTTGTGTCTGACTCTGAGACCCCATGAACTGCAGCATGCCAGGCCACCCTGTCCTTCACCAACTCCCAGAGATTACCCAAACTCATGTCATTGAGTCGGTGATGCCATCCAACAGTCTCAGCCTCAGTCATCCCCTTCTCCTCCTGCCCTCAATCTTTCCCAGCATCAGGGTCTTTTCAAATGAGTCAGCTCTTTGCATTCGGTGGCTGAAGTATTAGAGTTTCAGCTTCAACATCAGCCCTTCCAATGAACACTCGGGTCTCTTTTAGGACTGATCTCCTTTAGGATGGACTGGTTGGATGTCCTTGCAGTCCAAGGGACTCTCAAGAGTCTTCTCTAACACCACAGTTCAAAAGCATCAATTTTTCGGAGCTCAGCTTTCTTTATAGTCCAACTCTCACATCCATACATGACCACTGGAAAAACCATAGCCTTGACTAGATGGACCATTGTTGACAAAGTAACATCTCTGCTTTTTAATATGCTGTCTAGGTTGGTCATAACTTTCCTTCCAAGGAGTAAGCGACTTTTAATTTCACGGCTGCAATCACCATCTGCAGTGATTTGGGAGCCCCAAAAAATAAAGTCTGACACTGTTTCCACTGTTTCCCTATCTATTTACCATGAAGTGATGGGACCAGATGCCATGACTTTCATTTTCTGAATGTTGAGCTTTAAGCCAACTTTTTCACTCTCCTCTTTCACTTTCATCAAGGTGCTCTTTAGTTCCTCTTCACTGTCTGCCATAAAGGTGGTGTCATCTGCATATCTGAGGTTATTGATATTTCTCCCAGCAATCTTGATTCCAGCTTGTCCTTCCTCCAGCCCAGCATTTCTCATGATGTATTCTGCATATAAGTTAAATAAGCAGGGTGACAATATACAGCTTTGACGTACTCCTTTTCCTATTTGGAACCAGTCTGTTGTTCCATGTCCTATTCTAACTGTTGCTTCCTGACCTGCATATAGGTTTCTCAGGAGGCAGGTCAGGTGGTCTGGTATTCCCATCTCTCTCAGAATTTTCCATAGTTTATTGTGTTCTACACAGTCAAAGGCTTTGGCATAGTCAATAAAGCAGAAGTAGATGTTTTTCTGGAACTCTCTTGTATTTTTGATGATCCAGCAAATGTTGGCTATTTGATCTCTTGTTCCTCTGCCTTTTCTAAAACCAGCTTAAACATCTGGAAGTTCATGGTTCATGTATTGCTGAAGCCTGGCTTGGAGAATTTTGAGCATTACTTTCCTAGCATGTGAGATGAGTGCAATTGTGCGGTAGTTTGAGCATTCTTTGGCATTGCCTTTATTTGAGATTGGAAAGAAAACTGACCTTTTCCAGTCCCGTGGCCACTGCTGAGTTTTCCAGTTTGCTGACATTGAGTGCAACACTTTCACAGCATCATCTTTCAGGATTTGAAATAGCTCAATTGGAATTCCATCACCTCCACTAGCTTTGTTTGTAGTGATGCTTCCTAAGGCCCACTTGACTTCACATTCCAGGATGTCTGGCTCTAGGTCAGTGATCACACTATCGTGATTATCTGGGTCGTGAAGATATTTTTTGTATAGTTTTTCTGTGTATTCTTGCCACCTCTTCTTAATATCTTCTGCTTCTGTTAGGTCCATACCATTTCTGTCCTTTATTGAGCCCATCTTTGCATGAAATCTTCCCTTGGTATCTCTAATTTTCTTGAAGACATCTCTAGTTTTTCCCATTCTATTGTTTTCCTCTATTTCTTTGCACTGTTCACTGAGGAAGGCTTTCTTATCTCTCCTTGCTATTCTTTGGAACTCTGCATTCAGATGCTTTTATCTTTCCTTTTCTCCTTTGCTTTTCACTTCTCTTCTTTTCACAGCTCTTTGTAAGGCCTCCCCAGACAGCCATTTTGCTTTTTTGCATTTCTTTTCCATGGGGATGGTCTTGATCCCTGTCTCCTGTACAATGTCATGAATATCCATCCATGGTTCATCAGGCACTCTGTCTATCAGATCCAGTCCCTTAAATCTATTTCTTATGCCCACTGTGGTTCTCAGTAAAAGATAAAATTCTTGACTATATCTGCCCTCTTTTCCACAAAAGTAAACTGAACTTTTGTAACCTTCTATGATTCTCTTATTGCTGAGGCTAGTTATAGTTCAGATGTTAGGCTAAATTTTAGGTAAAATGTACTATTTTGTTGTCAGATTTAGCTGTTACAAATTTTGTAACGTCAGGTTTAGAAGATGGCACTGTGGATTCCAAAACTTTATTGACCAGTCTCATACGGCCTATCAGTCAATGCTGTAACAATGCAAGTTATAGAAGCCTGACTGAAACCATTTTAAGCAAAAAATGAAAGGAGGAGGGTCAGCTTACAGGGTCACATAACCAAAAAGTGCAGGGGTAGATGCTTTGGGCCATGGCTACATTCATTTTTTGAATAGCTGATGAATTCTGTCTTCTCTGCCTTGCTTTCCTCAATAATAACTTCACTCTCCATCTGATGGAAGCATGTCTTTAGACTCTCTTGTCTTACATAATGCTCACAGTTTGTGATCTGATATGAAGGGCTTTCTCTCCACAATGTCCACATCAGTTTCTGAGAAAGTGACCTCTGATTGGCCAGCTTGAGTCTTGTGCTCATCCTTGCGGTGGAAGACGTGTAGCTCCTTGACTGAGGACCACTCCAGAAAAATACAGTGGGAAATGAAGGGCTCCATGGAAGGAAAACAAAACAACAGTGGCCCACTACGTTGTTGAAGATAAGAATTCAGACAAACAGTATCTCATATACACAAACACACACATATACTGGATAAACAAATATGTTGGATAAGCTCTAGAGACACAGAAGTATAAAACCTAGTGTGTGCATGTTAAGTCGCTTCAGTTGTGTCCAGCTTTTTGCAACCCAATGGACCGTAGCCCACCAGGCTCCTCTGTCCATGAGATTCTCCAGGCAAGAATACTTGAGTGGGTTGCCATGCCCTTCTCCATGGGATCTTCCCAACCCAGGGATCAAAACTGCATCTCTTATATCTCCTGTATTGGTAGTAGAGTTCTTTCCCACAAGTGTCACCTGGGAAGCCCATAAAACCTAGCACCAGTAGTCAAGTACTACCTGGAGAAAAATTATACAAGAATATATAATAATAGTATTTGCAAGTGCTAATCGCAGAAGGCAATGGCAACCCACTCCAGTACTCTTGCCTGGGAAATCCCATGGACAGAGGAGCCTGGTAGGCTACAGTCCATGGGGTCGTGAAGATTCAGACATGACTGAGTGACTTCACTTTCACTTTTCACTTTCATGTACTGGAGAAGGAAATGGCAACCCACTCCAATATTCTTGCCTGGAAAATCCCAGGAACGGGAGCCTAGCGGGCTGCTGTCTATGGGGTTGCACAGAGTCAGACACGACTGACGTGACTTAGCAGCAACAGTATAATAAATGCTACAAGACCATATTATGAAACTAAAGATAGATTGAGTTTCCTTTTTATACAGTACTGGCCAAATTATGAGCAAATTATTCTGTAACTTACTACTTTATTACTTAAAAAGAATATCTGGTGAAGTTAATAGAAACCCATATTGTGATCATCAGAAAGAAAAAACAAAAACAAAAAAAAAGAAAGAAAAAACATATAATGAGGAAGAGAATACTAGTTCACAAGTATAGTTTTCCTAGAGCTTTATTAAGGAGAATACTAAAAATAATTAGTTTTGAGAATAATCACACAGAAACTTAGACCACAAGAAAGAAATTTCTGAATATTTAGAAGGTCATATAATTTTGAAATATACATACAACTTTAAACCTAAAATAAATTCTCATTATTTGGGATTTATTAAAGTATATTGTTGGCATGAAAATAGAATTAAGATAGATTTAATAATAGGTGACATTGGTTGAGCATTTACTGTGTCAGACTCTATGCCAAGTGGTTTAACAGATTATCAATTTTAATCCACATGAAAGTCCTATAAGTTGATACAATTATTATCATCTCTATTTCATAGAAGAGGATTCAAGCTTAGAGAGAAGAAAGCACCTTGCCTAGATCATGCAGTAAATGGCAAAAGTAGCTTTCAGACTGAGATCATCTGACTCCAAAATGAAGTTCTTAATCTCTAAAGTATATCCTCTTTAATTGTTTTGTTTTCCTAACTGTCCCCTAAATCTACTGTAAAAAATACCTGTAACATTTGGCAGTATGGAAAAATATCATAATCTAAAAGTCTGCTAGTAACTAATTAGAGAAGTGAGTCTATAGAAATAAGAGAATGTAGTACATTTTCTCTAAAATTCCTCAAACTCTTCAAAAAGCCAAATAAAATGATCCTTAATAGATTCATTATCTCTTGTTTAAGTTCATATCCCATTTTTTAAGCTAATTTTTTGTTAGGATAAAGGTTTTGTGTTTTGTTGGTGGCATGCCACTTAGTGGCAGGAAAAGCAAAATTACACTGATAAAACTGATAAAAAGAGCTCAAAGTATATAACATTTCACTTTCCACTGAACTTTATCCATTGTAAATATGCTCATTATCTCTTTATGTCATTCAGTGCTCTCAATTTATACTTTTGACAGAACTCTAAAACAGTATTTGTAACTCAGTACTTATCAGTGGAGATTGATTTATAATGGAGAGACAGCATTAATTTCATATTATTATCTAATGTTTAAAAATATAAATCTGTGTAATTTGTATATATCAATTATACCTCCATAAATCTAAAAAATTATATATTGTCTCAAGCTTAATAGTACAAAATTTGTTAATGCTTTGTGTAGTTTTGCTCAAATTGATAAACTTAGCCCTAAACTTTCTTCTATGATAGTAATAAAAATATCTTCCAGACGCAACTGTAAGTTAAAAATACTTTTCAATAATAATGTCATTTTAATTCTGACTGCAGTTCAGATTCTGACACCAACTGGGTGCTCTACAATTCAACTCAGTTCTGCCACTGTCTACCCAGAAATCATGTCAGATGCCATAGATTAAGGGCTCAGTTTCTCAAGACTGCCCCCACTTCAGATGACAATTACAATTCCAGGTGTTACCTGTGATTCTGACCAACTGGATGTAAATTGGATTACAGCCCCTCCTTTACTTACATTAACTTGCTAGAGACACAGAATTTAGGAAATCTTTTTATTCACTTGATTACCAATTATTACAAAATATGTTACAAATCAACAACCAGATGAAGAGATACATAGGGTGAGACCTTGAATGAAGGCACTTATGTCCCTGCAATGTTTGGACTCAGCCTGATGGCATAAGGAAGAGTTCTGTTTCACCAGCTTGGAAGCTCTCTGAACCCCCTCCTTTTTAGGGTTCTTTTTAAAGCTTCATTACGTAGGCATGAATGATTATTTCATTGACTATTGTCTATGGATTCAACTTCCAGCCCTTTCCTCCCTGGAGGTGAGGAGCACAGGAGGGGGCCTGAAAGTTCCAACCCTTTGATCAAGTGATTGTTTCCTCCATTGACCCCCACTCTGTCCTTAGGTGATTAGAGTCTTTTCAAAATCATTTCATTGACGTAAGAAATTCCAAAGGTTTAAGAGTTTTGTTCCAGGAATGGGGCCTATGACTAAATGTACATCTTATAAATCGCAGTTATCACAGTCATGAATTAAAAATAACAACTTAATTGAAAAGTCGATGTTTCAACAGTGTTTTTATAAATCCTCATGATGCTGTAGTCTTGAAATTACAAAAAACAACATACAACTTCTACAGCATGATTTAAATGTTTTCGTAAACCTCATTTTTTGCCTAAACTCATGGAGCATGCAAACCTCAATAAAAACCATACCAATCATCTTGAGCTACCATGAAAAGAAAGTGAAAGTGAAATTGCTTAGTCTTGTCCGACTCTTTGTGACCCCAGGGACTGTAACCTATCAGGCTCTTCTGACCATGGGATTTTCCAGGAAAGAATACTGGAATGGTTTGCCATTTCCTTCTCCATAAATAGTTAACAATCACAAAAGAGCAAGTAAAATTTGAAATGTAATGCAGGAGTCCCAAATTGCCTCTGAACACTTCCAATTTAACATGACATTAGTTTTGCATCTATTGTCTTATTGTTGTTTATAGAACACCATCACACTTGGTTCAGCAAAACAGAAATCACCATCTAGTATTTTCCCCGTATTCTGGATTTGCTCTATGTCTAAACTGAAATGGAAAACAATATATGTGAATACTATAAGTAGGAGTAAAGCACACTCATCAGGGTAATTATTGACTCAATATTCGTGAGTGCTTACTAAATATAAGTCAAAGTGTATGTACAACGGTGCTACAGAAATGTATAGGTCAATGTCTTTGCCTTTAGGGGCCTTTGATTGAATACAAAGCCTGGATCTTTGCGATCCTCAATTATGTTTTCTAGTTCTCCCTGGGCAAATAAATATATTATATAACCTAGTCAATGATGAGAAGACATAATGTAGCCAGCCATTTAGGTAGCAACTGACTCCTGCAAACATGTTGCATGTTATATACATATTAAATATTAAAATGATGTACATTACTTTGAAAAAAGTGTATAATTTTTAAAAGTAACATTAATTTTCTTTCTTTTTTTTTTGGCTCCACTGGGTCTGCATTGCTGTATGTGTGTGGGCTTTCTCTAGCTGCAGAGAGCAGGGGCTACTCTCTAGCTGTAGTGCACAAGCTTCTCATTGTGGTGGCTTCTCTTGTTGCAAAACACAGGTCGTAAGGTCCACAGGCTTCAGTAGTTGCAGCACATGGGCTCAGTAGTTGCAACTTGCAGGCCTGTTTGCTCCAAGGCATGTAGAATCTTCCAGGATCAATGGATGGAACCCGTGTTTCCTGCATTGGCAAGCATATTTCTACCCACACCACCACCAGGGAAGTCCTAATTTTCTATTTTTACTAATTTCTATATGCACATCAAAATTGATCACTTGCTGACATATTCAAAATTAAAATAAAATTTCATTTCAGTTTTAAACATCTAAATTACCTCAAAGGTTATACTTCTCTATATTCTAAATGATGCAGGAATAACATCACTGATGGCACTTCACCCTACCTTGTAAAGCAAGCATTTATGTATAATTGCTTTCTAAAAGCACCTGTTTGGTTTTCTACATTCATTAGACATTTTTTAATGGAAAGAGGAAAAATACCCACTTAAAAAGTTCTGTTAGCCAAAGAAATCAGATTGAAAATAGATGATTGAAATAAAGAAGTAAAATACCAATGGTCAGAAGAGACAGGTAAAAATAATTTAGCTTAGCATACAGAGCAATAGCCTGGTTCCTATGGCAACCAAGACAGAGATTGCAGTTATCTGTTGCCAAGATAGTTCAGTTTTTATCCCCCCCATTAGTATAAGCCTTGGGTTAAAGTTGAACTCTGGGACAGAAAGGAAGCACTGAACTGGGAGTTCGTATGTACTTTTGCCTGATGGCCTAGAGTTTGGGACAAACATAGTTCAAAGTGAGTTGCCAAATGAGAGTGGGCAGAAGCAGTAAATTTTTCATGTTTCATAGGATAAGAATTAACTAAAGGATTTTTATCAGGTATGGAAATTCAGAGCAGACGTGGAATTGTCACAAACCCAAGCAACCCAAGGTCTTGTACTATCAAGTGGTTGTGGGCTGTTTCTTGAATAAGGAAGTAAATTCAACCATGGCATCTAATTTGAAGAAAATCCCAAATAAGAAAGTAAGATAAAAAATAATAATAATAAAAGATCCCATTGGTTATGTTGGTGGTAAATTGTGGTAAAAATAATATATTTTCCCCTTCTTAGTTCTACTTCTCTGTATTATGCTAATCACATTTACAATGGAAAATATGTAGTTAGATAATAAACCCTCTAAAACTCAATTGCTCCAAAAGAGTTCTTTAAAAAGCAGTTAATCTTCATAGAAATGTAAAATTTAAAGGAAACTTAAATATCACCTTCCCTAGGTTTATGGTTTATTTTTTGAAACTTCTTGATCAACGGAATCATCTGGTTCTCTCTCCCTTCCTCTCTCCCTGTCCTGCCACCCTCTGGAAATTCAGTTTCAGTGGAGCCTGAGGACTGTGAATTTTTAACAATTCCCATTCCACATTATTAAGATCAGGCAAATTTGGGAAACAGGGATATGGCCAAATGTTTTTATTCTGCCTATAAAGTTAGAGCTGAAAAGAGAACCCAGTAGAGACCTAGTTTTTGTATTTCCTCATTATTATTGTGCATTATTACTCTTTCCGTATATTTCTCAATGAGGTAACTGGCTCAAATTACAGCACATGGGCTCAGTAGTTGAAACTTGCAGGCCTATTTGCTCCAAGGCATGTAGAATCTTCCAGGATCAATGGATGGAACCCATGTTTCCTGCATTGGCAAGCATATTTCTACCCACACCATGTTTAAGTTACAATATACATGTGATGTTTAAATTACAATATACTTGTCTTTTAAATAAAACATACTAATTCATATTTATACAATTCATGTTGGAGAAGTAGGCTTACTTCCATGGGGGAGCTACTGAGTCCAGGAAATGGTACTGCCATATTGATTTCTCAGGTAGACCCTCTAAGAAACAATGTCCATTTAAGAGAATTTGCCTAAGCCAAACTAGGAAAATTAACACAATAAAAGTTCTGTGAAGTCCTAAATTAAAGAAGTCTGAAAAAATTACCCAACACTTCTTGAACATTTTTGATAACAGAATCCATTTTGTCTTTTTCTGTATATAACATCTATCAATATCCTGAACTCATATTTGAGGGAAGATTTTTTTAGGAAATACTAACCTAGACAAAATGTTTTCTTCGCAGGTAACTGTGAGGACTATATTCCACACAAGCATGTATAATATTAGAAACTTTAAAACTTTCAAAAGAAAGAAGGTTAGGATTAGCATGAGGTAATGGTGACGTGAAGGAGACAGCACGTAATAGGAAGTACATTTTTCATCCTTGCTTTAACGAAGTCCACTCAGGCTTTTTCCTAACCATGTACCAAATACACAACTCAGTTTAAAATAACTAGAAAAAAGCACCATACATAGTTCCTTCTCTGTTTTAAACACCATGTTTAATCTCTTTTTCTGTTTTAAATGTATTGGTTACAAAAGCACCTGTATTTTGAAGCCTACTCAATGTAGAAATGGAAAAATATGGGATGCAAAGTCACACATACAAAGT
Source organism: Bubalus bubalis (assembly GCF_019923935.1). Taxonomy (NCBI): domain Eukaryota; kingdom Metazoa; phylum Chordata; class Mammalia; order Artiodactyla; family Bovidae; genus Bubalus; species Bubalus bubalis. The sequence goes on from NC_059158.1 coordinate 86,029,371, forward strand.
GTCTAAGTCTTTATTCTGAGATTAACCTAGCTAAAGCTGGCCATAGAGCTGAGAATGGAGAACCCTCTTTTTCCACCCTTGGCCCAGTGTCCTAAGGTCAGTGGCAGTAAGGATGCTACCAGAATTGTGGGAATAGAGACAAGGTGAGAGAACCAGAGTGAGAGACCCTGCAGTGTGAGAACCAGAGGACACAACCATGCTATTTTCCACATTTCCTTGGCTCCTCAATTTCCTGTGGGTGTCTCAGTTCTCCATTTCAGATGTTGCAGAAAATACTAAAAAATAGTCTGCAGCCAGATTTAGTTTCTGGCGCCTGTTGATCCTTCTTTCATTTGAAGTGAAGAGTCAAACTGAGAAATCCCTATACCATCATGAGGAACATAGGCTTAATTTTCAGGTCATGGGAACAACACTAGGTGAGATTGAGCAATGTAGGTCAAAAGGGGAAAAGAATGTAGGAGTGAGAAATAATCTAGTTTCATGGTTAACTGGCAGCTGTCAGTTGAGCTGTACAATCCTGTTTCTGGTGATAAGCTGTCATTTGTAAATTATGCCCATAGCTATATCCATTATTCATGGGTTAGTACTGGGAAAGAGTGATTTCAGGCGCCTATGTTTTCCGACCTGCAGGCACCTGAATTACCTCCAAAACTGACTACTCAATTACCTCTCATGCCCTCTCATTTTTTTTTTTCTACCATTGTCAGATCCTACCAGCCTACTCCTTGTTTCCTGTGAAGAAAGACTTCTTCTTTCTCTTTCCTAGGTCTTCTTTCTTAGAAATGAATGAATAAACTCTGATGAATACGTCACTTTAAGTCTAGTAAACGGACAACTGCAAGCATGGAATTTCAGTGTAAAGCTAACTTAAAAAAAAATATTTTCCAAAGAATAAGTATTCCTTTCCACTCTATGCTATCTATTACTTAAAAGTGAGTAAAAGCTAAGGCATGAATAAACCTGCTAGATATTTAAATAGAGAGTCTTCATTACCATATTTTTGCATTTTAGAATTGTTTAATATTATTTATATAATAAATTAGAATAACCATGTGGCTTGTTCTTCTGATTAGCCATTTTAAGATTTTGAATATGTTTCTTAAACACATCATCCCAAATTTGTCTTTCTTTTGTATCCAAGGTGCTCCTTTAGAATCACTGAGGAAGAGAGGTAAACAATCACTGTGCAGGGAGGTTGAAAGACTGTCACTTTGGAGACAGTTTTGTTCCATCCTGAATCGGCAAACTCCCTTTTTTTAAGGTCCAGGAAAACAACAGAGACACAGATGCCATAGTCCCTATTTCATTTCCATGCAGTGTTTTTGTCTGGCATATTAAACTGCCAAGGAAAGAATTCTCCCACATTAGATCAATTAGGTCCACCCTGACAGTGGTCTCTCTGGTTTCTTTGCCATGTTTTTGACTTAGCAATAAAGAAAAAAATAGAATGTAATTGAGATATCCTAATGCTATTTTTAAGGAAACCTCCTTTACATAATATAAAACTTGCCTTAATGCAATTGTTTCAGTAGTTTTGAAACTAGTGCTCTTTAGAGTGCTAAGTGCCAATAAGCAGGATGGGGTATTGGGACTTCCACACCACCCCCAAATTCAGTCAAACCAGCTTCATTCTCAGTAGCTTTTTATGTATTAACCTTCTTTTAAGGGCATGTGTGTGTACTTTAAAGAACTTGAAAGGACCAGGCACTCTAAACAAACTTCGGTCTAGCTCTGCTATTTGGAGAAGGCAATGGCAACCCTCCCCAGTATTCTTGCGTGGAAAATCCCATGGATGGAGGAGCCTGGTGGGCTGCAGTCGATGGGGTCGCTAAGAGTCAGACACGACTGAGCAACTTCACTTTCACTTTTCACTTTCCTGCATTGGAGAAGGAAATGGCAATCCACACCAGTATTCTTGCCTGGAGAATCCCAGGGACGGCGGAGCCTGGTGGGCTGCCGTCTATGGGGTCACACAGAGACGGACACCGACAGAAGCGACGTAGCAGCTCTGCTATTTATTTTTTGCTTTCCTTTACCAAAACTGCTTAGAGTTTTTCATTGATTCTGGTCATCAAGTTCCCATTTTTATAGAAAACTTGCAGTTAAGTGAATTATTCAGAGCCTCACAAGTTGTTAACTACACACTCCAGACTAGAACCTTTATTTCTGCTTGGATTCCAGGGTTTTTCTCACTTGACACTCCCACTCAGGAGCAGGACCATTTTAATTCCTGCATCTTCTCCTTTCCATTAAAACTGTCAGAGTCCCAGAATTCCCAGTCTTCTGATACAACTCCTTCAAACCTCAACCCTCTTCTCCATAAGATCAATGTCTCAAGAAGTATAAACAGAGATACTACCAGAAGAAATCAGAGTCTTCATAACTACTTAAAACCAAGCAATCAAACATTAGGCTACTCTTATGAATATGAACAGTCTATTATTTGCCTCTAGAACCAGTCCATCCTAAAGGAGACCAGTCCTGGGTGTTCTTTGGAAGGAACGATGCTGAGGCTGAAACTCCAATACTTTGGCCATCTCATGTGAAGAGTTGACTCATTGGAAAACACCCTGATGCTGGGAGGGACTGGGGGCAGGAGGAAAAAAGGGTACGACAGAGGATGAGATGGCTGGATGGCATCACCGACTCGATGGACGTGAGTTTGAGTGAACTCCGGGAGTTGGTGATGGACAGGGAGGCCTGGCGTACTGCAATTCATGGGATTACAAAGAGTTGGACATGACTGAGTGACTGAACTGAACTAAACTGAACTGATAGGACATAAAATTAACTTTGTGGGGAAGCATCAACTTTTTTTTCAACACAGTCACTAAAATTTAGACTGTTATTACTCATTTGTTCCAAGAATATTCTCAGAAAAAAAGACTCTAACACTACTTTTATGCCAGCAGGTTCAAATGTAAACTTGATATTAAATGTCAAGGAGAGACACAATATACAAGAATATAAAAAAGCAACAGAAAAAGCAATGAGTTTCTGTTTCTTAAGATATTATTTTTATCATTGAAAAAAGAATTACTAAATATTGTCAAGAACAGTAATTCATGTTGCAGAGTCTCTCTTTATTTATATCAGTTCAGTTAAGTCACTCGGTTGTGTCCTACTCTTTGGGACCCCATGGACTGCAGCATACCAGGCTTCCTCTCCATCACCAACTTCTAGAGCTTGCTCAGACTCATGCCCATCAAGTTGGTGATGCCCTCCAACCTTCCCATCCTCTGTCGTCCCCTTCTCCTCATGCCTTCAATCTTTCTCAGCATCAGGGTCTTTTCTAAAGAGTCACGTCTTTGTATCAGGTGGCCAAAGTATTAGAGATTCAGCATCAGTCCTTCCAATGAATATTCAGGATTTCCTTTAGGATTGACTGGTTGGATCTCCTTGTTGTCCAAGGGACTCTCAAGAGTCTTCTCCAATACCACAGAACAAAAACATCAGTTTCTCGGCACTCAGCTTTCTTTATGGTCCAACTCTCACACCCATACATGACTACTGGAAAAACCATAGCTTTGACTAGATGGACCTTTGTCGACCAAGTAATATCTCTGTTTTTTAATATGCTGTCAAGATTTGCTATGACTTTTCTTCCAAGGATCAATCATCTTTTAATTTCATGGCTGCAGTCACCTTCTGCAGTGATTATGGAGCCCCCCAAAATAAGTCTCTCATTGTTTCCATTGTTTCCCCATCTATTTGCCATGAAGTGATGGGACCAGATGCCATGATCTTCTTTTTTTGAACGTTGAGTTTAAGCCAGCTTTTTCACTCTCCACTTTCACTTTCATCAAGAGGCTCTTTAGTTCTTCTTCACTTTTTGCCATAAGGGTGGTGTCATCTACGTATCTGAGGTTATTGATATTTCTTCTGGCAGTCTTGATTCCAGCTTGCCTCATACAGCCCAGCATTTCGCATGATGTACTCTGCATATAAGTTAAATTAGCAGGGTAACAATATACAGCCTTGACGTACTCCTTTCCCAATTTGGAACCAGTCTTTTGTTCCATGTCTGGTTCTAACTGTTGCTTCTTGACCTGCATACAGATTATTCAGGAGGCAGGCAAGGTGGTCTGCTGTTCCCATCTCTTGAAGAATTTTCCACAGTTCGTTGTGATCCACACAGTCAAAGGCTTTGGCATACTCAATAAAGCAAAAGTAGATGTTTTTCTGGAATTCTCTTGCCTTTTCTATGATCCAGTGGACATTGGCAATTTGATCTCTGGTTCCTCTGCCTTTTCTAAATGCAGCTCAAAAATCTGGAAATTCTCAGTTCACGTACATTGAAGCCTAGCTTGTAGAATGTTGAGCATTACTTTGCTAGCATGTGTGATGAGTGCAATTGTGTGGTAGTTTGAATATTCTTTGGCATTGCCTTTCTTTGGGATTGGTATAAAAACTGAACTTTCCAGTCCTGTGGCCACTGTTGAGTTTTCCAAATTTGCTGGCATACTGAGTGCAGCACTTTCATAGCATCATCTTGAGTTTGTAATAACTCATCAGGAATTCCATCACTTCCACTAGCTTTATTCATAGTGATGCTTCCTAAGGCTCACTTGACTTTGCATTCCAGGATGTCTGGCTCTGGGTAAGTGATCACACCATCATGGTTATCTGCGTCATGAAGATGTTTCTTGTATAGCTTTTCTGTGTATTCTTGCCACCTCTTCTTAATTTCTTCTGCTTCTGTTAGGTCCATTCCATTTCTGTCCTTTATTGTGTCCATCTTCATATGAAATTTTCCTTGGTATCTCTCATTTTCTTGAAAAGATCTCTAGTCTTTCCCATTCTATTGTTTTCCTCTATTTCTTTGCATTGATCATTTTCATTGTATGTAAAATTACAATTCATATCAAAAGAGTACATAGCATTTGTTGTCCACCTGAAACTTTCACAACATTATTAATCAGCTATGAGCTAATACATAATAAAAAGTTTAATAAAAATGAAAAAGAAGACCAAATAACAAAATACAGAAATACATGCCTCATGCATGGAAGAAATAACCTGAAACTTGATTTAGCCAGCATGGCCCCTTGTCCACAGTATTTGAAGAGGTTACAATGTAACATTTTTAAATTATTGGTTTTAATGTAAGACTTTTATTAAAATATGTTTGACATGGTTAACACACATATCTCTGCTTCTCACCCATATGGAATATAAATTAACTATTTTAAAATTTATGAAATTCACAAATGAAATTTGAGAACATTTTAAGATCAGAAATATGCTTCATTATTTGTTCTGCCTTCTATTTTTATTTCCATAGCTTATGGAGAGTTAATTCCTTATTATCCCTTTCTCATCATCAACTCTTGAGAATAAAGTCAGAGCACAATCACTAGTGCATAACAGTTTTAGGAATTTTAAGTTACAACATGTAAAAGTTAACCTGATAATAGTTGAAATATGTTGCAATAATTATGTTCAGTTGGCACTTGATATTCAGTTTGTGTTCCAGAAAGCATTGAGAATAGACTTTGATATTTTCAAGGAAATATTTAGTTTAGTGTAGGTACCCAGTAGAGGAAAGGAAAGTTTCCTGATTAATCTATAAGGCCTAGGAGAACCTGCTTCTGCAACATTTTCAATTTCCCAAGGTTCTGTAACTGTAGAAAGCAGCAGACATCAATAATACCATTCTCTTCTCTTGTTTTGGCTTAATGCTTAACCTGAGTGACCTGCTGCACACCTTGATTCTGATTCAACCTGTGAGCTTAATGTATCTGTTTAAAAGTACTGGAATTGTCTTAAACAGTTATTTCTAATACTGTCTTAGAAAACTTTATTTTAATGGTTAATTCCTTTTTCGTACTAGAACCCACATGAAGTAACTTTAACATATATCTTTGGAACCAACTCTTCTGATCTTTCTGGAAAGCAAAGACACACACACAGCAGAAGACATTTGAATATTTCCTCTCCTCAAAGCCCTCTTAACCCTATGCGTGCTTTTCCCCCTTCCCTGCCTCTTGTAGGCTCACTGCTCACAGACGCATACTAGGCAACTATCCCCTTTCAGGTCCACTTGCCCCACTTATGACAAGGCCCAGAGATTTGTTCCAGGTGATTCCTAGACTTGCAGGATTATCATCCTTTTCTTTATATATCAAATCCTACCCATTTCTGAAATTTGTATTATCTGCAGGTAAAATTTTCAGGCTTCACAGCTTTCATTGACCTCTCCCATCATTTTTCTTCTTATTTTTTGGCCACACCAAACAGTCTGTGGGATCTTAGTTCCCTGACCAGGGATCGAACCCATGTCCCCTGTAGTGAAAGTTCAGAGTCTTAACCACCAGGTTACCACACCAGGGAAGTACCAATCTCTCCCATCTTTAAACTCTAAGAATACTTGGTTTATTTTCACACAACTAAATAATTTATTTCCACAATGCTTTGTATCTCTTAGTGGATGGATAACTGATAAGTAGGTACATAGATGGGCTTCCCAGGTGGATCAGTGCTAAAAAAAAAAAAAGTCTGTCTGCCAATGCAGGAGATGCAGGAGATGTGAGTTCAATCCCTGGGTCAGGAAGATACCCTAGAGGAGGATATGGCAATCCATTCCAGTATTCTTGCCTGGAAAATCCCATGGACAGAAACATCTGGCGGGCTACACCCTATGGGGTTGGAAAGAGTTGATAAATAATTTGTGTGTATGTATAAGGGCATGAGTTTCTTTCATCTCCCTATACCTTGAGAAATAGAATGTATCACATCTTTTAAAAATATGCCCCCAAAGAACCTAGCATACCGATCAATTGATAATTAGGCTAAATAAAATATCATTTTACATGGTACATTCTTGGCACTCACAAGAGAAAATTCTAACTTCTGATGATGTTTTTATGGTAAGAAGGAATAAGGACCTCATTTGGCCATTCATTTAATATTTCTGAGTTTCTAATAAGTGCTAAGCAGCTCCAATAAGACACTTGAAAATTAACTGTATTTCTCCTTTTATATATTTTCTTATTTTTCACAAATAAGGAAAAAGGCAGGAAACAAAGGGGAGATACTATGCCAGACAACAAAACTTGAGTTGGAAAGTCTGGACTGAGCTGTGAGAGACGGAGACTCTGATACCATTAGCTTCTGAGTGAAGATAAGAGAATGTTACCTGGACTCGAGTTCTAGCCCTTATTACTCAATACTGCCAATGTTCTTGGCTACATTATTTGATCCTTCTTTGTCTTGGATCCCTAACTAGCCTCTAAGTCAGAATAATATTTTTCTTCATGTAGGCACTCTTTAACGTTTCATGTCAGGTCCCAGGCATTCTCCAGATACATGTGGACTGTCTGCTCTAACAGGCCATGGTGTTAGGAAGTCTGGTTACAATGCTGACGTATCTTTGCCATCAGATCAACTGGGCAAAGATAGAATGATTAGCAGAATCCCTAATGACTTGTGATTAAGACTCCACTGTGGAGAAAGGAGTTAACAGTGAGCAGAGAAGGGACATCATATCTAGTCTGGAGGAGACAGAGGAGGGAATGCCCACACTGCAACACGAAAGAAGGTATAGGATGGGAACCAGCTCGAGACACAGGCAGCAAGGTCACAAGGTGTACACAGATAACAGTGCAGAGACTTTTAAACCTAGTACTTCTGGCTCTCTAAGGTAGACCCTTCTACCTGGTCTATATTCCACTCCATTCCCCTCCTTCCCTATCATGGATAGACTACCCACATGTTCTAAACTTATGTATAAATGAATAAATGTATTATTAACAGAGTTTGTTTACAAATAAATTCCCTCAGTTCGTCTTATGGTGATTAAAAAAAACCTTAAAAGCAACTCATTAACTCAAATGAATATTTAATTGATGGAAACATGGGGGATGGAGCTAAAGGGATGAGTGGTGAAAGAAAAGATACTTTTAGAAAGCAAGCCTTCTGGTTCTATCTGTATCCTCCCCAACCTCCTACCACTCCACCACCCAATCCCCTTTGGCATAATTATTCCCCTTTCTGTACTCTCAGAAGGAGTTAGGGGTTCAGTACCACAGGCTTCTCCTGAAGAATGGGCATTAGTGACTCAAATTAGAAATGTGGTGGACTTCCTGTGTTCACCATAGACTGGACCATTTGCAAAATAGTGACTCATCAGGAAAACTAAGAAAAGTACATACGCCACAGGTGGCTATTTAAAATAGTAGCATTTCAATAAACCTAAATTTTAAAAAAATTTTATATTAATGAATCAGAACTCCATTTTTTGTAGCTTAATCTAAAACCTGCCTTCAACTAGAGATTTTCTTTCCTCTCCTAAAGCCTTGAAATAGCTTCATTAAACCCTTGAGAAATCATGGTCTCCTTGGCAAAAGCATTCTTCACAGAATATCAAGTTTCATTTGCAATACCTTCAAATAAAATCTAAAATGACATTGTCATGAAGTAGAAATTAAAATGAATTCTGTCCCTCTATCTGGAGAATCAGCCTGCACTTTTTTCCATTCTAAAAATGACAAAAAGTCAGGAATTAATAGAACTTTAAAAAGGCATTAGTAGGGATTATATCAAGATCTCTCCAAAAGCATCCCCAGGTAGTTAAAATATTTAATACAGCTCTGAAGTTCTGATTTCAGTCTATACTCCAGTCATCATACAAGCCGGAACAATCTTCACAAGACGCACATGCGTCACGCGTGCACGCGCAAACACATGATTCCTAACATTATATTCTGAGTTTAATTCCACTGCCTCTGTCCTTAGGAGACATCAGTTATTGTGTACATGACACAAGACCCTACCTACCTGCTATGCATGAGCAGTCTCCCACAGGGACTTCCTCAGATAAGTCTAGGTAGGGAGACTATAACATGTGACATAATTAGAAAATACATTACAGAGTTATTTATAATTAAAGAGTAACATGTATGGGCCAGACCATATTTGAAATTAGCATTCAGATAAAGGTTTTATCCACATGGTCATGAGAAACTTCACAGAAAAGAGAGAACTTGTTCTGGACCGTGAATGATGAGCAGTGTTTGGAATAGTGGAGAGGGTGCTATGGACGTGAGGATGAGGCTGGGCTAAGGCCAAGCAGTGGAACTGAGAAGGGAGCATCCAGAACAAAGCTCTTTTCTCATAATAATTGTCATTATGACCTCCTACTTTTTATTTTCTGTGCCTAATTATCTTAGGTCCTTCAGAGTTTCCTCAGAGGAATGTCCCTGGAGTGCTTATTTGTCCTATGACTATACATACAAATTTTACTTAATCTATAAAAATTGAAGAAGGGTCAAAATATGTATGATTACTTGATTTATGCTTAAATTTTGAAAGCGAATTGCTCATTCAAACTGAATTTTGAGTTTTCTTTGGGTACAAATCATTTGTTCTTAATAATAAATATGCCTCCTTGGAATCCACAAGACTATATGAAGTGCATAGAGTGTTAGTCACTCAGTCGTGTCCATTTCTTTGTGATCCCATGGACAGTAGCCTGCCAGCTCCTCTGTCCATGGGACTTTCCAGGCAAGAATACTGTGGTGGGTTGCCATGCCCTCCTCCAGGGGATCTTCCCAACACAGGGGTCGAACCCAGCTCTCCCACATTGCAGGTGGACTCTTTCCCAACTAACTGAGCCACCAGGGAAGCCCATATAAAGTGCATAAAGCCTTCCATTTCATGAAAAATTCAAGTTCTGATTGTTACTATAATATAAAATCTTGATTGATGTGTAAGGGTATCCTTTAGCTAACACATAGCACTCGTTTTAAAAGATAAATAATTTCTATTCAATTTAGCAAATATTAGATGTAAATCCAAGATATTGAATGACTTTTTATATAATTTAAAAGAACACTTTTGCATCCTCGTTTCCATTACTGTTAGAGGAAGTTAATGTTTTCCAGTAATTGAGTCATCTCCACTCACCTAAATTTAGAGTACGCTACCTCTCTGCCCTCCCTAGTGCTTTCTGTGAATAGATCTGAAGCTTTCAAAATAAAAATTCCCCACCTGTAATATTTGTATCACTTCTGCTTCCTTCTTAAAAACACCAGGGAAGCCCAGGGAGCTACAATGATTAATGACCTGTTCTGGAGTTTACCTGCTCTATAAAATGTGCTGAATTTCAAAGCATAAAAGAAACTCTGAAGTAGGTCAGGAGCTTAACCTGCCCGAGGGCGTACCTTAGACCAAAGGTAAGCAGGTTTGAAATTAAATTAGCACCATAAATTGCAGTGACTCATGATTCAGTGGCTTCATCCTGGACTGGAAGATGGGAAATTATGTGTAATAAAGCCTTAAAAACCAAATTCACTCAGACTTATGCATATGCAATTTAGAATTTGAATTCATTCCGATGATCAACCTGATTCAAAATAGTTTTCTGCGTTCTCTAAAGTGGATTGAGGTGAGGTGCGGGGGAGAATTTGCAAAAGGAGTTAAGGAAATGTTTAGCTTATTAGAGTGGAGGCCAAAATAGACATTCAAGGATTACTTTAGAAAAGCCACAGAATGAGTGTGCTAATTACAAATAATTCATATTAAATTTAAAAAATTTATGCCAAGCAAGTAGATGAAATCTACAGGATGCTCCCCACAAAAGCAAAACATGACGTTCATAGAACAAACTGTTAGCCCACTTCCATCTCTAAAAATCTATAATACTATAATCCACATGGGAAAACCACTGAAGTTCCCAAAGCTGTCCAGAGCAACTAAGTGGGAAGAGGTGAAGTATTAATGGGAGATGGAGGTAGCTTCTTTCAGAAGAAGTGTAGATCTTTGGTCCAGGAAATGATTGGGAGCCTCAAGGAAGTTATTCCAGGTATGTGATTCTGACCTGTCTCTATAGGCTCACTCTGTGTGCCTCCATATACCTAACCCATTTCAGCTTAAATGCCATTTCCTCAACTGCCACCAGACTAAGCTAAATTCATCCAGTTTTACACTCTCTTCCTTTTATCCCTTATTACATGTATCACAATTTGTAATCAAATCTTTGTATAGTTATTTCTTTTTTTTTATTCTTTTTTTATTTTTTTTTTAAACTTTACAAAATTGTATTAGTTTTGCCAAATATCAAAATGAATCCGCCACAGGTATACATGTGTTCCCCATCCTGAACCCTCCTCCCTCCTCCCTCCCCATTCCATCCCTCTGGGTCGTCCCAGTGCACCAGCCCCAAGCATCCAGTATCGTGCATCGAACCTGGACTGGCAACTCGTTTCATACATGATATTTTACATGTTTCAATGCCATTCTCCCAGATCTTCCCACCCTCTCCCTCTCCCACAGAGTCCATAAGACTGTTCTATACATCAGTGTATAGTTATTTCTGTTATGCCTTCCCCCACTAATATGCAAACTAGGTGAAGACAGAGATGAGGTCTTTTCTGTTTTCCATGGTTTTCTCAATATCTGATACATTCTGGGTGCTCAATAAATGTCAGGTGCATGGATGGATGGGCGGATGGGTGGGTGGCTAGATGGTTAATAGGAAGAGTTATTAGATGGTATATGAGGAGGCAAGGTAGAACCAGATTTCAACCAAGCTCCCTCTTAAATCTCTTATGGCATTTGTCTTCTAATTGCTGAACAATATTTTATCCAGTAATATAAAGAGACTGAAAATAAGGAAGCATTAGAGCAATATATCATTGTAGAGTTTATTTTTACTTCATATATGTACATTATTCCTTGTGAAGACAGGAACAGCAGGCTGATTTTTTTAGGGCTTGCCAACTGCAAAAAAATAAGAAAATATAAAAAGCAAAACTCCCATTTAAAACCTTCCCTTCTCTACCCTATCTCTGAAGCCTACAGGGAAGACCCTGTTGAGTTTTTTTTTTTTTTTTCCTCAAGTCTGCTTATTGGGAAAGATAGAACTGGAACTGGAGAAAGAGCCAAAAGAATAAGAATGTGACTGGTGCCATGCCCAGGCACCTTTGTTCTCCACAAACCCTAGGTCTTGGCTTTGCCTCTTGAGCCCTCTGCTCCTCTACTCCCCGAAGATTCATTAAGCTCTGAAAGCTTGTGATGCATATTGGGCCCTAGTCTCCTGCTGAATGAGTCCAAGAGAGGAAGTGAACTCCCAGCCCTAAGAGATATCATGGCAGAAATGAACATAAACTCCTAAGCTTTCAAGATACTGCCTTTAACAGAGAGACCTGAGGTACTGCAGTCCATGGGGTTGCAGAGTCAGACACGACTAAGTGACTGAACAACAACCCGGGCAGGAATTTTATACCTTTCTTCCACTCTTATTTTTCTTCTCCTTGAAGTTAGAAAAATCTACCTTTACATATAGTTTTAATAGATGCTAGTGAGTGACAGGGTTTCTGTGGCTAGCCTAAGCCTTTCTTGTCCTGTTCCCTAACTCCTGAGGTAAATGAAACTTAAATGAGATTCAGGGGTGCCTCTCCTGCTCCTGACCAATGCACATTTTTATTCCTCTAATAAAAGCTTGTATGTGAGATGCAGTCATATGCATAACCACTTTTAAAATCTGAGAAGCTATGTTGCTACTAGAGGTAACAACTAGATCTTATTTTTTGAAGCTTCAAGTTTGCAAATATTCTCTAGAAAAGTATTTTTTCTTCAACTCATAGGAAATGATACATAATGTTTTCTGCAGAGAGTATAGCATTAACTGCTGTTTCACTGATTATCTTGAGATTAGTTGTATTTAAAGATGTTTTTAAATGTGCTAATAAGAGGCATTGTACTTTTAAAGATACAGAGCAAGTGATATATAGCTTAGCAAAATAGAAATAATTTAAAATGAACTGGTAAGAAATCCTTTATTACCTGAAGAGTTATAACTTTTATTTTAAATATATATTACATTAAAGATATAAAATCTGCTATAAAAATCGCCTAATTTCAGCATCTGTCTTCATAACAAAGTAAATGATAGTTTCAAGATAATGAGTTTTTCTGAATTACTGAATGCATTAAAGGTGCTCTGAGGTATTCTTACCTGACAGTAATCAGGCAAATATTAATATTGTGATACAGCCTTTGGTATAATGAATATGTCTTGGAAAATTAGCACTAGAAGTTTGCTCTGTGTATAAAATTCCAGTGCAATTTTGACCAGAAAGTTTAAGGATGTTTTTTCAGCAGGTTACAATGAGAAAGCTGAGGATTGATAGATTGAATTTCATTAATGGGCGCCAGACTCCTTTAATGAGATGCCAAGTTTCAGAGGTTTCGTCCAGGTTCTAAATGTTCAGGACAAGCCTTGGAAATTTGCTTTGCTGAAAGCAGAGTTCCCCCCTCTCCACAAAAGGGTCTTCTCCAGTTGCAGTTTTCTGGGTTAATGTATTCTAGGCTGAATTATCTCACCCATCGATTGCTGCCTTAGGAATTTCAGTGTTCATACAAACTAACAAACGTCCACCAGACAGCGCCAGCAACGCCCAGCTGGCTGTTTATCCCCCATGGGAAATATTCTCAGTCAGAGCCTGGTAATTGTTTAGCGCAGCTGCTACAGTTTCAAGGGTGCCAGCTCATCTAAGCCAACTGTATGCACACAGTCCATGACTCATGAGACTGAGACGGTACACATCGAGGGTGGGTGGGGGCCTTCAAGGACTCCATCTTAAATTCGCCCTCTTCTTTGTCAACTGTTTGGGGGAAAATGCATAATGAAGGGCAATTATTTAAGAGTTATAAATATCCTATATAGTTGTGAAATTCAGCTATAGGAGTACACAATAATATCATCTTTATCATAAAGAATGTGCGGTATGTCTCAACAGTCCCTGGGCTGTACTGTATATGTTACAATAACAGCTATCCTGTAACACCTGTTACATAAATAAAGAACTGGCTTGATATCCAGGGAGAGGGACAATCTAGGCAGAGTCTGGGAATGCAGGCCCCATACTCTGGCCTCTTGCCATGCTAACTAGCATAAGTTCATTAAAAGGTCTTCCAGAATTGTACTGGAAATTACAAAAATATATTTTGTTAGAATAATAGACAAAACTAGATTATTATAAGGCAATTTGAAAGAGCTTTGCTGTCAATTAGAGGCAGTAATATCCTTCTGGAAAAATCCTCCTACAGAGTATGCTGTACACAAATGGCATCATTAAACAGCGTCAACCCCACACATATATACCAAGTGTCTCCAGGGGCCTGTGGGATATATGATGACTAGGATGCAAATTCTCAATGTGTTAGTTATCTTTTGCTGAGAAAAAAAAGAATTACAAAATTTTAGTAACTGAAAACAACAAGCATGTATTATTCACTGCTTCTGTGGGCCAGAAATCAAGGAGGTGGTTTTGCTCAGTCTTTCACGAGGCTTTAGTGAAGTGACAGTCTCAGCTGCAGTCATCTCAAAACTAGATTAGAGAGGGCCCTGCTTCAGACTCACAAGACTGATGCCTGACCTCAGGAGATTCTCTGCTGAGGTCACCATGTGTCCCTCCCACACTGCTACCTCACACGTGGTAGCTGACTTCCTCCAGAGCAGCAGTCCCAGAGAGAATGAGAGAGCACACACAAGACTGAAGCCACAAGCTTTCAGTAACCCAATACTGAAAGAGGCAGCCCTTCACATCTGCCATATTCTATCCATTAGAAGCAAACTGATTTGTCCAGCCTACACCTGGGGGGAAGTGAAAGTGTTAATTGCTCAGCTGTGTCCGACTCTTTGCAACTCCATGGACTGTAGCCCACCAGGCACCTCTGCCCATGGAATTCTCAAGGCAAGAATACTTGAATGGGTAGCATCCCCTTCTCAGGCAGATAGAGGGGAAGGGATCACATGAAGACCTTAATTCCCAGGAGACAGAAATCATTGGGGGCCATCACAGAGGCTGTCTACCACACTGAGGGACTTAATTTGGGGCTTTAGCATTTCTCTGGAATTATAACTACTACCTCTAATTTTAGACCCTGATGCTGGGAGGGATTGGGGGCAGGAGGAGAAGGGGACAACAGAGGATGAGATGGCTGGATGGCATCACCAACTCGATGGACATGAGTTGGGGTAAACTCCGGGAGTTGGTGATGGATGGGGAGGCCTGGCGTGCTGCAATTCATGGTGTTGCAAAGAGTCGGACACGACTGAGCAACTGAACTGAACTGAACTGAACCTCTAATTAGTCTTAGATCCTAATTTTGACCCCTTCCAACCAAACTATCCTTGTTATAGCAAAGTGGTCATTAAAAACAGCAAATCTTATGTCATCTAAAAGGTGATAATTGTCCTCAGGAGCAAGTCTAAGCATTTTAATGGGACATACAAGATTCTTTATACACAGAGCATAGTCTCTTGTTGTTGTTGAGTGGCTCAGTCCTGTCCGACTCTTTGCGACCCCACAGACTGCAACACACAAGGCTTCCCCGTCTTTCACTATCCCCTAGATTTTGCCCAAACTCATGTCCATTGAATCAGTGATGCCATCCAACCATCTCATCCTCTGTCACCTCCTTCTCCTCCTGTCCTCAATCTTTTCCAGCATCAGAGTCTTTTCCAATGAGTTGGCTCTTCATATCAGGTGGCCGAAGAACTGACACTTCAGCTTCAGCATCTGTCCTTCCAATAAATATTCAGGGTTGATTTCCTTTAGGATTGACCAATTTGATCTCCTTGCTATCCAAGGGACTCTCAAGAGTCTTATCCAGCATCATAGTTCAAAAGCATCAATTCTTTGGCAGTCAGCATTCTTTGTAGTTCTATTCTCACATGCATAATGACTACTGGAAAAACCATAGCTTTGACTATATGGACTTTTGTTGGCAAAGTGATGTGTCTGCTTTTTAATAAACTGTATAGGTTTGTCATATTTTTTCCCCCAAGAAGCAAACGTCTTTTAATTTTTTGGAGCCCAAGAAAATAAAGTCTGTCATTGTTTCCATTGTTTCCCCCATTCTATTTGCCATGAAATCATGGGACCGGATGCCATGACCTTAGTTTTTTGAATGTTGAGTTTCAAGTCAGCCGTTTCATTCTCTTCTTTCACCTTCATCAAGGGGCTCTTGAGTTTCTCTTCATTTTCTGCCATTAGAATGGTATCATCTCCATATCTGAGGTTGTTGATATTTCTCTTGAAATCTTGATTCCAGCTTATTATTCATCCAACCTGGCATTTTGCATGACGTGCTCTCTTTTCATCCAGCCCTGAATTGTGCATGATGCCAGCCTGGCATTTTGCATGATGTATCCCCACAGATCTTTTCACCAATACCATCTCTAGATCCCCTTGTCCATTCTCAAATACATACACACACAGACTAAACACACATACAACATAGATACACATACAAATACACATATCTTCAAACACATAACTAAATACCAGGAGACACTGCTTTGGATTCACTCTAGATGCTTGTTAAAGTTCATATTCCTGAGTCTCACCTAGATTCAGAGGGAAAAGGAGAGGAAAACAGCCTTTGACAAGCTTTCTAGGTAGTTCCTATTCACAGAAAGCTTCAAAGACCACAGCCCTTGTCCTGCTGAATGATCTTGACAAGCATGTCTCCAAACTTTACTACTGTCCTGACCTCTTCCTGAAAATCATGTCATTTCCAACTTAAAAAAAAAGAAAATCCCATTTACCCTTCAAAATTTACTCAAATAGCACCCTTGTCAAGCATCCCTAGATGGCCCCACAGCAATTGATGGGTCTTGCTTGGCTGGCCCTTGGCACATTTTATGAAAATTATTAGTTTGCACAATCATTCCCCGGCTCAGTTCAAGAACAACTTGAGTGCAGGGACATCTCTGACAGCATTTCTAGCACAAGGTCAAAAGTCGTCATTGCTCAGTTTATGTTTCCTGAAATTTTAGCTATTAAAATATACTTTTGCCCTCAAAAAAGTCTTAAAAATACTTTCTAAGAAAAGAGTCTTAAAAAGTTTGTCTTAACATTTTCTATACAAAATAAAAATCTTATAACAGTATTTAGCCACTACATGCCACCTTAACTTTTCAATACATTATAAAAAAGAATAGCTTTTTTAAAGCTTTTAAATTAATTAAATTCTGCCATGACATTTTGTCAATAATCTTGCATAATTTGGAATAATTAACTTCAGATTACAACTTTCAGTTGTGTTGATTTAATAGCTTTATATTTCTTAATACAAAGGCATAAGGTCAAAATGTGTTGGTATTTTTATTTATATTTTGGTGTCTCAAATATTTTAATGCTTTAAGATTGCTGCTTAAGTTTTCTTCTGTAACTAGAACTTGGAGTATATTAAGTAATCAGTAATCAGATTTCTCAGAGTTAAGATAAACAAATGTCAAGATGCATAACCAAACACATTTTAAATGGAGTAACTGCTGAGCCCACCACTGTCAAGGTGGCTATTCTTAAGGTGCAAAAGAGCAAGAAATGTAGCATCAAAACACTTGAGCAGCTGAAATGTGCAAGGCCACCAGCTGATCGAGCTTGTTTCATTACACTTAGAATTCAGTTGACATTGATTTCACAGCTTTAGTGAAAGAATCACTTCGGCTTCTCCGTGACATGATGACTTCTTCTGACTAAACTCTCCCCGAAAGACAGACAATTTACATAGCCTTCCAAGCCCTCAGTCAGTGTGGGATCCTTTAGGCTGTATGGTTTCTCTTTTAATATCTTGTGAATTCCCAGAACAAAACCTTTCACTGTCATAGGAAGGAATTAAAATCCACCCTGAAGTCAAAAAGAATTATTTGGAAATGACATGCTGGTTATGGGGTAATCCACTTCTTTCCCTAAAGAGCAGATTGATAAAACAACATCTCTCTTCATTTGTGAGTGATTCTTCCCTTTATTATTATTCATTATTACTCTATTTGATATTTAATATTTTAGAATTACTTGTCCTTATTCACAGCTTATTTATAATCTTAGTGTCCAGTTAAATTATTCTAAAATTGACTTTCAATTAGATAATTTTGAGTATTTTTGCTGAGTGGCAATCAAGTAAAGTCCATTTGCATGTGTGTGTGCTAAATTGCTTCGGTAGTATCCAGCTATTTGCAATCCCATGGACTGTAGCCCAGCAGGCTTCTCTGTCCATGGGATTCTCCAGGCTTCTCTGTCTATGGGATTCTCCAGGTAAGAATACTGGAGTGGGCTGCCATGCTTTCATCCAGGGGATCTTCCTGACCCATGGATCAAACCCACCTCTCTTATGTCTCCTGCATTGGCAGCCAGGCTCTTTACTACTAGCTCCACCTGGGAAGCCCATTACCGGTCCTCAAATTGAGTAAGAAACCAAAACTAGTTACCAGAGAAGTATGCCAGTCAAGATGGCAGCCTGAGCTGCCACTTTACACAAGAATTAATCATTCCAAATATACAACATGTACAGTGAATTACAGAAATGTGTTTTTGATATCTTCTAAGTTTTCTTTCGTGATACACCATTGCCAAGCAAGAGTTCCCTAACACATTTAACATGTACTGTCTCTCTTGCTATTTTCAGGTAATAGCCAACATATTAACATTAATACACACAATGCACATTATATTTATATATTCATTCAAATCCACTTTTATAAGTTTAACCCCTATCCTCTGTGCTTATAGTGGCAAAGTAGATGAATCCAGTTAAGCAAAGAGAAATAAGACATCACACTAGTGAGATGTTTGACTTTGTGCAGTGCTGAGTAAATTCTGATTGACTTCAGAGATTGAGTTTAACTCAAAGGAACACTCTATAAAGAAAAGTATTGGAGATAGATTTGTGAAATAATTGAATTGCAACCAGCCTATTATCTAAGAAAATAAGTGCCTCTTCCTGGATCCATTGCTACTTAAAAATTCATAAAGGAAAAGATGAAAATGGAATGAAGAGATGCATGACTATGTGGCCGTATGTACATCTATGTGATAGTAAGTGGATTGGGAGTAAATGCATAAGATTAATAATCAGTAAACTATAGTCATGTCCTGCTTATACCCTCAACAGAAATATAAGCACAACATTACTCAGCATTCCTCACTGAATTAACCCTATGCAGAATAATCTTTGTGACCAAAATTATTGATCTGAGGCATGTTTTACTTTAGGGCAGCAGGATTAAACAGGAAATATATTTGGGCAGAAATCTTTGTACTTAATGACTTGCTGCTACCAAGTCCTTCTCTACCAAGCAAATGCCTAGGCAATAAGTGTAGAGATATATCCTTAAGCTTTAAAAAAAACTTACATTTATATTTTGGAAATCTTTACTCTCGCAATGGAGCTTGAATTCAATATCAGCAACACAATAACCACGCTTGACTAGTAGAGTAAATTTCGGAACCAAAATGCAGTAATAATCAGAAACTTAGAGTATGTTAGGGCTGGAAGAGAGTTTAGAGATCACTTAAGTGAACCCATGTATTTTATAATTGAGATAATTTATATGACAATTTTTCAAAACCCTGGTCTGCAGAGCAGTTCTTGATGATGACACTGTTTGCATTGTCCATAAAAAAACAAGCAAGATGAAGCAGTATAGTGAGTGTTCCATAAAATTAAATTTACTTATGTAATATTATTACCTTTTATTCTAAGACTTTGTCCTTCCTTAATTTATATATTAATATTTCTTATGAAGTGATGATGAAAGTAAGAAAAAGACACTTGCTTTCCCTAGCTTTGTAATTGATTAAATAAAATCCTGGCAACCCTATAATACACCCCCATTTTTTAAAAAACATTTACAAACTGAAATACATGGCTTGGGGAACCACTGATTTAGATGCCAGTATAGAATTTCTTCCATTGTCTCTTCCCTGGTGGCTCAGAGAGTACAGAATCTGCCCACAATGCAGGAGACCCAGATTCAATCCCTGGGTTGGGAAAGATCCCCTGGAGAAGGACATGGCAACCCACTCCAGTATTCTTGCCTGGAGAGTTCCATGGATAGAGGAGCCTGGCAGGCTACTGTCCATGGGACCAAAAAAAAAAATCAGACATGACTGAGCAACTTTCACTTTATATATGAGACACACAAATTTATCAAAAGGCAAGTTTAGTAAGAAGGGTTATATATGAAATGAGCCATAAATAGGACATTGCTTCTTTTTACCATATAAAATGTGACAAAAAGTCTCAAATGAAATAGTCTTTTGCTATTCATATGTGTCTCTGACAAAAGAGAAAATGTAAGTTTTAAAAAGCCGGCATATTTTATCTATCAATAAGACATAAAAGTTGTAAGAACAAAGAAATAAGGGAGATTAAAGCATGAGTATAATCATATTATTACATATTTATTAGGATAAAGCTTATGGAGAAAGTCATACTTGCCATCAGAAGGCATAAACTGGCTTAGTTTTCATTGGTTCTGTGTCACCTGCATAGTCCTTTTTGTTTCAGATTGACATCCTCAAATGCACGCCTCACCCCAGGAGACATAAATAGGAGTCAAATATCTTAGTAGGTTTTTTCAAAGAATGTCAAGGTGAAAAATTCCTAACGAGATATAAAGTATAGTATTTCAAAATGGAATTCAAAACCATTTAAAATCAAGATAAATTACCGCCTAGGAAGTTATCCCTGTCAGGTGATACACAAAAATAAGAAACTAATGAATTTCTGCTACAAAATTATGCTTCCACATCAAGTCACCTAAGTAATCAACAGTGGCGTATGTATTTCTTTTTACTTATTTCAGATAATTCATATGCCCATTGCCTTAAAGTGATGTACTTAAAAAATCAAATGTGATTTTCTTGAATGAACTACCCAAGATGCCTCTGCATGACTTTGAAAGAGAGACTTTGATTAATACTTAGCTCTCAAAAAAAAGATATTTCATTGCCACTTCTAGCCAGCATTTAAATATAATTATTTTTAGCTATGATAGAATCAGTCTAAGATTAAATTTCAAGACCCGTCATGGTTTTTGGTGAAACATTTGGCCTGTTTTCTCTCTTAGAAGAAGAGAGA
This sequence comes from Bubalus bubalis, assembly GCF_019923935.1. Taxonomy (NCBI): domain Eukaryota; kingdom Metazoa; phylum Chordata; class Mammalia; order Artiodactyla; family Bovidae; genus Bubalus; species Bubalus bubalis. The sequence continues at coordinate 86,050,248 of NC_059158.1, forward strand.
ATATATCATAATTAAAATTTCATATCATTTTCAGATTTCCTCTTATTGTGCAGGTTTACTCAGGAATTTTGAGTATACAGAATGCTTTTTTCAACCTTTTTTGTTGTTGTTTGTGAGGAGTTTTTCATTTTTGTTTGCTTGTGTTGTCATTGTTTAAACATGGAGAAAACACCCCCAATTTTAGTAATTGGGCTGACCGTACCATATTTAGGACCTATTTCTGAGTCCTAAAAAGACTTTTTTCTTAAGTCTTTTGAATTTAATACAACAGGAAAATAATTTGTCATATAACTAACTTTCCTCTTATGTAGTTTTGACCACTTATGTCACAGGATAATCATCCAAGGAAAAATACATATTGGGTATTTACTATATAAGCAGCAATGGATATGGTGTGGTTTGAAGTGCAAAAAAAAAAAAAAATATATATATATATATAGAAAACACAGTTAAACCCATAAGGAAGTTTCAGTTCAATTCAGTTCAGTTGCTCAGTCTTGTCCGACTCTTTGAGACCCCATGAATCGCAGCACGCCAGGCCTCCCTGTCCATCACCAACTCCCGGAGTTCACTCAAACTCATGTCCATCGAGTCGGTGATGCCATCCAGCCATCTCATCCTCTGTCGTCCCCTTCTCCTCCTGCCTCCAGCCCCTCCCACCATCAGAGTCTTTTCCAATGAGTCAACTCTTCGCATGAGGTGGCCAAAGAACTGGAGTTTCAGCTTTAGCATCATTCCTTCCAAAGAAATCCCAGGGCTGATCTCCTTTAGAATGGACTGGTTGGATCTCCTTGCAGTCCAAGGACTCTCAGGAGTCTTCTCCAACACCACAGTTCAAAACCATCAGTTCTTCGGCACTCAGCTTTTTTCACAGTCCAACTCTCGCATCCATACATGACCACTGGAAAAACCATAGCCTTGACTGGACGTTTAGAATATAGTAAAGAATTTATGAAGTAATTTGTAAGTCCTCTTTGCAAAAGTTTGACTTCTGTTAAACCTTGTCATTTTGGAAGGAAGGAAGAGAGGGAGATAAAAAAGGAGAAAAAATATGGGGGAAGGAGGAAAAACGTAAAAGAAAAATTGATAATTTAATACCTGTTTTTGTAGAAGCTATCTTGTTTTACTTCTTATGGTCATGTTGAGTTGATCTATAGATATTCTGTCTTTTTCTATTCATTGCCCTTCTGGGTCCCTAATGAAGCTTGTCAGACCTCCAAAAAGAACAAATCCAGGAGGCAAATCATGGCCTTCCAAGAACTTGTTACTAAAGTAAACAACTGGACTGGATTCCTGCCATTAGAGTCGAGTTTTACTGACTTGTAGTCATCAGACATGCCCCAACCAAAGAAAACCTGTCAACTACAAATTTGGTAGGAAGGTCACAGTTGCTAAGGCTACTTGAAAACTGGATGTTCTCAACCTCAACAGAACAGCATTTCTCATTTGGAAAATTTGCAGGAATGAGAAACCATCTTTGAAGCCACGTTATTTAAAGGCAAAGCACAAGACTTAGATTTTCAGTAGGCTATTCATTCTGTAAATACATTTGGACCTTTAAACAATACAGACTTGAAATGTCTAGGTCCACTTATTCACAGAATTTTTTTTTTTAGTAGTAAATACCTCACAGAATTTTTTTCAATAGAAATACTACAGTCCAAAAAAAATTAATTAAAAAAAAAAGAAATACTACAGTCCTGCACAAGCTGCCATTGGATGGGACCTTGGATACAGAGGAACAATGAATATAGAGAATCAAAGTTATACTTGGATATTCAACTGGGAGTAGGGTTGGTGCCTCTAACCTCTGTGTTGTTAGGGGTCAACTGTACTCAGAAAATCTCTGTCAATAATGAAGGAACAGCTCACCTGTGCTTTGGTCAAGATGCCTTCTTTGACTTTAACTTTAAGCACATTTCCTGCTAGTGCCACCCCCCCATTAATTTATACTTCCTTTCCTGTCCAAATAATTTTTATTATCTTTTGTCTTTCTTTCTGTCTTATTTCCACTCACTTGATATTATAAATGTGTTTGTGGTTCTTGGAATTCAGAGACACATAGAAGTTTATGTCCAAGGTCAGGATTTTTAACTATTATAAGTCCTAGATGACTTTAAGAATCCCAAAAAAGAACATAAATGCACAGTCCCTGAGAAGTAAACAACACCATACACCTTAATTTTTTAAAAATAATTTCAAACCCACTCGTATATCCCAAGCTAATACTTTGCATCAGATAATCATGTGCTTGCTACTGCTGCTACTGCTAAGTCGCTTCAGTCGTGTCCGACTCTGTGCGACCCCATAGACGGCAGCCCACCAGGCTCCCCCGTCCCTGGGATTCTCCAAGCAAGAACACTGGAGCGGGTTGCCATTTCCTTCTCCAATGCATGGAAGTGAAAAGTGAAAGTGAAGTTGCTCAGTCATGTCCGACTTCTAGCGACCCCATGGACTACAGCCCACCAGGCTCCTCCATCCATGGGATTTTCCAGGCAAGAGTACTGGAGTGGGGTGCCATTGCCTTCTCCGAATCATGTGCTTGCTCATAAAATTCCAGGATAAAATTCTCATCACAAGGAGATTTCTTTTTATTGTATCTATATGAGATGATGGATGTTGGCTGAACCTTTTGTGATAATCATTTCACAATATATGTAAATTAAACATCATGCTGTATGTCTTAAACTTGTGATGTATGTCAATTATTTTTCAATAAAATGAAAAAAATCCCAAGATGATGGAAAAATGCAAATGTGTGGATTTGTATATGAGCAATCATGTGCATGATGTATATGAACAATCATGTGCAAGATGATGGATAAATGCAAATGTGTGTATTTGTTTATAAGCAATTATGTGCTTGCTCATATACAAATACACACATTTGCATTTATCCATCATCTTGGAATTTTTTTCATTTTATTGAAAAATAATTGACATACATCACAAGTTTAAGACATACAGCATGATGTTTAATTTACATATATTGCAAAATGATTATCACAAAAGGTTCAGCCAACATCCATCATCTCATATAGATACAATAAAAAGAAATCTCCTTGTGATGAGAATTTTATCCTGGAATTTTATGAAGATTCTTCCTGATTTTTTTCCTTAAAATACATTAAGCCTGTCCTGTAGATGATATAAATACAACAAAACCATACTAATGTTTATCTAACTGAGTGTAACTGAATAAACAACCAGTGGAAGATAAGCAAAATAGAATTACAGAATCTCAGAGATTGGCTGCACCAATTTTGTTGCATGTATAATTTCTACAGGATCCTTAGAAAGTATACTCAAAATTTAAAACAAATAGGGACTCCATAGATACTTACTGATTCATTTTTAGAAAGGACCATTTCATTACCTATAGCAAAATAGAGAATAGAGTAAAATAGAACAAAATAGAGTATCGCTGAAGATCTCGAATAATTTTCTCCAACAACCCATCAGATGTTCAGTTTCCTTTATGACAGGCATTCCAGCAAGGCCAACTAAATGTTCCCTGGTTCCACGGCATGTACTACTTGATGAGGAAATATCCTATTGCTTGCTTAAACTGGGTCTTTTCAAAGTGTTGAGGACTTTTAAAAAATAGTTGATTCTCTAAATTATCACTCTGTGTATTGACCCACAGGCCAACATATCATAACAGATATTCATAAAGAAAAAAATATTATCTAACCAGCAAACACACATAATCAAGAGGCCTAACAATCTGTCTTCTGCTGTCTCTGTCTACATAGTTGACTTGCTCTAAGAGTCACATCAGAGAACTGGGTTCAGTCAATAATTAAATTGACATTGAATGTTATTTATAATTAAATTGAGAGCTGTTCAAGTTAAATATGCCTAAAACATAATAGTAATACTCACTTACTGGATGTTCATAGTGAAACAGGAGTTGTATATAGAACTTTATGTTTTTTGCCTTACTTAGTTTACAGATGCCTGTGAGGTGGAGATTGCTGTCCTCATTTTGCTGTTAAGAAATCTGATACTCAGGAGATTTTTGAAATGGCCATGGTAGAGCTGGGGTATGTAACTGGGTTATCTTAGTCTGGAGTCTTGTTTATTCTGCAATATTTGACAGATTGTGGATTTCTAAATTAAAATGGTCTTTATATTAATTTTTTGTACCCATCATGGCCATCAGGGGTTTCTCTGGTGCCTCAGTGGTAAAGAGTCTGCCTGCCAATGCAGGAGATGTGAGTTTGATCCCTGGGTTGGGAAGATTTCCCAAAGGAGGAATTGGCAACCCACTCCAGTATCCTTGCCTGGAATTCCATAAACAGAGGAGCCTGGCAGGCTACAGTCCATGGGGTCGCAAAGAGTCGGACATGACCGAGCAGCTAATACTACATGGCAGGTGGCGCTGGTGATACAGAATCTGCCTGTAATGCAAGAGATACAGGAGGTGTGGGTTCCATCCCTGGAGCAAGAAGGTCCCGGGGAATAGGAAGTGGCAGCCCACTCCAGTATTGCTGCTAGGAGAATCCCGTGGACGGAGAAGCCTGACAGCCGATAGTTGAGGGGGGTCACCAAGAGTGGGACACAACTGGGAACAGAGGCACACGTGCTGCTGCAGATGAGAACACAGGCCTTATGGAACCAGACAACCTTAGCAAGTTAGCTAACCTTGTTTTCTCAATCTGCAGAGTGGAAGAAACATAGCATTGTCTTGATTTCCTTTGTTGTCATACAAATGACCACAAACTAGGTGGTTTAAAACAACCTATGTTTACTCTTTTACAGTCCTGAAAACTGAAAGTCTCAAATCTAAGTGTTAACTGGGGCACTTCTCTATTTCAAGGCTCCGGGGAACATTTATTCCATGCCTTTCTCTCAGCACCTGTGTTTCTGGCAGTCTTGGTGTTCCTTGGCTTATAGACGCACTGCTCCAACCTCTGCCTCCATCATCACATGGCATTTCCCGTGTGTCTGTCTCTGTGTTCTCTTCCCCTCTTCTTCTAAGGACACCAGTCCTTAGTTGGAGCTCCGCTCAATCCCGTATGACCTCATCTTACCTTGGTTACATCTGCAAAGACCTTATTTCCAAATAAGGTCATACTCACAGATACTGGGCATTAGGACAACGGCATATTTTTTGCTGGGGACATAACTGAACTCGTAACAAGCACCTCCAGTGTAAAAACTGTCATATTTAAAAGTGATTGTGCCTACTAAGCCTTCAGTAAAGAATAGGCATTCAGTAAAGTTAAGAGTTATTATGATTGATAATCCTATAGTTGACTCTGAGGCCTCAAATAAATTATTCAGCCTCTCTAAGTCAGTTTCCATGTCTATAAAAATGGAGATAACAGTGTTTATTTCAAAGAGCTGTTGAGAGAATTGAATGTCATAATTCAATACCCGCCCCGGTAACTAATTCAATGTTCACGCTCCTCTTTCTCCAAGAGACAGCATTGATGAGCTGCACAGGTACTCTCTCAGAGTCCAGTGTCATCAGGTGCATCATATTTCAAGGGAAAAAAAGCAGGGGCCAAAATAGGCTGGTGAGGACACTGAGGAGGGCAGCTCTGCTCCTTCCCAGTTGCGGTGGTGGCAGCTGAGGCTGGGAGCGTCTTCCCCTGCACCAGGAGGGAGGTGTTAGAAAAAGCACCTCACTCCCCATTGTCTTCTTGTCAGTGATAATCATTCTGGGGATTCCTGTGCAGAAAGACTCTGACTGAGCAAAGTGAGCTTGAGCCTATCTTCCTTTGTGGTTTCTGTACACCTTATTCACTCCACCCTTGAAAAAGTCCCCAAACTAATGAGTGTGCTGGTTCATGTGATTTAGCTAGATTTAGATGTGGCTCTGTTGATCTTTTGCAAGTTTACACACTATCATTGTTAACACCAGTGAAGTGACTTTATTAAACTAAACCTCAAGGGAGAGCAGAGGGAAGAGATGAGATACACTGTGGACTTGGTATTTTTCTCTTGCCTGTTTGAGATCTTTGTCCTATTAAAGATCTAAGTATTAGAGTAATACTATCACCTGGAACTAATAAACCCTCATATTATTGAGGTGCGTGTGTGCTCAGTCGTGGCCTACTCTTTGTGACCTTATGGACTGTAGCCCTCCAGACTCTTCTGTCCATGGAATTTTCCAGATGGGAATCCTGGATTGGGTTGCTGTTTCCTACTCCAGGGGATCTTCCTGACCCGGGGATCGAACCTGTGTCTCCTGCATTGGCAGGTGGATTTTTTACCACTGCACCACCTGCGAAGCCCATATCACTGAGGCTTACCACAGTATTATATTTCATCCTCAAGCAATAGCAGAAGCTGGTGTTTCTGTGCAATGAATAATTTCCCCCGCTTGATGATTGGGTGACCCAGGTTTCCTACCCTTGATGACTCCCCTATCCCATAGGATTTAAGGACCTGAAGACTTGGAAGCATCTGGCTTTATGCCATGGAAGGAAAAAAAGAATGAATAAGGAAGGACACACCTGCTTGGGTTTGGCCAAGAAATGCTATTCATGACAGATGGCTGTAGTTAGATGCAGATGGAGCTGAGTAACATACTGTTGGCTGGACAGACACGTTCTAGCAACAACTCTGTGGAAGGTAGAACAGCAAATTTTGGCAACAGCAGCTGTTTCTATCAAAATCCTTTCTCTCATGAACTTTCTGTCTTGCCACTTTCATTGTCTCTTTTTCTTAAGCTACAAACATGTCCGCTCAACTATTTTGAGTGTTTACTATGTATATTCAGGTAAACTGCTAAGCCCCAGGAATATTCCCTTGCCTTTATTCTCCATCCCACATTTTAGTTATTTCTAGTGGATTCTCTCTGTCTTTACACCTTCCTGGCAAATGAGTCCACTTTCCAGAACTTCAGCCTCTGTCTCTACAGGAATAAGTGTCAGACTCCAACCTCCTCGGGTGCCCAGTCCTAGACCATCTACCAGGCACCTCCTTGAACTGGTATCTGGCACATTTATCTCAAACTGTCCTATCTAAACCCTGTATCTCTCTCCCATCTTTAAGGCTATTCTTCATTCTTCTGTGATTTTGAACTGGTGTGCCTAATGCTTCTTTTCCAGATTTCCATTTTTTCTTATATTATGTCCATTTAAAAACAAAGATAAAAAAAATGGAGAGAAGAGTGCATGTGTACAGTTTCCAAGAGAAAAAAAAAAGAGAGAAGAGGCTGATAAGGAAGCAAACATTAGGCCAGAAAGCATCTGGTATCAGCAGCAAGGTGATACCCCAAGCTCCTCAGATAAGCTGCAACAGGGGAGGGGCTGATTCAAAATTAATTGAATATGGAGCCAGAACCAACAGCCACTGCCCAGCTAGCTGTGGTGTGGAAGTTAAAAGGAGTTTATGGTTCTGGAAGAACCTGTCATTTTTTAATATGCATATATTGAAGTAACATCAGAGTACTTTAAGTGTTTAAGATATTATCTAACCTATTTCTTTCATCTTCTGAGAGTCACATGTATTTGAGAAGAAGATATTTTTCATATTAACATACACAGAACATACAAAAACAAAGCACTTAACCTGAAATTTAGTTAGATGACTCTTATTTTCACAAATTCATACAATCTTCAGAATCCAATCCATACACACAGATACACATGTGTGTGCACACATACACACACACATGATTAAATGTCTAAGCTGTAGAAAATTATTTGAATACAGAATGCTACAGTGATCCTACTACCTAATTTTAGAATTTTATTTATTTTTTAAAATGTCCTATGCTACAAATTTGATTTATTGTATTACTGTTTTCATCTTTTTATTTAAATATCCTGATAATCATTCGTGGAACTACTCGACTCCGTGAAAATACTCAGGTTTTGCTTTATTTCTCAAATCAAATGCTTCAAAGCCATGGGAGTTTCTTTTCTGATGCTATATAATCTATCTGATTCATTTTGTTACTGACTATTCTTGATAGATAAAAATATAGCTAGCCTATTAGTTAACTGCAAGTCCCGAGTAAAGGATAAATAACAGATGAGCAGTCTCTACCAACACCTCAGCATGGTGTTTAACAGCTGCCAGAAGTACTGTGTAATCTTTTGGAAGGCTTAATCGTTCCCTATTGCACTTTTCAAAAAGGAAGAGTGGTTATTAATCCTGGTGTTTGCACAAAAGTTTCACAGGGATCTTCATTGAATAAATAGTGCTATTTCCTATAAAGATTTTGGTTTTATATAACACTTTAACCATTCGAGGTTAAACAAATAGTAATGTGCTAGCAAAGAGAAAAACTGTACTTAGTAAAGAAAACCATATTTTAGGCTGTATTATACTGTGCAATTAATTGGTGGTTTGAGGAAAGAAAATGTGTCTTTTTGGAGACCATGGAGTTCCTCTTTTTTATACAGTGAGGTTTCTTCCCTCCTTTGCTTTCTCTCTTAAAAGAAAATCCTTACAATAGTTCAATTAATCATGTTTTATTTTTCTAAAATGTGCTATTTCTCAAATGTGTGGGAGAAGTTGGCTCTTAAAGAAATGTAATAGACTAATAGCCTGTGGAGCAGACTTTTTCTCTTCAACCATTGACCCCTTAGAATCCTACTTACCTTTTTTTTAGAACAACTACTTTTTAAATAGTATCTTAAATACTATCTAATATTTTATTTCCAACAGAATGACTCCCAGGCACTGTCATATTTAATTTTATTTTCTTGGGAACTTACAATTCACACATTTATCCAATTCCAAAGTAAGTATGAGGTGTCATTATCAAAGATACATGTCTTTAAATCATTAGGGCAATTAAAATAATATAAAGGGAAATAGAAATAATGGTGGTGGTTTGCTCACTAAGGGTTGTCCGTCTCTTGGAACCCCATGGACTGTAGCCTGTCAGGTTCCTCTGTCCATGGAATTTTCCAGGCAAGAACACTGGAGTGGGTTGCCATTGCCTTTTCAAGGGGCTCTTCCTAGCCCAGAAACCTGCATCTCCTGCATTTTCAGGTAGATTCTTTACCATTGAGCCACCAGGGAAGCCTTTGAAATAATAGTACTGAAATTCTAAACTCATATAGGTTTTCTCAAGATAAAAAAAAAGTAACTATAAGTAATGAAATAGCTCATTGTCATTTTTAAAATAAAAAGATATGAAACCTTTTGATATCTCAAGAGAGATCAATTTTTTACTAGAAATGAATTATAAATATACATAATGCATAGATTTACAAAAATGACATTAAACAACATAAACATTTCATTTTGTTTTAAGAGGAAAGAATGCAGAAACATGCTTCTTATATCAATCCAGAAAAAAGTTTGAATACGAAATACTGATAAAGTATTTTAACAAGAGGCCTACCCTGGTGAGTCTTGAAAAGTGGCTGTATTTTAATCTAAGTTGGTGAGCAGTGTAGCTAAGTATACTCAGAGAAATGGGCATCTGCAGACTTAGCATGTCCAACTATCTTCTTAAAACATAATTTGTCCCAGCCACCAATTTGACAAAATTTAAGGAGAAACAGTTCAATCTGGGCATCACTGAGATTATGTGTAGGATCCGTGGACTCAATAGAAATAAACATAACATGAATTAGATATATGGAGAACAAAGTAAACATTCTGTTGTAGAAAAAGGAATTCCAAATTGCCTAACAAGGAACCAACTGAATTCTGATAGTAGTGAGACCCTGTGATATGTGTAGGCCCATCCTCAATATGAGTTTGAGCAGGTTCCAGGAGTTGGTGATGGAGAGGGAGGCCTGGCATTCTGCAGTCCAAGGGGTCGCAAAGAGTCAGACACGACTGAGCAACTGAACTGATTGATCCTCAATATCTTGGCCTTTTCTGAGTGAGATTTTGTATTTCTTTTCATTATTATTATTATTATTACTGTAAACAGTTTAAGCATATTGTAAAAATAGAGAATTGTATATACCTTCACCCAGTTTCAATAAAAGTCAATATACATCTATTGTCATTGCATATAACCAGACTTTTCCATTCACCTTTCCCTTCCCTCATTCTGGATTTATTGGAACCCACCTCATATAGTATTTCATCCACAAATATGTTATTATGTATCCCTAAAATTTCAGACCATTATTTAAAACATAGCACAATATCATTATCACATCTAAAAACAATACTTGTCAACAGTTTCTGTGACTGCTAATCTCCAAGATGGCTCCAGTCGATCCCTTCTTTCCACACTCCTACCATTCCCCTATCAAAAGATAAAGCCTAACTCACCACTGTTTTAGAATCTATGCTAGGCTGTGATTGCTTTAACCAATAGTATATAACAGGAGTAATGCTCTACCACTTCTAGTCCTTGACTTTAAGAGGACGAGATAGTTCTACTTCTCTCTTGGGAGTGCTAAACATCCATATAAGACATCTTGAAAGTGAAAGAAAAAAAAAAAAAGTGAAAGTGTTAGTCACTCAGTCGTGTCTGAATCTTGATGACCCCGTGGACTGTAGCCCGCCAGACTCCTCTGTCTATGGGGTTTCCCAGGCAAGAATACTGGAGTGGGTTGCATTTCCTACTCCAGGGTATCTTCCCAGATCAGGAATTGAACCCACGTCTCCTGTGAGTTTCCTGCATCACAGGCAGATTCTTTACCACTGAGCCACCAGGGAAGCCCCTTGTACATATTTACCTAACATTATAAATAAGAATAATATAATAATCATTGGAGTTCTGTATTAAGTATTTCCTTTTGAAAGGAGTCTGTTTGATTCAAATGTGAGTAACCCTAACTTAAAGAAGAAAGCCTGAGGTTCCAATCATGTCACATTAGGTCTTCTGCTGCCATCCTTCACCACTACTCCCTTGCATTTTATCCATCAGCAAGATAAGGCAGCTTATAGTTCCTGAACACACAACATAGCATTTTATGCATCCCTTCCTTTGCTCGTTCTGTTTCCTCTGCCTGTAAGTGCCTTCCCATTCCAACTTCATCATCCCCAATCACTTCCTACTGGAAGGCTCAGTTCAAGTGCTATCTTTTCCTGAAATTTCTCTATGAAGGCTGCTCCCCCACCCCATCGGCACTACCATCAATCTCAGGAGCTGGGTGGACCTCAGTAGGGCTCCCATTTTCTTGTTCATATTTCTCCCATTAAACAATTGATTCTATGATGTCAGGAACAATGTCTTCCTAATTTTTCAGACTCCCCTCTTAGCACAGTAGTCATCCAACTGTTATATGAAAGTTTGCATACTTGGCATGCAAAGAGTTCTACCCACAGTTTTTGCATCACAAGGACAACTCTAAGATGCTGGATGTACTCTAACATACACTTCTGCTAAAACAAGTATTCAAATTGTCCAATGTGGAAAATTGGTATCAAGAGCATGAAACAATCAGGAAGCAAGCTCAGGATATATCCATATATTTAAAAATAACTTTCTTTTCCCTTTGGATGATTATCTACCTTTTTTTTTAATGAGAGAAATTCGTGACTTCAGGGAGTTGGGAAGATCTCAGAAATTTTAGTTATGGCTTGCCAGAGTACACTGAGTGCACAGAGGAATCTAATGGGAAAAGGAACTGAGGAGGTAGAACAGGTCTATATTTTAGATGACTTTGAGAGTCAAAATAAGGTTTTGGATTTTACTTTCTAAATACTGAGTAGTTCATAGTTTTTGAAAAAGGAACATAACATAATGATACCTTATAAGGTGATCCATTCCTTCCAGACCAAAATATCATACACTGGTTTTTATACAAAGCATAACAGGATAGAGTTGTCTGCACTTATGAATTGACAGATTCTCTAAACATTATTCTTATTTTGATATTGGGAATTACATATAGATATTGATAAAAATCTTGGTTGGTTTCTGAAGATATTTCATATTTTATAAACAGTGAAATCACATTTTTCAGAGTTCTTTTCTACTAATAATTAATTCCTATCATTTGTCATAATAAAAATTCCTTTTCTACCATATAGTTCAGATTTACTCTGGGCTTTGCTCTCATGTCTTTATTATTTTTTTCCAAAGCGAATTGAATCAGTATAGCTGTTAATCTAAAAACAGTTTTGTCCATTTTAACTGACTATGGTTATATTTAAAAGTCTTGTTGTATCTCAGTTGGGGTTATTTAACTTCTCAAATTCTTTAAATGGTTCATTATGTGTGAAAAATATAGTATATGACAATTTCATATGGTATATGAAAATGAGATTTAAAATTGAAATTATTATAATGAAGTTAAAATCTACATGGAAATTTTCTACTGAGTAGAGTCACAATTCAAGTTTAGCTCTCATTTTTTCATATAAACTGAGACTCTAAAGGTGAACGATTTTAGTCTTTGCAATGCTTTATTAAATAAAATAAATCTTTGAGTTTAAGTAGCCTTGGTGGCTGAGAATGTTGCAGCCTTTCCAGATCAATATTCTGAATGTCTCCTTGCACAATTCTTTCTACACAATTCCCTAAATGTGATGAAGGAGTTCAAGTGAAAGTATAATTGTCTCAGAATATAAAATACTCCTTCAGCCTTTTAGGGAAAAGACTCATTTTGTTTGTTTTAATCTCATGTCACTTTTTCTAATATTAAAAAAGATTTGCAGGTGAGAAAATTTTATTTGAAGATTTGAATGAATTAGGTTTAATTTATCAAGGCTTAATTACAAATTAAATATATTTAAATTAAATAAGACCATGGATCCAAATTGGTTGTTTCTAATCATTGCAGTCAATCCTTTCTTAAGTTTGAAAACTGAAATGTCCATGTATCAAACTGCTTTTATGATTTTCTAAAAATAGCAATGTGTTTTATTTCCCAAGGAACTAATAACCATTTCTTAGTACCTCAGGGACAATATTCATTATTTTTTTTTAGTGAAAATTATATTTATCAAGGAATGCCAATGAAGTTTTCTGGGGTCAAATATATTAAATTGTGGGGTTCCTTTAAATGTACATACTTCATAATTACATGAGTTTTTTCTAAAAGATTTTGAATTAGCTTAATATTTGTATAGGTTTGTAGATTGAGTAATCACATTTTTATGTAGTGTATGGTTCTCTTTTCTTTATTCAGGTTCTCTCTTTAGGAGCAGATGTTCTACCAGAATATAAACTGCAGACACCACGCATCAACAAGTTTACAATATTGCACTACAGCCCTTTCAAGGCCGTCTGGGATTGGCTTATCCTTCTGTTGGTCATATACACTGCTATATTCACTCCCTATTCTGCAGCCTTTCTCCTCAATGACAGAGAAGAACAGAAAAGACGAGAATGTGGCTATTCCTGCAGCCCTTTGAATGTGGTAGACTTGATTGTGGATATTATGTTTATCATAGATATTCTAATCAACTTCAGAACAACATATGTAAATCAGAATGAAGAAGTGGTAAGTGATCCAGCCAAAATAGCAATACACTACTTCAAAGGCTGGTTCCTGATTGACATGGTTGCAGCAATTCCTTTTGACTTGCTGATTTTTGGATCGGGTTCTGATGAGGTAAGAGCTGCTTAAGAATCTTATTTTCTTAAAGGTTGAAAATATAAAGTGAAGCAATTTTAACTACAAAATAAGTTATTGCTTTACAAATTTCTATATCTCACAGATAAAATTCATTTTCAACTGGAAATGCTATAAAATGAAATGAAACCTTTTTGCCACTGCAAATGATTAGCAATTTTTTTCCTATTTTTGCTAAGAAACAGTAAAGACTATCCTTTAAAAAACAAATTAAACTTTGAGACAAGTGTTTCATTGTGCTTAGTCACTTATTCATGTCCAACTCTTTGAGACCCCATGGACTATAGCCCACCAGACTCCTCTGTCCATGGGGATTCTCCAGGCAAGAATACTGAAATGGGTTGCCATTTCCTCCTTCAGGGTATCTCCCCAACCCAGGGATTGAACCCAGGTCTCCCGAATTGCAGGCAGGTTCTTTACCATCTGAGCCACTAGGGAAGATCATGGCATATTCCCAGGATGTATAATTTCTACATATTAACTTTATAGATATAAAACTATCTAAGATGAAGATGCGTCTTTCTTAACTCATAATTGTGGTTTGTGAGAAGAGGGAGTTGTTTATGTTCAAATTATGTGTAAGAGGAATCTTCTGAGACGTTTTATCCAAAACCCTTTCTCTTAAATAATATCTAGGTTTGAAAATACTTTTTGTGTCACCAATATCCTATAAAGTTGGAAATTTTAAGGAAATTTGACAGTGGATGTGCATTTTCTGGATAGAAAGGCCATAATTTAATCAGATTCTTCTCAAATGGTTCTTTGAACCAAAACAAATCATGTTCTCCTAAAATCTCCTCTATTTTATTGCCACTGTGTGTGTGTTGTGCTGTGCTTAGTTGCTGAGTGAGTAAGTGAGTGAGTGAAAGTTGCTCAGTCATGTCTGACTCTTTGTGATTCTGTGGACTATACAATCCATGGAATTCTCCAGGCCAGAATACTGGAGTGGGTTGCCATTTCCTTCTCAAGGGGATCTTCCCAACCCAAGGATCGAACCCAGGTCTCCCACATTGCAGGCAGATTCTTTACTGTGCTTAGTTGCTATGTTTTTGTAAATAAATTTCCTGGATTCTCTAATGGAAAGTTTTACAGAAGGTGTGAAAGTAGGACTAGGGGATTAGATTGAGAAAGATAAGCTTGGTGTTTGGAATTTTTAAGATTCAGTTTTGGGAATTCCCTGGTGGTCCAGTGGTTAGGACTGCATGCTTTCACTGCAGCCTGATGTCTAACTGCTGTGGTCCCACGATCAATCCTTGGTCATGGTCAACTTAAAAACCATGCACAACCTAGAAGCTGAGAGTTATGTTTTATGCAGTGGGAATTTTCAGGACTTCACATCATGCCCAAGAGACAGCATGTCAAGTAACCCTGAGAGAACTGCTCTGAGGAGGTGAGTAGAGAAGCCAGGTTATATAGTTTTGCAAAAAGGGCAGGTAGCCTGAACATCAAAAGATTATTGTTAATTAAAGAAAACTAGATATTCCAAATTAAGGAGTTTGTTGTTGTTGTCACTCAGTCATGTTCAACTCTTTGCATCTTCATGATCTGCAGCACTCCAGGCTTCCTTGTTGTTCACTATTTCCTGGAGTTTACACAAATTCATGTCTATTGAGTCAGTGATGCTATCCAACCATTGCATCCTCTTCCTGTCCTGTTGCCTTCTTCTCTTCCTGCCCTCAATCTTTCCCAGGATCAGGGTCTTTTCAAATGAGTCAGCTCTTTGCATCAAGTGGCCAAAGTATTGGAGTTTCAGTTAAGGAATTTAGCACTTTTCTATGTATGGGAAGATGTAAGAGTCTGAGCTCACTGAAATCATTCCTTTCATATTCATCAAAGCTGTCTGGGGCCAGTATTCTGTGTGTTTCACATCCTGAATCCCTCAGGGCTTTCCGTAGGGATGGGCTGCAGCCTCATGGCTACTGATTACCGTGGCACTCTGGTTTATTGATATGGGAGGAAATATTCCAATTCTCAATCAGGGAACTACGATTCCACAAACCACACAACATGGCCAAAAAGAAAAGATACAAAAGAAACTAAAATTCAGGGTCCTTTTCCACTTAAGAGGGTTTTCCCAATTGCTCAGCAAGTATAGAATCTGCCTGCAATGCAGAAACATAGGAGATAAGGGTTTGACTCCTGAAATCCCATGGACAGAGGAGCTTGGTGGGTTACAATTCGAAGGGTCACCAAGAGTCAAATATGACTCAGCAACTGAGCATGTTCCAAGTCCATCAGGACCTCACTATCTTTTTTTTCCCAAGAGGAGATCAGATATCATAAACAAACACCGTCTGTAGATGGTTGCTCCTGACCAATTAGGGCTTGAGGGCAAGAGAATCCTCCTTAGCTAGGAGGACAATAGGTTTAGAGGTAAATTGTCTCCCATAGAACATGCCCATCAAACTGGATGAATAAAGAGCAGGTTCAGTTCAGTTCAGTCCCTCAGTCGTGTCCGACTCTTTGCAACCCCATGAATCTCAGCACGCCAGGCCTCCCTGTCCATCACCATCTCTCGGAGTTCACTCAAACTCATGTCCATCAAGTCAGTGATGCCATCCAGCCATCTTATCCCTGTCGTCCCCTTTTCCTCCTGCCCCCAATCCCTCCCAGCATCAGAGTCTTTTCCAATAAGTCAACTCTTCGCATGAGGTGGCCAAAGTACTGGAGTTTCAGCTTTAGCATCATTCCTTCCAAAGAACACCCAGGACTGATCTCCTTCAGAATGGACTGGTTGGATCTCCTTGCAGTCCAAGGGACTCTCAAGAGTTCTCCAACACCACAGTTCAAAAACATCAATTTTTTGGCGCTCAGCTTTCTTTATAGTCCAACTCTCACATCCATACATGACCACTGGAAAAACCATAGCCTTGACTAGATGGACCTTTGTTGGCAAAGTAATGTCTCTGCTTTTCAATATGCTATCTAGGTTGGTCATAACTTTCCTTCCAAGGAGTAAGTGTCTTTTAATTTCATGGCTGCAGTCACCATCTGCAGTGATTTTGGAGCCCCCCCAAATAAAGTCTGACACTGTGTCCACTGTTTCCCATCTATTTCCCATTAAGTGATGGGACCAGTTGCCATGATCTTCGTTTTCTGAGTGTTGAGCTTTAAGCCAACTTTTTTACTCTCCACTTTCACTTTCATCAAGAGGCTTTTTAGTTCCTCTTCACTTTCTGCCATAAGGGTGGTGTCATCTACATATCTGAGGTTATTGATTTTTCTCCCGGCAATCTTGATTCCAGCTTGTGCTTCTTCCAGCCCAGCGTTTCTCATGATGTACTCTGCATAGAAGTTAAATAAACAGGGTGACAATAAACAGCCTTGACGTACTCCTTTTCCTATTTGGAACCAGTCTGTTATTCCATGTCCAGTTCT